>NC_080758.1:15135265-15459848 GCF_020826845.1 Diceros bicornis minor
ATTTGGAGATGCCTGATAGTAGAGTAATTAGAGAAGACAATGGAAGGGACTGGAATTATTTTACCTAGAAGAGAGGAATTTGGGAGAAGACTTTCTGTCTCTAAAGCTATGACAAATGTCCCGATAGAAGGTGACCTGTAGATCAGCTATATTCTATTCTAGGACATAGGAAATTGGCTGTACTTGCAGCTGGAGTGATTGAGGTTAGCTTGGAGGGAGAACTACCTTCTTGATCATTACTGGTGTCTGAAGTACCTACTGATGTTGTCTTTGGGCTGTAGCGGGATACAAAATCTGTAGGGGAGACTTGGGGGGGGTGCATACTGGGGCACTTATGGAGCAGTTAATGGAGAAGGACTCAGGGCTTAGCCTGGAAGGAAGGTGAGGCTGGGTGAGTGGAGGAGCAGAGGACCAGGGTGAGGGGACCTTTAGAGGAAGGGGACAGTGTGGGCCAAGGAGACAAACCTGTGGCTAGGATGAGCCAGGCCAACATAGGGCATCCATGTGATGTGTTAGGAGAAAATCACTGAGAATTAAATTTCTCGAACAACCCTTAGAAGGAGGCCCTCCATTCTGCCCACTCAGCTGATTCCCAGCATAAGCCAAGGTTTCTCTCTGAGTCTCGATCCTCTCACACAGCCCTGACCCCTCCCAGTGCCTCTGCCCCTTCAATTTCACCCTTGATCCCTTCGCTGAGCCCATGTTCTCTCTTCTGAGCCTTTGTCCCCTCAAGACCCCCATTCTCCTCACAAATCCCAGGCCCCCAACTGAGCCCCTGGCCAGCCTCTCACAGAGCCCCCACCTCTTCTCTGAGCCCCCATCTCCTTATGGAGGCTCTCTCCTCTCATGGCAGAGAGCCGCCATTCCCCAGAATCCCCAACAGACCTCCTGCTCCCCACCTCAAAAGCCCTAGAGCCCTGCAGGGCCCCTGCCCCTTCCTGAAGCCCCAAATCCTCTTGCCGAGCACCACTCCTTCCTGGAGACCTGGGCTCCACTGGGAGCACCTGGCCACTTCACTTAGCTCCTGGCCACTTTCTGGCGTGCACTTCCCTTCCAGAGCCCCTGTTCCTGACAGAATTCTGTCCGCTCTCTGAGCCCCGTTCCCTCGTGGAGACCTTCTCCCCCTTGCAGTGCCCCTGGCCCCCTGGCAGAGCCCGCATGCCACGGCCATCCCAGAGAACAGACCTCGCTCTCCTTCCGGCGCTGTCAGCCAACAGGTAGGTAGTGGCTCCAGCTCTAGAGCCATCCCTGGGTCTCTACATCAACTCAGTCAGCCCACAGGACCCTCTCCGCAGCCTGCTCTGTGCCCTGGGGGCTTTGGGGATGGAGCAACTCAGGTCCCCACATGGGCTGGACTTGGGGGGGGGCGGAGACCGGCAGCTTTGGCAGCTTAGCTCAGTTCCTGAGCTGAGAGAAGCTGGAGACTCTGGCTGCTTCTGGGTTAGGAAAACAATCACAAATTAGAGAAAATGCTTTGGGAAATTGCTCCACTCCGCGAAAGGGAGGCCGCCTCAGGAGGGAAGGAAAGAGGTTCCTAAGCCGGCAATGGCTCCCTGTGGCCTCACCCAACCGCTCCAAACCATCTGCTTGGCATTGGAGGCCCCATAGCATCATCTGACATGGTCACCCACCCAGCCCCGACACACACCTGCTCCAGCTAAGCCATCGCTCCCAGATCCATTCCCACCTGCGGACCTTTGCTCACCCAGACTGAGCTCTTCCATCCGTTCAGTCTGAACGCCCCCTTTTGGCCCTTCATGAACCATTCTTACCTGTCTTGTCTCTTTAACGATCCCTTGAGGCCAGGAACCACGTCTTGTACTAAAGGCAGACAGAGGCAGACAGATCTGGGCACCAATCCTCATCTGATACATATTGGCTGGGTGGCTTTGGGCAAGTCTCTTTGACTTTCTGAGCCTCAGTTTCCTCATCTGTAAAATGGGCAGAGTAAGACCTCCCTTGCTGGGTTGTTCCTGGGAATGAATGAGGTCATGGGCACACAGTGTCCTGCTTGCAGTAGGCACCAAATCAATGAAGATGCCGCTCTCTGCCTTACAGCCAGATCAGAACTTCGGGCTGTGAGGGCCAGCATTTATCACAAATGTCCACTTAGCAACATCCCCAGCTGCCTGTTCTATACATGTCTGTCCACCATTCCCCTACTGAGAAGATACAAAAAGAGGGTGCGTGAGCTTCAGAGCAAGCACTTGGGGGGTTCCTGATATATAAAAGTTGAATGTTAGGAGTCTTCTGGCCATCAGGCAAGACTCAGGCAAGGCCGTCTTCATCAGGAGGTATTAGGATAGTAGCCAGGAGCTTGGATTCTCTAGCCAGACTGTCTGGGTTCGAGTCCCTGTGCTGCCCCTCCCTAGCGGCCTGACCTTACGCAAGTGACTTAACCACCTCAGTTTCCCCATCTGTAAAATGGGGATGATAATCAGTACCTGCTTCATGGGGTTGTGTGAGGATTAAATGAGCTAATATTTGTAAAGTGCTTGGAACAGTGCCTGGCACCTAGTAAGCCCTATAAAAAGGTTTGTTTAATAAAACTGATGAGGGATTCAGGGACATAGGAGTGGACAGCAGGGGAGCTCAAGCAAGATAAAAAATGGGCTTTCAGAACTGGGTTTCTGCAGAGCTAGAGTCCAGCAAGCTGCCCATTAAATTGGCCTCTGTCTGAATAAGGAGGGCTGGAGATGTTCTTGAAGTAAAGGCTTTTTCCGGAGACCACTGGGATGCTGATTTGGAGAAGAATGGGCCCAGGGATGTTGCAGACAGAGGCAGCCTCTGCAGAGAGCAGCAGGGAAAGAGATCCAGGGCTCTCAGGGCACCTCTGAGCCCTGTGGGTCTCACCTGCCCTTTCTCTGGCCCAGTGGAGGCTCCTGGCATGACTGCTCTCTTTCTGTCGATGAAAGGCGAGGTCAATTGCTGTGCCCCCTGGATGGAGGAGAGCCAAGACACTTTGTGGGGGGATCTCAGAGAATCCCTCCCACAGTCTGGCTGGACAGGGAGTAGAGGTTGAGTCCTGGCCCCCCCTCCTCAGTCTCAGTCGGGGCTGGGACTAGCCATTACTGAGTGTCTGCTCTGTGCCAGGCCTGTGCTCGGCACCAGGAGGGTACAGTGGACCAGACATGGTCCTTGCCCTTGAGGAATTTGGGAGAAACAGCAAATTCCTGGAGTCTCTCTTCTCCTTGGGCCTCAGTTTCCTTATTTGTCCTCTTCCTTTTCACAGAGTGGTCCTTCCACCTGCCGCTCTCTTTCCCTCCTCCTCCCAAAGCTCCTCCCCAAGCAGAGGATGGAAGGGGCCCCCATGGAAGAGAGAGAGTTTGTACAAACTGGGGGCATGGCTGGAACTTCTGATTGGCTGGTTAGGGCCATTCTTTTCCCTGGTTGCCATAGCAGCCATTTCCCCGGGTTGTCAGTGATGAAACTCATAACATTGTTTTCAAATAATCCGTGTAATTGAAATAACAATTGAGCTGTTAACTCGTCTCTCACATCCTGGCTAGGACAGATCCTCTTCTCCTACACCCTCCTACCCACCCCAGGAAGCCCTGGCCCCTCCCCACCTCCTCTCTGAGGCTCCAGCCCCTTCTTTGGGTTGGAGGATGAAAGAGGAGGTAGCTTTCTTATAACTCGAAACCTCAGGTTTCCAGAACTGAACCAGAACTTAGAAACCAGAAACCCCCTCCTTTTGAAACCAGAGGCACAGAGGAGGACGGGACTTAACCAGGCTCACACAGGAAGGAAGCAGCTGAAATTGGACACAAAGTTCTGTTTTTCAGTGGAAGTTGGAGTTGATGCGTTGCATTAACGGGTTGATATAAAACCATGGAGGTGCCCCCTTCTAAGGACTTGATCTTGTACAAATCCTTACCTACCCCATCCCCATTTTACAGGTGAATAAACTGAGGCCTCGAGAAGTTAAGCTTAATACAAGTGTTTTTATAACTTTTCAGAAAATACCTGTTGAATGGATGGATCTCAAAGAGCACAGACTACTTCACCCGCGCCCCACAACCAGGAACTGAGACCTGGTTTCTTCTGTCAGAGGACTTCCTGGAAGAGGAGGTTGAGGGCAATTTGGGGAAATGAGCTTAGAGGGAGAGGAAGAGGGATTCCTGGAGGAGATAAGAGAGGGAGGGAATTGCAAAGTCCTGACCCTCCCCTGTCCCCCCATCCACTCCTAGCTTGGGTCAGAGGCTGTGTATTCAGAAGCATAAATGTGAACAACGCAGGTCCCTGACCAGTCCTTGGCCTGGGATGGATTGAAAAATGGAAGAAGCAAGGCCTCTGCTATGAGTACACAGCTCTGTGCACATGTGGGAATGCAGGTCTGCACAGGCAGCTCCCTGTAGTGGCAGCTATAAAAGGCTTTAAAAAAAAAAAAAAAAAAAAAAAAAGCATCTGGTCGCTGTCCAAGGTACTTGCAGGGTCTGCAGACTGTGTGGGTGGCTGGAGCGGCAGGCGCTTGCTGGGACTGGGGGTGGGGGCAGTTCTGAGCGTGAGACTGGGTGACAGCAAGAAGTTGGCTTCCTTATCTGGATTCTAGAGTGTTGGAACCACTAAGGGTCTTGGCAACCATCTACTCCCTTCATTCATTCATTCATTCATATTTATTCAACATTTATTGAGCACCTACTCTGTGCCAGGCACTGTGTGGGTTATGAGGACACAAGAATTAGGGACACCCTGTCTCTATCTTCAAGGGCTCTTTCAGTCTAGTGGGGAAACCACACACACACACACACACACACACACACAAAACACTGGCCAGTGGTCTTCTAGAGTGTTAGAGGGTGGTGGGTACTAGGGGAGCACACAAGAGGGAGTGATTAACTCTGCCTACAGGAATGAGAAAGACTTCCTGGAGCAAATGACTTGGGCTCAGTCTTGAAGGATGAATAGGAGTTCTCCAGGTAGATAATAGGGCAAATAGCATCTCAGAGGGGACAGCATAAGAAAAGGTAGGGAAATATTCATGGCTTAGAGAACAGTGACAGGTTCTGTGTGGCTCAAGTGTTGGCTGCCTTTGAGGAAACTGGTTCTGGAGAGGGGCAGTGACTTGCCCAAAGTGCCACCCTTAGTTGAGGCACAGCCAGGACTAAAACACAAGACATCTTACTTTGTCAGAAAACCAGAACATCACAGCTCGTTGGGTTTTTGAAAGACTCTAGTCCAAACTGCCCATTTTTCGGATGGGGAAACAGAGGGTCAGGGATGTTCAGTGCTGTGGTTGGGGTCCCACAGGAAGGTTGTAGCAGAGCTTGGATTTGAAATCTGGTCTGTCTGATAGCAAAGCCTGAACTGTCTTCACGGAACCAAAGCTGGGAGCAGGGTAAGTGCGACCTCAGCTCTGCTGAAGAGCAGAGGGCTCAGGCAAGGACAGGCTGCCCCAGTGGGACCTGTGCGTGTGGTGGGACAGGCAGCCTGGGCCATTCCTGTCACACTGTTGGCACTCAGCGCTTGCATAGGAGGAGCACGACGCCAGCAGGAGAGCTCAGCCGCAAGCCCTTCCCCGTGGCTGGAGTGGACCTGCGTCCTGCTTACAGTCCTGTCCTTGACTCTCTGAGCGACCTTGGGCAAGACACTGCCCCTCTCCAGGCCTTAGTTTCCATGATCATCTATATCAGAGGAGGGTCCTCCTTGCCTACTCTTTGGGGCAGTTGTTCTGAATTGTGGGCGAGGGGGTGGTTTGGGCCCCCAGGGGACATTTGGCAGTATCTGAACAGTTTGGGTTGTCACTATTGGGGGGACAGGGCTGCTCCTGGCATCTAGTCTGTGGAGGCCAGGGATGCAGCTGAACGTCCTACAATGTGCAGGACAGCCCCCACCACAGAGAATTATCCCGTCCAAAGTGTCAATAGGGCTGTGATGGAGAAGCCCTGCAGTCTGAGCCTTGTTTGTGAAGATCAAATGAGGCCGCGAGGGTGGGCACTGAAGGCTGCGCAGAGGTGCACCCCAAACTGTAACGTAGAGAAGCGGAAGTGGCCTTGATGTCGGGCAAACCTGGCCATGTTGAGAGGTACTTAACCTCGTTGAGGTTCGGTTGCTTCATCAGTGGAATAGGGGCAGTCGTAATAGCACCTGTCTCAGGAGACCATGGAGCGGATATGATGAGATATCACATATGCAGACGGAGAGGAAGACAGCAACATGGGAAGTCAGGGGCCCCCACCCTGAACCTCTCTATTGCAAAGGGAAGCCCTGAGCCTTTAACTGCAAATTCCAGAGCCAGCTCTGCTACTCAGAACTATGGGATCTTAGACTTAACCTCTCTGTGCCTCGATTTCTCATCTGTAAAATGGGATTACAGTAGTACCTACTATATAGGCTTGGTGGGAAGATTAAAAATGAGTTGGCTGATTAAAACACTTAGAGTGGCACAGAGTGAGTGCTATGCAAGTTGTTAGCTCCTCCTCTTCCTATTACTATTACTGTCATTATTATTATTATTATTTGGATTCTGTCTTGAACAAGGCACTCACGCAAGTTGCAGAGGGTGCCTCAGACACTGGCCTCACCAGATGCCGCCTCTCCAGATGCTATCTCTCTACAGCTCTCTGCCTATCCCTCCCCTGACCCAAGCCTCCCATGACCCGGCTGGGTCACCCTCTGTGACCCTGCCAAGGCTGCTGTTCTCGTCTCAACAGCTCCCACCCTGCTTCTCTGAGCTTCGTGAGTCCATCTCCACCCTAACCCTCCTCCTCTCCCCTTGAGTCTGCCAGAGCCAGAGATAGCTGTGCGAAGTTGAGCCCATGGGGAGGGGCACACGTGGGCACCTGCACCTCACTCTATAACTCAGGCCCTGTCCCACCAGCCCTCAGCCCTGAACACTCATATCCTGAGCCCTGGCCCACCTGGATTAACCCTTGACCAACCCTTCGGAGAATGGATAAATTCTCCAGCACAGGGTTTCTCAACCTCAGCACTATTGACATTTGGGGTCAGATAGTTGTTTGTTGAGAAGAACTTTTCTGTGCATTTCAGGATGTTTAGCAGCATCCCTGGTCCCTACTTACTAGATACCAAGAGCTCACCTCCTCCAGTTGCAACAACCAACGATGACTCCAGACATTGCCAGATGTCCCCTGGGTGGCAAAATCGCCCCCAGTAGAGAACCACTGTTCTAGAACTTTGCTATAAAGTGTGAGTTTCTGTCTTATAGTATCCTGCCAGAGAAGCTTTTAAACCTAACGAATGTCCTCAAGTTGAGCCCCTGAGGTCACCCTCAGCTTTATCCCATTTTCCAACCAAAGTTCCAATCCTTTGACCCATTCTCAAGACCAGATGACCACAAGCATCACGCCCAGCTCCCAAACCCTCAGCCCTAAGCAGGAATCCTGGAGCTTAACCTTAAGTCAAAAACTTCAACCTGTTCCCCAAACCTTAATTCAAATCCTAACGCTAAACCCTTGACCTATTCCAAAACTTCACATCCCTTAACTCATGCAATTCTAAATCCAAAGGTTAGTCCTAACAGGAAACCAACACTTCCAGATCCTTCCAGCACCAGCTCCTAATCCCAATCCCTGTTCCTTCTGGCCTCTGGAGATTCTTTGGCTCAAGCTTCCAGGCTCCTTCCCTCCAGGGCAACCCCAGATCTCTGGGGAAAGGCAGGAAGAGCCACAAGAGTAAGAGGCTCCAGGAGGCAACTCTGTCTATCCATAACTCCTCCCTCACAGCACCCAGGCAACCCATCTGGAAACTATATTATTTATTCATTTGTTTATTCAGACATCTAATGAGTACCCAGTCTGGGAGGGCACTGTGTTGGACGCCGGAAAAACAGTGGAGAATTGGACCCAGTTGCTGCCTACTGTCTACTGGGGGAGACAGAGAAGGAGACAAACAGTTCAAAACAAACAGTTCTCTATTTGAGAAATAGCCGCGGAACACCAGTTATGTGCCAAGCACTGTTCTAAGTGCTGGAGATGGAGCACCGGCACAAAGGACAAAGCCCGGACACACAGGGCTTACATTAGAGGGCGAGGAGGCAGGTAATAAATAAGTGAATTAGTGATATGTCGGACAGTACCAAGTTCTGTGGGAGGAAGGGGCGAGGGGATAGGGAGGACCCGGGGCTGGAGGAGCTGTTCCGTCTCAGGTTGTCAGGGAAAACATCGCTGGGCTCAGCCATTTGAGCCGACCCCTGGAGGAAGGGAGAGAGGGAGCCAGGCAAGGGGGCAAGGGTGCTCCAGGCAAGAGGACCAGAAGGGGCAAAGGCCCTGAGCTGGGAACATGCTCGTATTCAGAGGCCAGCCGGAGGCCAGTGTGGCTGGAATGGGTCGGGGAGGGAGATGGTAGGAGGAGGTCGGAGAAGTAACGAGAGGCCAGATCATGTTGGGTCCTATGAGCCATTTCACTCTGAGTAAGACAAGAAGGAATTCTGAGAGGAGAAGTGTTCTGATCTGATTTGTGTTTTAACACCATGACTGAGAACAGCCTGTAGGGAGCACAGGCTGAAGCAGGGAGACCAGGGAGGAGGCTGTTGCAGTAACCCAGCTGAGAGATGATGGTGGCTTGGACCAGGCTGTTAGCAATGAAGGTGGTGCGAGTGGCCAGATTCCGGATCTATTTTAAGGCAGAGCTGGCGGGATCTGCTGATGGATTGGATGTGGGGTGTGAGATAGAGTGAAGTCAAGAATGACTCCAAGGCTCTTGGCGGAAGCGGCCGGAATAATGGAGTTGCCAGTTACTGAAATGAGAAAAGCTGGAGAGGAGCAGTTTCACATTTATTTTATTATCATTTGTGGAAGGGTACAGAGCTCAGGAGTTCTGTTTTGGACACGATGAGTTTGAAGTGCATTTTAGACCTCCAAGTGGAGATGTTGAACAGGCAAGTGGATATATGAGCTGGGGTTGCGGGGCGAGGTCTGAGTTGGACACACACACTTGGGTGTCATCAAGCCGTGAGATTGCATGCGGCCACCTAGGGGTGGGTGTAGACAGAAAAGACGAGCGACCCAAGGACTAAGCTCTGGGACCCCCCAACAGATGGAGGGAGGATGAGGTGGAGACAGCAAAGGAGATTGTCAAGGAGTGGCGAGGTCAGTGAGGTACAGGGTGCGGCAGGAGCGTGGGGTGCCCTCCTGGCTCCCGGCACCTCTCTTTTGTAGTCATTATCATACCATTTAATGAAGTCCTGGGTTAATACGGAGAAGGAGAGACCAAATACAGAGCAGCCAGGGAAGGCTTTATACATTGGAGGTGACATTGGAGCCTGGCTTTGAGTGAGTAATAAAAAAGTCCTCATCAGACAAGATTGGGGAAGGGCATTCCAGGGAGAAGGATCAGCACATGCAGACTCAGAGGCCATGAGAGCATGCAGACCAGGCTCATGGTCCCCGACCCTCCAGACCTGCTACTCCTTCTCTGTTCCCCACTTGAGCAATGAGGCCCCAGTGTCGTCCTCCCCAACAGTCCCCTCTCCCTCACCTCCCCAAAGCACTCCTACTGTGTCCTGAGGATTCTACCTCCTGTGGATTTCTAGAAACAGCCCACTCCTCTCCACCCTGGTCCAGGCCACTGTTATCACTCACGTGGAAAGAGCCTCTTCTCCTCACTCCACGTCTCTTTCTCAGCCACCTCGTGAGGGCCCCAGCAGGGGGAGGGGGGCCAGTCTGCTTTACACACACAGCGGCCTGGGTGAGTTTAAAAACAATAAAATTCATGCCAATCCTCTGCTTCAGAGGCTTTCAACAGCTTCCCATTGCTCTCAGGATGAAATTTAAAATTTAACAAGGCCCACGAGGGCCTGTGTGGTGTGGCCCCCTGCCTGTGTCTCCAATCTCGTCTCAGCCCTCCTTCCCCATCACTCCTGATGCGCCAGCCTCCTGCTGCTTTCAGGTTTCTCCACGCTGCAATCCCTCCAGCCTCAGGGCCTTTACCCATGCTGTTCCCTCTACTTGGCTGCTCTCTCCTCCCCACCCCCACCGCTTCAGTTAAAACCCACTCATCCCTCCAGTCTGAGGAAATCGGACTCCCTCAGGGAACCCTTCCCGGAGCCCCAGACTGCGCCAGCCCCCCTGTTTCATGCTCTCCTGGCCCCTTGCACCTTTCTTTTGTAGTCATTATTGTACATTTTAATGAAGTCATGAGTTAACAATAATAGCTAACAGTTATCGAGTACTTCGTGCTCAATAATAAGGGATAGTAAGTATATTACATGTTTTCCCTATATTTTTAGCCATTTAATTCCTCACACAGCCCTATGAGGTAGCTACTGTTATTATTCCCATTCTGTAGAGGAGGAAACTGAGGCCCATGAGAGGTTATTTGTGCAAGGTCACACAGATAGCAAAGAGCCAAAGCGGACGTGGATCCAGGCAGCCTGGCTTCGGAGCCCGGAAGCGTCTGTCTTTTCCGCTTGCTGTTAAGCCCCATGAGATGAGGGAGCATGTCTGTCTTGTTCACAGCTTCGTCCCCTGCATCCTTCAGAGAGCTCAGTAAATGTTGAATGAATGAATGAATGAATAAATGAATAGAAGTTTGAGCAGTACAGTGTTGGTGGTGTGGGAATGCAAGCAAGGAGGCTAGAGCGATAGACAGGATGAGACATGGAGGGCCCTGAATGGCAGCCAGACGAGTCCAGACTTGGCTCTGGGCCCCTGGGAACCATGGGGCTGTCTTGAGCAGAATAGGGCGGAGCTCAGAGAAGTATGTTAGAAAGATCCCGCTGTGGGCTGCCGGGGAGGAGGGCCAGAGGTGGGGTCCTTCCCTGCCCAGCAGCCTGGCGAGACTGGCACCTGCCCCCTCCCACTTGGCCCGATTTGCATTCTGTGTGTGGCTTGGGCTCCACAATTAACACGAAGGTACAGTCATTCATTCTGACTGGTGGACTCCGGGGATCAGCTGATCGGGGGCTGGCTGCGCGGGGCTTCTGCTGGGAAGGCATGTCACAGCACAGCGGCCACCGAAATGAAAAGCTATTAATAATGATCCTGGAACTTCACTCCCATCAGCTGTTTGTTTAAAGGTGTTCGGTACTTGGAGCTGCCTGATTTATGTGGGCAATAACACGCCCTGGTCGGTCCACACTTTTTAAAGCAGCGCTAATGGGGTGGGACCGAGCCCACGGGGATGCTGGGGAATAAGGCTTGAAGGCCAGGCCCGGTCAGGCTCAGATCTCGACTCCCTGCCCGGCACCATCTTAAGAGACCCTGGAGACGGTAAAAAGGAAAGAGCCGGGTAGCTGGGTTCAAATCCCAGTGGCTCCACTGGGCCAGCTCTAGCATGTCTCTTTCCCTCCCTGAGCCTGGGTTTCCTCCTCTGCACTTTGAGTAAAAGAACATCTGCATTGCAGGGTTGATAGGAGGATCCTTGAGAAGCATACAGTAAGTGCTCAATAATGTCTTAGTTTTCTCCCCTTTCTCTTCTCTTAATAGATAACTGTCCCCACTACCTGCCCAGCCCTCTCCAGGTAGAAGCATTCAGCCCACTTAAATGTTTATGCAGGATCTGCAGTTGTATTTGACTGCAGAAATTTAAATTTCTGAAGGCCTCGCAACAACACAGGGAGAGACATAATACCATTCCCGTTTTAGAGATGAGAAAACTGAGGCTCAGAGAGGGAAAGACCCAAGTCTAAGATGACCCACCTCAAAGTCCACTACACTATGAGTTCCAAATGGGCAGAGATGGTATCTATTTTGTCCACTACTGAATACACAGCACCTTGCACAATGCCTGGCACATAATAGGAGTACGATCTGTGTTTGTTGAATTGAAAACAAAAAATGTCAGAACCCTGAATCTTTGACTTGGAGGCCTACTGCTCTTTCCACTGTTTAATCCTGTGGGTAGACACAGTCAGAAGAGCTGGATCCTGCCCCACCTCTTAGATAAGTTACTTAATGGGGACATTGGATCAAATGACTCTAGGGAGAGGTTTCTCAACCTTGGCACTATGACATCTTGGGTTGGATAATTCTCTGTTGCGGGGCCATCCTGTGCACTATAGTATGTTTAGCGGCATCCCTCACCTCCACCCACTAGATGCCAGTAGCATCCCCCCAGTTGTGATAAGCAAAAATGTCTCTAGATATTGCAAATGCCAGGAGTGTGCGTGTGCAAAATCGCCCCTGGTTGAGAACCATTGCTCCAGGAGCTTTCTCCAAATGAGGCACGAATTCTGAACAGCAGAGGTTTACATTATGATGGGAGGTATGGAGAGGAGACGAGACTTGAACGCACAACCCAGCCCATGACCCGAGGAGAAATGTCATATTGACATTTTCACAAAGTCACATTTTCCCACTTGGTCTGTTAAAGGGCAATGCTTCTTGCCAGAGCCAATCACCAGGCAGTTTCTGCTGATGACGCTGACCTCTTCCACACATAGAAGGTCATGGACTTGCAAGGTTAAGCTTCCCAGAATGCATTGCAGCTAAAACCGGGGACCGCTGGGTCCCTACTAGGTTCAAAGGTGAGGGAGAGATCTGAGGCTGTTGGGCATGAAGGCCAGGAGTGATCAGGGCTGGCCTCCAGGGAGGCGCTGGAGGATTTGGAGAGATGAGAGGATGGGGAGGCAGGCATGAGTGGTGGTAGGGAGCGAGGGAAAAAATGGCCTGTGCCCATTCCAGAAGGACAGACACCAGGACATCCTCCCTTCTCCAGTAGGCTCTCCCTCCCACTTTCCACCTGGGGAAGCCACCCCTTTTCCACAGGGGACACCGTTTCTTCTGGCTCCAAGTTATCTCCTCCAGCCTCCTTCCCACTAGGACTTATTACACAGAGGCAGCCTGGAGGGGCAGAAATGGTGTATGCTTTGACGAGGGCCACCATAGCTTCCAGCTGCAGATGGGAACTTACAGCCCCATGACCTTGGCCAAGTCACATGACCAAGAGCAATACTCAAAATACGTAACAAGCGGAGGAGCACAGGCACTGACCAGTCAGAACAGACGACACCTGAAAACAACCAGTAGGGCTGGCTGAACATCATCAGCCCTGTCTCCGAGCCTCTGTCTCCACGTCCATGAAATGGTGACACTCACATCTACCCTATGGGGTGAAATGGAGGTAGAGCACCCAACACAGCAACTTGCATACAGCAGGCAATCAATAAATGTTCCTTAGCTTCCCCAGAGGATCCAGAAGGTGCTGAGGTTCGAATTCCCTGCAGTGGGCCCTGGATCCAGACAAAGAATTCTCTCTTCCCAGCTATTGAGGAAAGTCGTCTGATGAGCGGTTCCCCCTGGCCCGGGCTCAGGAGCACAGAGGCTGATAGAGATACTCAGGGTCCAAATACATCACCTGCAGCCAGCGTGCATTGAGCACCTACTCTGCAGAGGCCCCAAGCTGAGGCCGTGGGCTCTGGATCTTCCTCCCAAGGGTCTTCATCCTGCCCAGAGACCCTGGAACACCCAATTGTCATCTGTCCCAGGAGGACCTGGATCTGTCACTCCAACCCGGCCCAGCCAGCCCCCTCTCGGTGTGTTTAGGCAGCTTGTCATTACGAAGTCCATTTTGTTATCTCCTACCATATCTATTTTTCTAATTGTTACTTAACGAGCTCCCCTGAAAATAAGAAAATCATTGGAACAATTTCCTTAAGTGTGAAAGATTAGTCTGAAATCGGCATTAAGGGGACTAATTACCTTCATTCTCCCACCTTTCCGACCGCCGTTTGTTAGCTGCAAGGACTCATTCATCTGCTGCTCAGGGAAGGCAGTCAACATTTGGCTGCGTTGGGATTCTCGCTCCTGCCTTTACTCACGGGGCGAGCGTGCGTGCATGCGTGCGTGCATGCGCGTGCGTGTGTGTGTGAAAGAGAGAGAGAGAGACAAATGGGGAGTGGGGGCAGGCAAGAGCAGAATGTCCCATGGGTGGAGGTGAGGGGTGGGATCCGATTCAGAATCAGAGGTGAGTGGGTACCCCGGGGGGGGGGGGAATCAGCCGGCAATACAAGGGCTGAGGAGCTCCCAGAGACCTAGGTTCCCCGCCCTGACTCACTGAATGACTTTGGGGACGTCACTTTGTCTCTTTGAGCCTCAGGTTTCTCGTCTGTAAAATGAGAATAATTTCTTGTAGCCGCGGCAATAGCAACGTCTGGCTTCACTGAGGCCATGCACTGCCCAGACCCCACCCACTCTTAATCCTCACGCTAGCCCCCAGAGTACAGATTATCATCAGCGCAGCGCACAGAGCAGAAGCGGAGGATCGGAGAGGTTAGGGAACAAGCCCTCGTCACACAGACAGTGACTTCAGAGCTGGAATAGGAGCCCGAGTCTATCTGATTCTGGAGCTCATGCCCTGTCCGCTGTACCCAGCCTCCAGACCTCCATCTGCTCCCAGCATCGCGCTCCTGGTGAATACGGAGTCTGAAGACCTGGGCTTCAACCCCAACTTGGACGCATACCAGTGGTGTGACCAGAGGCACAGTTTTCTGAGTGTCAGTTTTCTCCTCTGTGAAATGGGGGCAGTGATCAAGCTTCCTGCCATAGAATACTGTGGTGAGGCCCACATGTGAGAGTGCGCTCTGTGAACGGAAATGTGAGGTGGAAAAGACGGAATGGAGAAGCTCTTGAGGGAGGGGAACCCAGGGAGGGGCACAGACTTGCACAGGAGCACGCTTGGAGTCTGCGGACGCCGGGGACAAGAACCCAGGCCTCTGGGCTCCCAGCCCCCCTACACCTGTTCAGCTGCCCCCGCTCCTGTCCCCAGCGTTGAGGGGCCTCCTTCCTGAACAAGGCCCTGAGCAGCATGAAGGCTCATGACGGGAGGAGCAAGTTGACAAATGGCGATGCCCAGAGCGAGGCAGGGATTACCAGCTCCAGAGTCCAGGCCTGTACCTGGGGTGGGGGAGGGGCCACCCCCGCCCCTCTCCCGGGGAGAAGTCACTTGGGGAGGCGGATAAGCTCGGGGAAGACGGCGGGAACATCTTCCGTTTTCCATTTAACCACCCGATATTGAATTATAAATAATTCATACACCTGCCAAACATTTGATTAAAAGAACCCAATTCGCACTGCATTTGTCAAGGGGTACGAATTGCATTTGGTGTTTTTATTTTAATCTGTCCTTTAACTCTTTTACGAATATTTATTTATACTTGGCTGTCAGGTTTCATTCTATTTGCCCTGATTTTATTCTGGCTGTAGCTGGCGTTTTTTCCTTTCCCTTTTTATTTTGTCGCTTCTGCTTGGGAGTCGTGCATTGGAGGGCCCAGAGGTCATAAATAAGGGAGCGACACTCCCACCCTGCCCTCTCCATGCATTCGTGCCCCACCTCCATCTCCACCCACTGTTTACACACCCCGTCTCCCCAGAACTGCTCCCCACCCACCCGGGCTAGGCTATTCTGGACGTTACCTGCCACGTCCAGGCTGTGTTGGGCATGTCACACACCCATCTCGGTCTCCAGATCTCTCCCCGTGTCCCTCCCCGGCCATCCTCCTTCCTCTTTGCCAAGCATAGAGTAGGCACTCAATAATTATTTTGTGAATGAATAAATGAAGCAACACCGTTAAAATCATCGGGATTGGTGTCTTTGGGGACGAAAAGGAAAGTATTGGTATTCGTCAAGTCTGGTGATGAGAATAAGCTAGACAAGCTTTAAACCCCAGCTCTGCCACTTATCAGCGGTGTGAATTTGGGTATGATACTTCAGTTCCCTACGTCTGCATATCCTCGTCTGGCAAAGGCTTCTACAAAAACAGCACCCACGTCAGAGACTGACACAAGAATGAGTGCATGTGCCCAGCACAGAGTAAGCATCCAAAACGTGGCAGCTGCTATTTTTGTTGTAAACTGTGGCGTTCCTGTCCCACGGTGTCCATATTCTCACCTGCCCTTCCTGCCTCTCCTTTGAATCTAAAGTTTTGCACGTTTGTGATGTTGTCCTGAATGTCAGGTGTAGGTCAACAGATGTGTCTGTGACAAACAAGCAAAAGAAGAGCTGGCTATTGCTTTTTGCTGGCTACCTGCTTTTGCAATAATGCTGTGTGTTTATCTGAGAGCTTACGTGGGTCGGTTTGTGAGTTGACATAAAAACTTGTTTCTGCCAAGTGATTCAGGTGAGCTGGGAATTTGCTTGAGACCTGTGTCGATGCTCCCTGAATACAAAGGGGCAGAGATGCTGTATGCCCAAGAAAGGATGTGACTATGACAACGAGGGCATCTGGGTGCATGTATACGATGTTTTTTAGTTTACGAAACACATCCTCATATACATCACGTGTTTTATCTCCCTCTCCTATAAAATCCTAGCATCTTTCAAAATTCAGTCCAGCCACCCCACTCTTCCCTGCCTTCCTCCAGTCCCCCAGGTATCTCACAGGATTAGAAGGGACATCAGGGCCCTGTGTGTCACCTGAACTGTTCACCACTGCCTTACCATAAGTCTCCCTGCCTGTGGGCTTATCTCTTCCAAAGCCACACTTCACACAACGTGTTCTTTCTGAGACCCATCTAACCATGTCACTCTCTTGATTAAACATTCAATGGCTCCCCACTGCCCTCAAAGTAGAGTTCAAGATGGTCCTTGCTTGTGAGTGGGGTCTGCTACCCCAGTTAGATTGTGGTGACTTTTCCTATTGTCATCGATAATTTAACCCCATGAGAAACCAAGTCACAAACTTCTCTGGGCACCTACTTTATATCAGGCGCTGTGCCTGGCACAGGGTTCAGGGGTGAGTCAGGCCCCTGCTCAGAGTTGGGAAAGCAGTGGGAAGAGGAAAAGAGCAGGAAATGGAGCACTTACTATGTACACTTTGCCCACAGCAACCTGCAAACTAGGTATTATTTTGCAGAGTGAGGAAGTGGCTTGCTCAAGGTCACCAGCTGGTTAAGTGACAGAGCTGCGATTTAAGTCCGGATCTCTTTGAGTCCAAAATCCAAGGCCTATCCTTAGCACCATACAGCCTCCCAGAAACTAGTGGGTGAGGGTCTCAGGAGAGAGGGCAGCCCCCAGACCCTGTGGCCGAGGTCTTTGGGGCCAGCTCAGGTGTTGCTGTAGGACTTCTGCCTGAGACTGCGGGTCCTCCTGAGAGGGAGCTCAGACTCGGACCGTGCCCCACCCCCACCATTATCCTAATGGCTAGCGTGGCCTGGAGACAGTTTAAAAGACATCTTCACCCTAGAGCCTGAAGCAGTAGAAAGAGAGGACTAGGCTATGGAACCAGCCGGCCCCAGGCTCGAATCCCAGTTCTGTCCCCACGCCACACGTGTAACCTGGGACGAATCACGTCACTTCTCCACACCCCGGTTTCCTCCTGAATAGAACAGAGATTGTAATCCATCCCTCAAAGTCTCGTTGAGAGGATGGAGTAAGGTCATGTGGGTAACTAGACTGTCAACTAGAAAATGAATTACACATTCTCTATGCACATAGAACCTGGTCCTCCAAACAATTTAGTGAAATAGGCAGGGCAGGAATTTTTTTAAGTGAATTTCTTTTTAAAAATTCATGTTAATAGTATAAGAAATACATGAATCCATTCTCTTAGAAACCGGGACGTTGTTGATGAAGCTCAAGTCCCTTTACCACCACCTCCAATCTGATCTCGTCCCCACTTCCTCAGAAATCACTCGGTGATGAGCTTGGTGTGATGAGGATGAGTGTGCACCGTTTTTACACTTGAGCATACGTGATATACACCTACAGGAAATAAAGGGCATTGCTTTGTATTTTTTAATGTAAATGGACTCATACTAGATATATCATCACTCTGCAACTTGCTTTTTTCTCTCCAACAATGTTTTTGAAAGCTATCAGTGTTGATATATATATAGCTCTGGTTCATTCCGTTTGAGTGGCTGTATTCCGCCGTATGAATATACTCCGTTTCACGTGTCTGTCCCTTACCATCCAATAGACAAGTAGAATGGTTTCCCTTATTACCAGCAGTGCCTCAGTGGCTGTCTATGCACACGTCTCCTGGAGCACATGCCGATGGTTCTCTAGCACAGGTCTGTAATAGGTTGTGGGGGGCTTATTAATAATGATAAAGAGTTGTATACTGGGCTTGCGCTGTGTTCTGGAAGCATGAAGTGCATTATCTCACTTAACCCTCACAGTAAAACCACATGAGAGCAATGATCATGTCCGGTTTTCAGAGGAGAAGGCTGAGGCCCAGACGCATGCAGGATTTACTCACAGCCACACAGACTGGTTGGGACAGAGTCTGGACCAGGGCCTGGTTTTCCTCAGCCCAGTACACACAGTGCCCCAGAAGTGGTATCCCCCTCTGTTCATGGGGGTTTAGGGCAAGAATATTTGGAAAAACGAACCAGGCCATTCTGGATCCAGAGCCCAGAATCCATGAAATTCCAAGTGGCAGGTGTCTTCTGGTCACAGGAAAGGTGTCCAGGTCATCTCTGGGCCAGACGCTCATCTTGTCATCTGGGAGGACCACCTGACTGTTCATGAGTTTTCCTTAATGCAGACAGCAGGGGCTGAGGCTGCAGAGGCAGGACTGGCAGGGACTGGCGGGGACGTTGAGCCAAGGATTCCTAGGATCCTGGGGCTGGGTCAACCTCTGAGGAGAAACTGAGGCGCAGGGGTGGGGGTGGGGAGGACTCTTGAAGGCCACACGGCCAGCCAGAGGATGAGCAAGGTCAGGAGGCTGTCTTGACCCTCTCTGGTGGCCGGAGCAGCTGAGCGAAGGGGCCTGGAAGCCTGAGCCAATGTTAGTGATTAACACGAGAAGCAAGCCAGGCACTGTCCCCAGAAGGTCAGGACAGACGGGAAAGAGCAGGAGGGGTGTCCCCAGGGAGCTGAGCCTGCTCCCAGCTTCACCCTTCCCTCCTTCGCCACCTGTTATGGCGGAGGAGCCGTCCTCTCTTTACCTCACCACCTGTTATGGCCGAGGGGCCGTCCATCTCTGCCTGTGCTCCAGACCCCTGGGCCCCTCCCGTGCCCTCAGTCCACACTTCAGCCTCTCCCGCTCTCCTGGCTCCTCCCCGTCAGCACTGAACACACTCCACTCTCTCTCTCCTGTAAAAAGTCCCTCCCTCACCCCCACATTCCTCTAGCTACACCCCCTCCCTGCTTCCCTTCACAGCCCGGCTTATCAAGTTGTCTCCATTCCACGCCCTCCCCCGCGCTCCGCAGCCCACTCCAATCTGGCGTCCGCCTCCTCCCTGTGACAATTCTCGCAGGGTCCCCACAGCCTCCCTGGTGCTATAGGACACCACGATGCTTCCAGTCTTCATCTCGGATCCCTTCATCGTCACCATCACCGCACTTGGTCTCTTATCAACATCGGCCACCCGAGGCCACACTGTCCTCCAAAATCTCCCTCCTCCCACCTCAAAATCTCCCTCCTCCCACCTCTGCGGCCCCCGTCTCCTGGTTTTCTTTCTACCTCTCTGATCGCTCCTTCTCTGTCACCTTTGCCATGTCCTCCTCCATCTGCACCTTAATTTCTTTAAAAACAATTATTAAGTTAAAAAAATAGTATATAGAGAAAAACGAACAAAAATGACTTTAAATCTCATCAACCAGTTATTCCCCATTGATACTTTTTAAGAAATAGAGGTAGCACGTGTACCACATGTGCGGGAACATGCTCTGTGTGCAGAGAGCACCCCCCACCCCGCCAGCGGCTCTCCAGAGATAAACCCTGTTCACAGTTTCTCATAATTCCTTCTAGAAAAACGTTTACTCCTACTCCAGCCCGTATGCTTTTATATTATTTTTATTTACTCCAAAGGAATCATACTAACACTCTGTTCTGTAGTTCTCCCACCCTCTAGATCTCGGGGCTGCCCTGGGCCTCGTTCTCATCTCGAGTTATCTCAGCCGCTGAGGGTGGTGTCTTTGTGGGCATAAGGCCCAAATCACTTGTGGCCAGCTTTCATTTCTTCTCTGGATTCCAGACCCACGTATTCAGCCGTCCGTTTGGCATCTCCACTTGGGTGGCTCCCAGAACCTCGCACTTTTTGTAGGTCCTGCATCTTCCCTCTCAAACTGCCTCCCCCTCTCACTTCCCCTGGTCCTGCTACCCCGTCTCCCCAGTGGCTCTACTACTCACCCAAGCCAGCCACCTGGGAGCCTGAAAGCCCAACTCGTCTTTACACTGTGTCTGAATCCCAGATGCACAAGTTAGTCATGGAGCCTCCCTTGTTCCACATTCCTAGCAAGGTGTTGTATGGATAAGGAGATGCTACCTCTCAGGTGCTCGGAGCCTTCCCTAGCGCACAGTACCCACTCAGTGAGTGCTGGCCGTGGCTGTTATTATTATCCATGACCCCTCCCTTTTCCCACCACCTACATCCAATCGGTCACCTCAACGGTCCATTCTCCCAGCTGGACTGGCTTCAAGCCTCCTGCCCAGCCTCCCTGAATCAATCCTGACCCTTCCAATCTGTTCTGCTCTTGACAGCCAGAGCGATCCTTCCAAAATCTAAACCTAAACTCTTGCTCTCCTGTTTAAACCCTTCAGTGATCGCCAAACATCTGAAGTCCAGGGTCTCTCCTATGGCCTAGGGCACAGTAGGGAGCCAGTGGGAGTGTCCCAGCTCTTTAGGGCCAGCGTCTTTTCTGATTGTTTGGTGCCCTGCTGAACTGACTGTTACATATTTTGACATCAGCCCACCTTGCGGGCCCCATCTCTTCCTCATCCCCCTCGTGATTCATGTTTCAATTGGAGCAAACATCTTACATGTCTTCTAATGGGACCCACTCTCTCTTTGACCTCTGTGCCCTTACACATGCTGTTCCCTGGGCCTGAAATCCTCTTTCCCTCCTCCCCACCTGGCCAATTTCTACTCCTCCACCACGTCACTCTCCAAGAAGACCTTCCCTCATTCTGCTCCCATAATAGCCTTTTGTAAAGTTTATCACACTCATGATTTCCTGGTGATGGGGTTTCCCTCCATTACTGGCTTAACATTTTTTCTTGCCTATGGTCTCTCTACCACTAACATGCAAGCCATCTAGGGGTGAGAGACTTGTCCACCCAGGTCCCTGCTCTCTGCTCAGCTCCTGGCACAGAGAGGGCATCCAGAAAACATTTGTTGAATCACTTATTAATTCATCCACTCAACACATATGGCTTGAGCCCCTTTCTGTGCCAGGTACTGCGCTATGCCCTCAGGGGACATCAGAGAATCAAACCAACAAGAGATCCTATCCCAGTGAAGCATGTATACTAGTGAAGAGAGAGAGACAAACAATAAGCATAATAAGTAACTCATATGTTAGGAGGTGATAAGCCCTATGAAAAATAAAGAGGAGAGAAAGAGGGGTTGGCAGAGCCTTGGAGAGAGGCTGCAATTTCAGATGGAGTGGTTGGGTTACTTTCCACTGAAGATGATATTTGGACAAAGATATTAAAATGGTAAGGAAGAGAGGGAGCCCTGCAGATATCTAGGAAAAGAGCATTCCAGGCAGAGGGAACTGCCAATGCAGAGACTATCAGGTGGGAGCACATGTGCTGTGTTCAAGGAAAACCCAGAAGGCCAGCTGGGCTGGAGCAAGAGGGAGGGAAGGGGAGAGCGGGAGGGGGTGAGGTCAAAGAGGCCATGGAGGCAGATCCTGTAGGGCCTTGGAGAAACTCTAGCTTTTATTTTGAGAGAAATGGGAGCCATTTTTTTCGACAGCTTTATTGAGGTGTAATTTACATACTATAAAATTCATTCATTGTAAGTGTACAATTCAATGATTTTTAGTAAATTACAGAGTTGTGCAACCACCACCATTATCCAGTTTTAGAACATTTCTTTTACCCCAGAAAGATGCTTCGTGCCCATCTGCAGTCAATCCCACTTCCCACCACCAGCCCCAGGCAGCCGCCAATCTGTTTTCTGTCTCTATAGATTTGCCTTTTCTGCGGCCACCAATCTGTTTTCTGTCTCTATAGATTTGCCTTTTCTGGACATTTCACATAAACAAAGTCATACAATATGTGCTTTTTTTGCATCTGGCTTCTTTCATGAGCATAATGTTTTTGAGATGTGTCCATATTACAGCATATATCAGCAGTCTGTTCCTGTTTATTGCTTAATAGTATTCCTTTGCGTGGATATACCACATCTTGTTTATCCATTCACCAGTTAATAGACTTTTGCATTGTTTTCACTTTTTGGCTATTTGGAATCACGCTGTCATGAACATTTTCTTACAAGCCTTCGCATGGATATATGTTTTCATTTCTCTTGGGTAGATACCTAGAAGTGGAATTGCTGGATTGTATGGAAAATTTATGTCTAACTTTTTAAGAAACTGCCAAACTGTTTTCCAAATGGGCTGCTGTGTGGAGAATAGTCTACAGTGGAGCAAGGATGGAAAGCTGAGAGACCGGTTGTTTAATTAACATAATTAATTAAATAAACCCGCTGGGTTCGAGGAGAAGGGAGTTAGGACTGTCACCAGGTTGGGACTGAAGACCCTCATGGAGGACCCATGCCAGAGACTTCCCAACTGCAACCCCAGCCTTCCTGGCTCCAAAAAGGCACAGGGAGGCCTCTCACACCCCCGCCCCTCCCTCCACATTGCCCAACCCCCAGACAGCTTCCGCGCAGGCAAAGCGTGAAATTCCCCAGTTTGGAGAAGAATCAGCACCAAGCATGACTATTCGAAGCTATGGAGCCCTCTCCCCCCAGGGAGATGACAAAATTTTCTTTGCAATTAAAATTCCTTTGAAACTGGAACCAAGGAAAATGCAGAGGAGAAAGCTTTTTAAACTAGGGGAAATACTCATCTTAGCAATTACCATGTGTGCATTTCAACAGAAGCTGCTTCTCCTCCCTCCTCCCAGCGGCTGCAGGGAACAGCCTCTGCCATGGTTCTGCTTCTGCATTCACACAGGCCTCAGGGGACTCCCTTGGCCTTCAAGACTTTTCCCTGGCTGGTCCTTGCTTCTCTGCCCACTCTTAGCTCTTGGATCCCTCACACATTCCAGCCTTCACGTCAGGCCTTTACTTACAATGTCACTTCCTATGAGTCCTCTTTTCCCAATCCAGTGGCTCATCTGCTGAGATGCAATTCCATCTTTGTGCTCACCCCGGTCCTATGCACTACCGCTGCCATTGTCCCTCCCCATCCCACAGGGATCTTTCCCTCCTCTGAGCTCACAGCCCTGCCTCTCTGCACAGCTCACGGAGCTCTGACCACAGCCCTCTGTTAGTGTCTTGGCCTGGGAGTAGGATGTACAATGCATTAGGAAGGGCAAGGATGTTGGAGACCTGGGTTCACTTCATTCATTCAATCAACAAATATCCATTGAGCCATTACAATGTGCCATGTACCATGCTAAGCCCTAGGGATTAGCAATTTCTGTGTTTAGAAACAGGAGGCTAGGTTTTTTGGACCAACCCTTTAGCTGAAAAGAGCAAAGAATGCTGGATAAAACAGAAAAAGCATCTCATTAAAGCATCAAAGAGTTGACAAGCAAGCTGTTTGTAAGGAATTACCAGGAATTATTAGGTCAAAACTGAAGAGAAAACAGAAACCCAGAGAAGTTAGAGAGCATAGAATCTGCTTTTGTCCTGAGGGCATTTGCTGATCTCGGAAATTTTGAATTTGTTTTTTTTTTTGTTTTTTGATGATCTCACAGCCTAAAGGGAATTGAGATCAAAGTCCATGGTCTGCACAAAGTGGGCAATCAAGTAGGAGACCCTCACCAAAATAAGCTGGGGCTCCAGAGGGCTTCACTCTTGGGGTCAGGGTGCACCCAGGGTAACCTAGCCTTGAATCATGGATTGGCAGCCTCAGCCACACTACTTCAGCATTCCAGGGAAACTCAAGCCTCAAATTTTTTTCAAAGCAGTTCCAGAATGGTAGCACCACAGCCAAATGCAAATCCTTTTTTAGAAGAAAATACCTTCATCCTGGGCTTGAAATTCTTCCTAAAAAGAAATCCAAGTACAATGGCCAACACACAGTCAAAGATAACCAGACATGCTGGAAAACAATGCTAATGGGCTAAGCACCAGACGTACAATGTGAGCAAACAAGTGACATCCCTTGCCTCGTGGAGCTCACAGTCCAGCAGGGAAGACAGACATCAGCTGTCTCATCAAGGCCACTAACAAGCCCTGCATTGCCTCGTAGAGTCACTTCTCCATCCTCAGTTTACTTTGCCTCTCGGTGGCTTTCAACATGTTGACCTCTAGTTCTGCTCTCAGTTTCCATGACGCCACAGTCTCTTGGAAGACCTCCAACCTCACTGGCAGCTTCTTCTCAGTCTTTCTGCTTCCTCTCCTCCTCTGTTTCATCTCTGATGTTGGAGTGCCCCAGGGCTCACTTCTGGGCCTGCTCTCTATCTCTCCCCAAGTGATCTCATTCATTTCCTCAGCATTAAATATCACCTACGTGCTGGTGAATCTCAGATTTATATCCCCTGTCCTTGTAGTTCCAGACTGTTCCATCCAACTGCCTGCTACACATCTCCACTTCCATGTCTCATGAATGTCTCAAACATAATATATCTAAAGAGGAACTCTTGTTTCCTCCCCCAACCTTTTCTCCCCTAATTCACTGCATCATGGTAAATGTCTCACCATCCAACGTCAAGCCAAAAATTTAAGAGTCATCTTGAACCCCTGGTTTGAATTAGGGTGGTAATGGAAATGAGGCAAAGTGGTCAATTTAGAGAGTTATTTAGGAAGTAAAGCAAACCAGACTTAATAATAGATTTTCCAATGGGTGTGCAGGGATGAGAGCTGTCAATCATGACTTCCACCCTTCTGGTTGGACCACTTGACAGATATGAGTGCCATCTGCTGAGATGAGGCACCCTGGAGAAAGGCCAGTTTTGAGGAAGAAGAGCATATGTCTGTCTTTGGACATGTTGGGTTTGAGGTTTCTCAGAGGCAACTAAGTGGAGGTGTTGAGAGCGCAATTGTCTTTTTATCCCTGGACTTCAGAAGGGAGGTTGAGACTAACTTTGGGAGTCATCATAGTTTTGATGGTATTGGAGCCATTGGCATGGCTGAGATTGCCCAAGAAAAGATTGAGGAGTTTGAAGAGAGGAGGAGAGAGGGGAATAAGCCTGCAAAGGAGATACAGAAGGCATTGTTAGAGAGGTAGGAAGGAGCCCAACTTTCTAGTTTTGTGTTTCAAATGATGATGAGAGGTCAAGTAAAATGAAGAGTGGAGAACATCCATTGGATTTAGCAAGATGGCGGTCATTGGTGACCTCTGTGGGCCATTTGATGTGGTGTTGGGAATGAAAGCCAGATGGCAGTGGGTTGAGAAGAGAGTGGGAGGTGAGTAAAGGAGAGAGCGAATACAACCAGTCTTCAGAGAAGTTTTGCTGTGAAGGGAAGGGGCTGGGAGGTATGCATTTCTTTCCGTTGTTTTTTTCTAAAGATAGAATCTACTTGAGCACATGTAAATGCTGATGGCCAGGAGCCCATCAGAGAGGGATGAAGATAAGGCAGGAGAAGGGACGATTCATTGTATATGTATATGTTTACTCAGATGCCAGGAAGGTATGAGAGGGCTCCAGAACCCAGATCAGGGGACTGTCCTCAGACAGGAGGAGTGAGTGACATTTTCTCTGTTGCAAAAGGCAAGAATAGAGGATGGGCACAGATGTGTTTCCTCATCTGTAAAATGGGGATAATAACAGTGCCTCCTGGGGGGACTTGGGGTGGGGATTCGACGAATGGATGCTTATAATGGGCTCAGCCCAGGGTGGTAGTGGCAGGTGGTAAAAGCTCTACAAACTGCTGCTGCTACTATTACCGTTCACTCTCACAACTCGGATCCACTCTCGCTTGTGGATAATAATCAAACCTCACCTGGTTATAGCACTTGACTCTTTCCAGGGGATGACTTTTACATTCATCATCTACTCAAGCCTCACAACAAACCTGGGAAGATTTATTTTCCGTGTTTTATGGAGGAGAACACAGAAGCTCCAAGAGGTGAAGTGACTTGCCCAAGGTCACACAGCTGGTAACAGCAGAGTCGGGAGTCACTCCCCCCACGCCAGCTCCCACCTTCTCCATAAAGATGAACGTAGATTTAGGGTCTCACCACCCCCCATGCAGCCCCTACACTGCAGCCCAGTGTGGGAGCTCTATTTTCCTCAGCACCTGCAGTGCCCACTGGAGAAAGGGATGGGGAATCCATGACTCAAATCTGTAGCTATAAACTCGGGAAGGAGAGGATTAAGGTTTGAGTAAGGTGCTGGGCTCTTTTTGCTTTCTCGTTGCAGCCTGAGATGGGAGGTTAGAGAAGAAGATGCCCTATCTGCCAGCTCCATCGCTGTCGGGAGAGAGAATAAAGTAAAACCTCCCTCAGGCCTGGCATCAGTGCTGCCTGTCTCCCGGAAGAGGCCCTGCACATAATCTGGGGGGCAAGTTGCCCGAATGGGTTTGCAGCCTGCCGCCCCAGCAGTCCCGACCTGGGGACATAGGACCCGTGAGAAATATTGTCTCCCCGTTCCCTTCCCCCATCTGTTCCAGGCACAGCTAGGTCGTTTGAGTGTTCCCACCACTAAGTTCAGACCCAGCCCCTTACCAAGGTGCTCAGTCTGGCCACAGCTTACTTTTCTACCCTCGTCCCCATCCCCCTCCACTGCCCGCGCCTCCCCCACTTCACACCCCCCCACACTCTGAATATTCCTTCCTCCAAGACTTTGCTCAAGCAGTTCCCTCTGCCTGGCCTTCCCTTTCCCCTCTGCTCTGTGTGGTGTTCACTTACCTTTCAAGGACCAGTTCCAATGTCACCTGCCACAGGAAGCCTACTTGACCCCCTTAGGTAAAGCAAGCTTTTATTGAGCACCTACTGCATGCTGGTCCCTGGGTTAGGCTCCGGGGTCTAGAGATGAATCAGAGCCTGGCCCTGCCTCAGGAGGTCCAGGGTTGCAGTCCAGTAGGAAGAAGTGACAAGGCTGGAGGTCCCTGGGGACGTGAATGGGAAGCTGCGGAGGTGGGAAGTGACAACTTCCAGTGGGCAGGCTCGGGGCGGGGGCGGTGCTGACCTCAGGCCCCAGGGCCAAGAACATGAGCGACAGGCCAGTTTCTCTGGCAGAGGAGCCACCATACCAAGGAGAAGTAATGGTGGCTGGTCTGCCAGAGAAACTGGCCTGTCACTTGTGTTCTTGGGCCTGGGGCCTTAAATGCCCTTTTGGCATTGTTGGAATGCTTCTGAAGCATTCCAGGGCTGGACAGGGCTGGACCAATTATTTGGAGACTGTGTCCAATCATTAGAGAGATAATGGGCCCTCTGGAGAGGCAGTGATCTCCTCATCACTGGAGGAGTGTCAGCAGGGGCTGAGATCTAAGAGAGAATTCAGATGAGCCAGGGCCTTAGAAGGCCTGAAACCTCCAAGAGACTCTAAAACCCTCCAAAAGCAGCCATTGTGGGAAGAGGCAATGGCTGTAGTGCTTAAGAGCCACGGCCCTGGAGTCAGCTGCTTCCTCGGTGTGACCTTGGCAGTTGACCTTGCGCTCCTCGGGCCCAGTTTGCCCATCTATAAAATGGGGCGGTGATAGTGTCTGCGGTTAGCGTGAGCGTGAGATGTGACAGCATCGACGTGCTTGCTAAATCGACTGGGTTTCTGTTATCTCTCTGCCTCGGCCTCTGGAAGCCCATTCAGCCGTCCTGGCCTCTCCTCATTCCCATCCTAGGAGGAAGCGGCCACACTGGAGTCGGGCTGACAAGGCTCCAGCCCGAAGCCTCCCTGAGGAGCTTGCCATGGTTACCAGCTGCCTGCAAGGAGAGGCCATAAATCCTGAGCCTGGGGTGGCGGGAAGGAGGGGACCCATGTGTGGGGTGGGAAGGGGGGCAGCTAAGTGGAATTGAATCTGGTTTAAGGAGGAGGCCCACGCCTCCCCGGGCCTGTAATTTACTGTGAGGTTGACAAGATGAAAGTGGAATGTTCAGTGGCATAATCGCTGGGACCTCGGGGAGCCGCAGGAGATGAGCCGCGAGGCAGGCGGAGGCAGCCGGGCTTAAAGCGAGATCTGGGGTGCTGATCCCGCTGTGATCGCAGCAGGCAGCCGATCAGGAGCACAAGGCTTGGAGCCGGGCCAGGACCTGGCTTGCTAAGCCCAGGGCTCGGGCCACATCTTGTCTGCTGTCGTCTCCAGAGCCGAGGTCGGGCCCCAGTTTTTCAGCAGATTTTATGTAGTGGAACATGCCGCCCAGGAAGGCTGTGACAGTGGCTGCGATAGGCCTCAGCTGAGCCCCTTCTCAGGACTGCCCTCAGCCAAAGGGAGCTGTCTCATCCGAGGTCACGCCCCTGGAAGGGTGGGCAACCCACGTCCAGTGTCTGGTAGATGCCTGGATTCAAAAGCCGGTCCCCTTGCCTCAACTCGGAGCATCCCAGCTCCAGACTGCCCTATGGGACGAGCTGAGAAGGCATCGCAGTTCACCTTCTCCTTCTCTGCGGGCCTGCCTCCCACATCCCTTCCATAGTGTTCCCACTGCTCTCCCTAATAAACCTCTTGCAGGAGCATCTCTGCCCCCAGCCGGTTACCAGGGAGCCAGTCCTAAGACCTTCCATCACCAGGAGGCTTATGTTAAAGCAGCGACTGTGTGTCATGTTGCGATGGGACCACAGAGCCTTCCTTTTCAGATGGGGAGACAGAGGCCCAGAGAGAGAATAAACTTATCCAAGAACACACAGTGTTAGAGCCAGAGGCTGGGATGCCAAACTCCCAGCCCATGAGTTCAACTCCTCTATTTTACGGATGAGAAGACCGAGGCCCCGAGAGTTTGGGGCTACAATTCAGCATCTATTTCCAGGTGCAAGGGAGAGTGGGGTAGTGGAGGCAATGTGCTAGGTAAGAGCTCACGGCTTTGCAGTTGGACCCCAGCCCTGTGGTCTCGAGCAACCACCTCTGTTTTCATCAGTAACTGGAGACACTAAAGCCCGTCTCAGGAGGATGGTGTGAGGATTGCCTACAATAATAACAGTAGGAGCTTGCACTGGTTGTGTGTGCGAGGAGCCCTTCACGCACACCTTATCGAATCACTATGACAATGGGGCGCTCACAGTAGGTGCACGAGGCTGATCCCCATGACACAACTTCCTGACCGCCTGGTCCAGGGGCTCCCGGGTCAGCATGAGAATCTGCAAGGGAGGTGTCCCACACCCAGGACAGGCTGTGGGGCCGGACTTTCCTAGTTCAAGTCCTGGCTTCCTGCTTCCTGGCTGTAACCAGGCAAGTTACTTCCCCTCACCGGGCCCCAGTTTCTTCATCTGTAAAATAAGACGAAGAAGAAGAAGATAAACTATGGCACAGATTAAACAAGGTAACTCATGTAAAGTGCTCAGCACAGTGGGCAAGAAGCACAGCCTCTTATTTGTATCAAATGTCTAAGTCCTGGCACACAAAGCATCCAGTAAATGTTGCCTGTTGGTATTATTGTCATCATTACTGATTCAGATGCTCTGGGGACCTGGGGATATGAGTTTTGAACAAGTTCCCCTTGTTATGCCACCAGCATGACCCTGGTCCTCTGATGAGCCGTGGGAACCACAGTTTGACCTTTCATTGTACAGAAGCCCAGAGAGGGTGGGGGCTTGCTCAAGGTCACCCAGCATGGTGGGATCAAAGCCAAGCTCCAATCTAATCCACTTGCCATCCAGTCTAGAGAGCTTTCTCCTGTACCGCAAAGGGACAGATTCCTTAATCTCATCCGCTCAGGTTGCAATAAAAATTAACTGTCCTGAATATGTGCCTCATCAGTGCAGCTCCAAGACAGAGAAGGGACTAAGGGAGATGGAAAGGAAATGTGTCACACGTGCTCCTGGGGTATCCTGGCAGGCTCTCTAATGACACTTCGGACCCCCATAAGGTCCCCCACCAGCCTGCTGGTCTCCTCTGCTGTGGCCTGGGTGAGACCCGGTGCCAGGCACAGGATGGGTGCTGCGTGAGACTGAGTGAGCAGAGCTAAGGCCGTTGTCCAGCCCGGGTTGCCTTCCCCCCTCCCCACCCATCTGTGCATCCAATAGATGGCTGCAGGGACTCCGGGCCACTCAGTTCTCACCTCAGCCCAGAGGGTAGTGTTTTACCATCTGGGCGAGGGTGAGAGGTGAGGCCTTCTCCCCCAAGGTTGCTAGAGTAGCAGCCAGATGTGCAGCAGCAAAGGACTCTGCTGATGACCCACAAGCTCTGCCCCCAGGGATCTTGGCAACAGATAAGCTTTAATAGACTCAGGTCTAGGGGAACCTCCCACGTATTCCAGGAGCTGGGTCGGGGAGAGAGAGACACAGAGGGGGTGTCCAGGACCCTGGCAGGGTGGAGAAAGTGGGATCAAGTGTGCATGGTGTGAGCAGATGTAGCAGACAGAATGATGGGAGACAGACAACCAAGGAGGCAGAAGAGGGGGAGAAGATGGAAGTGAAGGAAAGACTGGCTAGAAGGAAGAGCAGGAGAAAAGGGGGAAGAAGAGGAAAATGGAGAAAGGATAGAAAGGCTGTATAAATCATGGTGTTGTCATGCAATGGAGTACTATACAGCAGTGAAAAGGAACACATGTGAGAACAAAAGTGAATCTCAGAAACATCATGCTAACAAGATGCAAAAGAGTATGATTCCATCTATGTCAAGCTCAAAAACAAGCAAAACTAAACTAAGACTCTAGGCATGCGTAATTAGGTGGTAAACTACAAAGAAAGACAAGGAACTGGTTATCATAAAGCCGGGATGGAGGGAAGTAGTGGGTTATGGTCAAGAAGGGACAGGGCAGCGGGCTTCTGAAGAGGGGGCGATTTTCAGTGTTTTGATCAAATGGTGCATTCATGGGGTTCATTTTATAATTATTTGTTAAACTCTGCATTTATGATTGGTGCGCTTTTTCGTATGAATGTTGGATTTCACAATTTTAACTGATTACGAAAGGTCGAGAAGGAGGAGGAGGAAGAGGGCAGGAGAGAATGGAGGAGGCAGCTCCGGCGTGAGAGGCAGCAGGGCCTCCCGGGGCTCTGCTTGGCTGGCACCACGGCGGGGCCCTGCCCCCCATCCGGCCGCATTTGTAAAATGGAATAAATATTGACACGGCCAGGATGGTATTCAATTTGTCCTGATCACTGGGCTGCGGTGAGTTCTGACAGGGCGCGGTGTAAAACAGCAGCTCGGGATGTAATTTCTACTGTCAACATGATGTACAGCGGGCTCTGCCTGCGGCACCAGCAGGCAGGCGGGGTGGGGGAAGGGCAGGGAGACAGGTGCAGGTGGGGGGCACCTGGGGTGGAGGGTCCAGGTGGGCCACCCCCGGGCAGGTGAGCAGTGGCAGCCAAGATATGTGTGTGTGTGTGTGTGTGTGTGTGTGTGTGTGTGTAAGTGTGATATGCACACACACATGTGTTCATAACTTGCGTGGGAGGTCAGGCCTTGAGTAGGGACTCAGGCCTGGGGTCAACAGCATTAAGAGGCATTGTAGGGAGGGACATGGTTCATGCTCGGAGCCAAATGCAGGCCTTTCCTTCCTTCCCGGCAGCCACTAAGCACCTCTTTGCCCATCCTCCTTCCCCTCCCCCTGCCACAGCCTGTTTGAATTCCAGCTCCACCACTAAGTAGTTGTGTGACCTTGGGCAAGTCCCTCAACCTCTCTGAGCCACTTTCCTTTCTTCTGTAATAGAAACTTTAAAGAGAGCTGTGTGAGAATTCAATCGGATCATTGATATAAAGTCCCCTGCACGGAACTACGTGTTACCTCGTATTATTAGCTAATTGGATGGCACCACGCCTGGCACACAGTGCAAGCTCTATAAATGTCAAATGTCATTGTTCTCACTGACTCAGAATCAGCTCAATATATGCAACCTGCCTCCATTTCTTCCTTCTCTATTCCTTCCATCCGCCAAGGCTGTTCCCCAAAGGAAGAAAGCGTGGGACCAGCCCCACTGTGCCCCCTGCCCCAGCAGCCTTATTAGAGTGAAATGAGATGTGAAGGGCGGTGATGATAACTTACCTTGTGGGGTTATTGTGAGGAATAAGCAAGGTGATGCCCATCAGGTGCTCGAGCAGTGCCTGCTCTTAGTAGGCGATTGAGAAACATCAGCTAAAACAAAAACAAAAACCGAGAGTCATTCTCGACGTCGCCCCCTCCCTCATTCCCTACATCTGATCCATCACCAAGTCTGGTCCATTGTGCGTCCTAAATATTTCAAATCTGTCACCTCTTCTCCATCCCACGACGGCCTCCCTGGTCTGAGCCAGCACCACCATCTCTCGCCCAGGCGCTGCCACCACCTCCTCCCTGGACCCTGCTTCCGGTCCTGCACATCCACAGTTTGTTCTTTAAGCCGCAGGCAGAGTGAGTGATCTCCTTAAAAATGCAAATGTGATCACATCTCCTCTGCCAAAGACCCTCTGATGACTTCCCGTTGCTCTCGAGCCAAAATCTACACTCAAACCCCTTCGTAAGTGGCCTCTCCCCACCACACGCTGTGCTCTGGCCCCCTGGAATTTCAGGCCCTTGAATGTGGCTTTGTACATTCTGTTACCTGTGCCTGGGTATGTCTCTCTCATTCGCTAGGTTTCAGCTCAAAAACTCCTTTCTCAGGGACCTGGCCATCACTGGCCCCACCCAGCCACCCCAGGAGGCCGTGTCCCCTGCTAAGTGTGCGGGTCCCCTGCACTCTTTCTTTGTGGCACTTGACCCTGTTGGTAATTGCACATTTACTTGTGAGGTTATTGCATTAATGATCTCCCCCTTGCAGACACACGCGCGCGTGTACACACACAGAATGGAAGGCTGTGGGGGCAGGAACTTGGATGTGCTCACTGCTGCATCTTCAGCCTCCAGCACCAGGCCTGGTAGACAGTAGGTGCTCAATAAATATTTGATGAACCAATAGACGGAACAAGCAGAAGGAAACGATGCCACAGAAGGGCAGTCTGGGGGAAGGCGTTGTGGCAGTAACCAGGCAGCCCCATCACGTGTCCTTCTGTCCATCCACCCATCCATCCACGCATTCTTCCATCCACCCACTCGCACATTCAGCCGCGCCCGCACTGAGAATGGCACAGAGGTGTGAGCTCAGGGCAGAGAGCAGTCGTGGAGGCGCCCACAGCCGCAGGCAGTGTGTCGAGACCGAGGCAAGGGAGCACCCGTTTCTGAGCCATGGCTCAGAGGAGTGAGCTCGTGTCTGGGGGAGGAGGCAGGGAGACTGCACGGAGGAGAGGGCAATTGGGCCGGGCCCTGAAAAGTGGATCAGTGTTGACGTGGGGCAACATGGGGGAAGGGCATTCCTGGCAGAGGGAACAGCAGGAGCAAAGGCCCAGAGGCATGAAAGTAGTAAGCAGTGGGTGGTCCCAGCTGCCCAGGGAGATGGGCACATGAAAAGATGCGGTGACAATAATGTAGAGGTGGCAGGTCCAGATCTGACAGGGCCCCGAGCAGCCACATGTGTGGCGGCTAACGGTACAGGCTTTGGAGCCAACAGCTCAGAGTTCAAATCCTGGCTCCACGGCACACTAGTTGTGTGACCTTGAGCAAGTCACATAACCTCTTTGTGCCTCAGTTTCCTCATCTGAAAAATGAGGGCAAATAACAGGACCCACCTCAAAGGATTGTGCGTGGGGACACTGAGCGTGAAAAACCCTTTATTACTCTGAGGGGGAACTAAAGAATGCCGGGCTCGAGTCTGGACTTTACCTTGAAGGTGAAGGGAGCTGGGGAAGATTTTGAACAGGAGAACCTTCCAGACTGAGCTGGACTTCATGAAGACGCATCTGGCAGCATGCTTGCCATAGACTTGGGGGCAAGACTGGGGGCCCTTGGACCAGCCTTTGCAGATGGGGTGACCGTGTATATGGGGTGCATATGGCCCCAGCTCTGCTCGTCCCCTCTTCCCTGACCTCCCACCTTTGCCTTCCTGGGTAATGGTCCAGCCACCAAGCCCAGAAGCTTTGACGTATGCTGACCCCACACACAAACACACTCAGGGATGTAAACAGCCCGCCCCAGCAACACACTGTTGAACTTACAGGACAAGTGCATCACCCCCAGGCCCCCCGGAACAGCCCATGGGCTCATCCAGTCACTCCCTCCACACCTGCTGGGCGCCTACGACGTGAAGGGAGCTGTTGTAGGTGCTGGGATACAGTGCACACGCGTCCTGCCTCTGCACACGTCCTAGTGATGCAGACGCACACGTGCTCATGACGTCGAGGCAGTAACTGGCCGGCTTACTTGCTCATGGCTCCCCTGTAGCTTCCACCTGGGCCAGTGAGAGGTGAGCAGAGACAAGGCAGCTCTGCCCAGCACCCCGCTACACCTCAGCGGCTCCCGCATTGCGCTGGCGTCCATTCCAGCCTGGAGGGAGAGCACCGGGCTGGTAGAAATCATTTCCCCCCAGGGATACGGCAATAGCCAAGCCCAGAGAGCTCTGGGCTCAGGATCCAGCAGGCACAGTGCCCTTGGGACTCAGACGGGGCGGGCAGGAGCCAGCCTCCCAGGCACGGCTCCCGCTGGCAGACCTGGGAGCCAGGTGGACAAGGAGAGAGGACGCACGTGCCACGCCAGTGTGCAGGGCGGAGAGAGTGAATGAACAAATGCATTACCCTCCCCCAGGCACCAGCCTCGCCCTGGAGCGGGAGGCAATCACCCTGCATAAGGCTTCCCTCTTCTTGGAATGAGGTGCACTCATGGGCCTCATAGCAGTTGTTAACTAAACGCATGAGTGAATAAATAGATCACTGGACGAACATCTATGGACCCCTGTTACCCAGTCAGGATACTTTTTTTTTTTTTTTGTGGGGAAGATCAGCCCTGAGCTGACATCCATGCCAATCCTCCTCTTTTTGCTAAGGAAGACTGGCCCTAAGCTAACATCTATTGCCAATCCTCCTCCTTTTTTTTTCCCCCTTTTTCTCCTCAAAGCCCCAGTAGATAGTTGTATGTCATAGTTGCACATCCTTCTAGTTGCTGTATGTGGGACACGGCCTCAGCATGGCCAGAGAAGCGGTGCGTCAGTGCTCGCCCGGGATCCGAACCTGGGCCACCAGCAGCAGAGCACGTGCACTTAACCGCTAAGCCACGGGGCCGGCCCCCCAGTCAGGATACTTTGTACATAGTAGAGTTCTACCAGTTTTTGTCAACTGACCAGAAATAGTCATTATCATTACTTTCACGAACATTTACTGCCAAACACTGTGGATCCCTTCACACGCATCATCTCATTTATTCCTCACACTGGCCCTGGGAGGTAAGCACTATTATCCCCATTTTCTGGATGAGAAAACTGAGGCTCAGAGAAAAGGAGCAGGTTACCAAGGTCACACATACAGTAAAATAGTGGAACTTGGACTCAAACCCTGGACTGACTTTGGACACCCTGGTCTTAGGTCCTCTGAATGTTAAATTCTGCCCCATGGACAGGGGCTAGGAAGATTATCAGGAACTCTGGGGAGGGGGCAGGGGTGAGGAGCCCCAGTGTGTACCATGAAGTCTCCCCTGCTTTGTCCTGCCTGGAGGTCACTGTACCCAGAGCCTCATCTTGCTCTTGGCAGAGAGGGAGGCTGGGAAACAAATGTGGGGTGGGCAGGGTGAGAAGCCCTTCCTCTGTCCCTAGAGAGACAGCCAGATGACAAAGGAGGGCCTGGAGCAGCTGAGCTGGCAGTCATACAGCCTCGGCAGCAGTGGTGCCAGAGCATTGAGAAATCAAGAAAGGACGTGCTGGCCACCCAGCCCCGACTCTGGAAGGACACAGTGTGGGCAGTGGCAGTGATGCCCAGAGCATAGACGGGGCCACAGCAAATCAGCAAGGCTGGCAGCTCCTCAATGAGAGGGAAAGACATATAGCTCGAGCAGCTCCCAAAATCTGTCTGAGGCAAGACTCTCCTGAGTGCCCGCCAGGCCCCAGCTCTGTGCTTGGCTCTGTCAGGCGTGTGTGGGAAGGAAGCGGGAGGGATGGAAGAAGGAATAGGCGTGGTCTCTGTCCTCCTAAAGCCTGCCATCACAGCTGACACCAAACCCCAGAGGAAGGCCCAGCCAGACAGGTCTGAGGGAGTTCAGAAGAGAGAGAATGAGATTCCAGAGGAATTGGGGGCTAGAACTGCGTCTTCAAGGCCCAGAGTGGGTAAAGTCAGTGGTTCAACAACATCATCAAAGACACAGATTGTTCCATCTTTCCTTAGTAGGTCCCTTTGGCCTCTTGAAGTGGCTCCCCTCATTGTCCCCAAATAGCTGCTGTAGCTCCAGCCATCACCTCTTCACACATGCAGAAAACAAAAAGTTTCTCCTCAGGGCATCACTTTTTAAAGAGTTTAAAAAATTCCCAGAAGCTCTCCAGCAGTTATCCCTTTATATTTCATTGGCTAGACTTGTGTCACATGATAATTTCTAAACCAATCACTGGTGGGGAGAGGGGAATGGCTCTTATTGGTTTAGGCTAATCACTGTTCACAGGGAGGGGCTGAGCACACCGCCAAGCTGCGGGAGGGTGAATACTGAAACAAAATTGAAACAAGAAGAAAGGATAGAGGAATGAATTGGCTGTTAGCAGCCAGCCAATCTTTTGTATCTCCCATCATTCTCTTTTATACACCATAAAACCCAGCCAGCCTGCTGGGGTGGGGGGGATCTGGGGGAGCAGGCAAAAGGAATCTTCAAAATTCCCTAGAGGGGCTGTCACCCACCCACACATATGTCTCCGCCGACTCCTCTCCCAGTCTCTCTTGAACCCACTGCAGTCAAGCTTGCACAGCCACCACTCCACCCAAAGAACTTTCATCAAGGCCACTAAGGACCTCGGTGTTGCTAAGCCCAACGGTCAATTCAGAGTCCGCATCTGACTTGACCTATCAGGAGGGCGACCGTGTAATTTATCATCCAAACTGGGAGTAAAAGGCGTGGTACACTATTAACAGTTATACCAGGACAATAGATATAAAGTGGGACCGTCCCAGGCAAAGCTGGACAGCCGATCACCCCGACAGAGCATTCAACGCAGGTGATGACTCCCTTCTCCTTACGCACCGCCTTCTATTGGCTTCCGGGATATCTCCTGTCTCCTCGCCTCCCCTCCCCTTTCTCAGTCTCCTTCCCTGTTTCCCCCTCATCTCCCCGACCTCTGTATGTTGAGGTGCTGGACCCCTTCTCCACCTACACGCACCCCTTGGTGAGCTCATCTAGTCTCAGCTCTGAATACCATCCAAATTCCCAAACGTATCTCTGCAGCCAGGACCTCACCCCGAGTGAGCTCCTGACTAGAGGGACAGTTGCCTGCTCGACATCTCCACTGCATGTCTAAGAGGCATTTGCATGTAACATGTCCAAAACGGGATTGAAACATGTTCAGATGAGTCCCTGGGGGAGTCATTTGACTGCTCCCCTAATCTGCTCTGTCCACAGCAGTCTTCAGCTCAGTGAAAGGAAGCCCCATCGTTCCTATTGCTCAGGCTGCAGGCACGGTCATGCTCGGTTCCTCTCTTTTGCACCCCATTTATGACCCATCAGCATATCCCTCACTCCCCAGCACCTCCACTGCTCCCACTTGGTCCGAGCCACCTCCACTTCTAGTCTGGATTAATGAAGAAACCCCCAGGCTCCTCCCAGCCCAGCTTCCCTCTATTTTGAACACAATAGCCAGCCAGAGTGATCTTTTATAACATAAATCAGATCGCGTCACTCCTCTGCTCAACCCTCCTAGGGGTCCTGTCTCACTCACAGTAAAACCCAAAGGAGACCCTGCAGGCTCTGATGTTCACCTCCATCTCTCTCTGACCTCATCTTCTGCCGCCCCCTGCACTCACTCCACTTCAGCAACACTGGACTCCTTGTTATTCCTCCTGCACACCAAACATGCACTGACCTCAGGGCCTTCACACTTGCTGTTCCCTCAGCCTGGAACAGCCATGTGCACAGCTCCCTCCTCTCTTCAATTCGGATCTCTGTTCAAATGCCATCTTAACTGTGAGGCCTTCCCTGACCACCTCGTGTAGATCCTCATTTATAATGGATGATTGAGAGAGAGAGAGAGAGAGCAAATCCCCCACCCAGCACATCCTGTGCCCCTCACTCTGCTTTCTCCATAGCACTTACCAGCATCTGATGTGTTATTTGTTTGTTTACTGTCTGTCCCCCACCTGCCTTGCAAGGATAGAGAATCCACCTGTTTATTTTCACTGTGCCTAGAACAGCACAGAGTGGAAACTCTGAATGGAGTTTCAGAGTTTCATGAATGGATGAGCACCAGACGCACAGACGCACGCTGACGTCCGTGATGGCAGACACGCGCACACGAACATAGGAGCCATGTGCACGTACGTGGACCGGAGGGCACGTGGATTATAGGAGATGAGGCTGAAGAGTGGACAGGGCAAAGCCAACATTTACTGAACCAGGCCGGAGCTCGGCCTTGAATCCCATTTGGGATTAAACATCTGTGCAGTAGGTCAAGACCTGTGGCCCAGAGAAGGCCACCACATGCCCAAGATCTCACGGTGAGTCTCAGCAGGGACAAACGCAGCCCTGGAGCTCCACGGCTGCCTCCCCTGAAGACTGTGAATGCCGGGACAGGGGCTGTAGTTGACACCCACTCAGGGGCAGGAAAGGGAGGAATGGAGGAGGCCGAAGTGTCCGCAGCATCCCTGCCGGGGCTGTGCAGAGCGGTGAAGAGTTGGCAGGAGGCCAGGGCACCTGGCCAACACACCCGAGGGAGGACCCAGTGGACTGGGGTATGAAGGTCCAGGGAGGGAGAGATGGGGGCTGTGAGGGCGCCCCCTCAAATGATAGCGCAGGATGTGCCCTGCTCAGGAGCGCCCAGCCAAGGGGACACGTGGGGGCTGAGGTGCAGCCACCCTCATCCTGCCAAGCGTGCCCCCTGGAGCTGGGCTGCGTCCACTCCAAGGGGTGTTTTTTTGCTTCCCTCAAATTGCCCTACACCGAGGGGAAGCCAAGCCCCGGTTCGAGGCCCCGCTCCGGCACCACGTGTCCTATGCGACTTTGGACAACGCTCTCGGCCTCTGCCCCTTTCTCAAGGGAGAGTTGACCTCAGGCCTTTGCCCCGGGCGGTCCTTCCACAGAGAGCTCCTTTTTCTCCCCGACATCCCAAATTGCACGTGTCCAAATCCTGCCTGCGCTGTCACTTTGAGTGCCACCTTCTCTGTGATGCTGTCCCTGCTCTGCAGCCCGCAGAGCTTGGCCCTCTGAAGTCAAAAGACTCGCATCGTGAAACTCCCTCGCAGCCCCACACCATTTCCGTCTCCTGTGGTTTTTATTGTATAAGATTCCGCCAAGCGCTTCTCTGCACACTCAGAATAAAATGGAACCCACTTTCCCTCCTCCAGTCCTGCCTGATCTGGCTGTACCCGCCTCTCCTGCCTTGTCTCAGCCACCCCCTTGCTTTGCACCAGCCACAGCGGCCTCCTTACTGTTCCTCGGCTTGTTCCAGCCTCTGGACCTTTGCACATGCTGTTCCCTCGGTGTGGAAAACCATTTTGTGCCGGGCTCCTTTTCATCCTCCCAGATCACCCAAATGTCACCTCCTCTGAGAGGCCCTCCCTGATACCCTGTCTGTAGTAATATACCCACCCCAGCCCTTCCATCATTCTCTTCCTCCCTCTTTTCTGCTTTATGTTCCTTCTTAACACTTATCACTTCCTGAAATCATATTGTAGATTTCATTCCTTTATTACCAGAAGGTCAGCTCCGTAAGGGCCAAGAATTATTTTGTTTATTGCTTTGTCCCCAGTGCCCAGCACAGGCGCTGCCATCAGGGAAATGCTGGTAAATATTTGTGGAAAAAGTAAATGAATCACCAGAAGAAATGCATCTCTCTCCTGATATATATAGCTGAGTAGCTGATTGCATCTTGCTGTCTTACACAGAGAAAAGATTTTAAAAGTATGTTGAACAAGTGAATGAATGAATGAATGAATGAAATGCATTTGTCTCCCCACTGGTTGTAGGTGCTAATGTATGATGAATGAATGAATGAATGAATGATTGAATCTTAACATGCCCCCCTCTTATAAAATGCGTTATAAAGAAAGAAAGGAAAAGAGGGAGAGAGGGCAACGATGGGGTCCCTGCACACATTGGGATGTCTTCCCTCGTTCCCCCCCACGGCCCCCCAGAGGTGGTCCCAGCCTCCCTGCGAGCCCTCTGTCCTGCCAGCCCTCCCCTCTGTATCCCTGCAAGGCTGTGATGGCCCTGGCACCGCCTGACAGAGTCAGGGGAACAGTTCCCGCTGCGTGCAGGGAAGTCATAAGCTCCAGGAAATGAAGGCTTCGCTGCGGCGCCTCCTCCTCACCCATAACTCCAGTCTCATTACGACCAGCCGGGCTGTAATGTGGAGAATCAAAGTTGGATCCCCAGAGGCGGCAGCACAGCTCCCCGATTGCGGAGCAGGGCCACCTGGGTGGGGAGGGTCTGCCCACATCCCTTGGATCTGCCCTCATGCCCAGGCTCCACAGAGCGGGCGAGGGGCGGGACAGGGGCGCTGGGGATGCTCCAAGCAGGGTCACAGGTCCTCCTGATCTCCATCAGTTCAGGGTGGGGCCCGAGGGAAAGAGGGAACAGCGTGGCCAGGACTCTGCTCCTCCACTCTCCCCTGTGGGCTGCTGTTTCCTCCTTCTCGTTGCCCAGAAATGCAGCTTTAACCCCCTCACCATCACCCCCACCTTCCAACAGATGACTCTCTACCCCCAACCCCTTCCATAATGAAATTCCGGAGCCCATGCTGGGACAGAGCCCTGGAAAGTCAAGCATCTGCAAAATGGGTTTAAGACACCCGACTTTCATGGTTGTGACTCATGTGAGTTAGTGTTAAAGGCGTGAGAATTGCCGGCTTGGTCCTGGGTCACAGGAGCGGATCTGCGTTTCCTCTGCCCTGAAGATTCCAGCCACTCCCTTTGTCCGTCCACAGGAGGACCCGGCTGGGGCCAGGTCAGTCCCTCCCAGATCCTCTGCCCAGCCACGCACCTCATGTGTTCAACCTGACTCCACAAACTAGCCAGACGCCCCCAGCCTGCCTGCACGCTCCTCTGTTGAGATGCCCATCCCTTTCTTCCCACCTGCTCAGATGCCCCTTCCTCCAAGAATCAGCCCTGATTCCCTCCTGCCCAACAGGTCTCAGGTTGCACCCCCTTTTATAACCCTGATCACAAGCCACCCGGCATTTAGGTTGTTACTGGGGCTCTGGTCTCCCACTCCACTAAACTGTGCACTTGTGTATCTTTATCCTAGCATCCAGCCCCAACCTGGCACCCAGTTGAAGCTCAGCAGAGTTGAGCTGTTGAACTGAGCTGACCTGGGCTTGGGAAGAGGAGTGGGGATGGAGCCCCTCACCTCCACTCACTCTTCTCAGTGCCTGAAATTCCTCCATTAGAGCAGCATTACTGTCCCCTATAAACACCCACATCGAGCCATTATTCATCATTATGGCTTGAGTAGGAGTTAGTCCCTCAGATCCTTTCTTGCCGAGAGCAGGATCTGATGGAGGGAAGGAAGGAAATATGGATTATCTCAGGACGGCAGTGCTGGTCCAGGATGGGGGAGGAGACGTGTCTCTCGGACTCCGGGAAAGGAAGGTTTTTTGGGGGAATGTGGAGACACAGAGGCAAGCTCAGAGGGGTTGTGACCCTGCCCAAAGTCACACAGGGCACCTCCAAGCAAGGCCCTCTGGGACTCAGGTGCCCCAGCCCTGAGAGGGGGTGTAGAGGGACTAGCATGAGATCAGAGGGCCTTCCCCGGGCTCCTGTTCTGGATGGAATGACCTCTCTGTGCTGCTGTGGGAGGGCGGGAGTGGTAGGTGGAAGGCTGGGTGCTGGACTCTGCACCCAGGAGGCCTGGGTCCTGGGGGCTCTTGAAGATCCCTTCTAGAAGGGCCTGCTGCTCCCTCTCTGGGGTGGGGGATTTCTAGGGGCTGAGCTGACCTGGGGAGATTGTCAGCCAGGGGCAAGGGACGCAGCTTATAAGGTCCCTGCTTCTGTGGGCTTGGGGGCTGGTGGAGGACCGCTCAGAAGGAGCTGGGTGAGGGGAGTGTGAGAAGGGGAGAGGTTGCTGAGAGAGGATGGGAGAGAAGAGGTATATGATGACAGTTGAAAGGAAGAGTCTAGGGCAGGGGGCATGGGGGAGCTGGCAGGACTTTGACCCAAGAGGGCAGGGACTGCTGTGGATCACTGTCGTGTGGTGTTTGTCCCACGCTGCACAGTGCCAGGCACACAATAGGTTTCTGATTAGTACCTAAAGGACAGAAGATACACTCGACCTGCCCTGCCCCGCCCCCACCTAGAGCCCCCTCTGATGTTTTCTTGTTTCTCTCGCAGGCTCCTGGTGGGGACGGCCCCCGGTCCTCGAGGGTTCGGCCAGGTCCCACCCAGCGCCCCTCTGCGCGGGGCCATGGCGCACACCAGCCTCGGGAGCTGCGGAGGCGCTGCCTGGTGACCCGGCGGCGGCGCGAGGGGCGCGCGGGCGGGGGCCCCGGGGGCGTCCATGCCCCGGGAGCGGCCGCGCCCCCTCCCCTCCGGCCGCGCGCCCCCTCGGCTGGGCGGCGCGCAGGGCCTCGGGCCTGTCCGGGTGCCCCGTCGGGGGCGGCGCCCCGGCAGCCGCGCGGAGGCCACCATGTGACGCGGCGCCGCTGCATCGTGCCACCGAGCGGCGCCGCCCTGGTGCCTCCAGTCCATGCTCCTGGGCCCCGGCCCCGCGCAGGCCAAGCATGAGGCCGCGGCCCGACGGCCGGGGGCTCCGGGCGGGAGCCGCGCTGTCGGCCGCGTTGCTGCTGCTGCTGCTGCTGCCGCCGCCGCCGCCGCTGCTGGGACGCCTGTGGGCGGCGGGCACCCCCGCGCCGTCGGGGGCTCGGCAGGACGCGCCCGGCGCGGGCCGCGTGAAGCGCGGCTGGGTGTGGAACCAGTTCTTCGTGGTGGAGGAGTACACGGGCACCGAGCCCCTGTACGTGGGCAAGGTAAAGTGGGACCCCCACCCGCTGTCCCGCCCCCCGGAGACACCCACTGGTAGATGCAAGGGACCCCAGTTCCCCCGCCGCCCTCAATCCCAGACCCTGGTGCCCCCACCCAGCGGCCCCTGGCCAGGGGCAGACAGCAGGATCCTGCCCTCCGCTCCCCTACGCCACCCCCACGCCCTTCTCTAGACCAACGGCTTCTGCATCTGAGAGCAGACAGTGCTAACAGGTAAACCCAGTCCATCTGGTAGCTAGATGGATCTAGAGTGTAGAAACAAGTTTGCACATCTGATCGTGTCACACACATACTCTCCCCATTCTGCTTAAAATTCTTCAATATCTTCCCCTGCACTTGGGGTCAAACCCAAATTCCATCCCATTGCCCACTAAGATCTGATTCCTCCGGCCTCATCTCCTGCCATACTCTCTCTGAGTTTCGGCCCCGCTGCCCTTCTTCAGATGTCCTTCTGTTAGTCTCTCCAATGCCCCACGCTCTCCTGCCGCGGCCCCTTTGCCTGGGTTGTTTCCTCCTCCTGAACTGCTCTGTCCTTGTACTCACACTCAGGTCTCCGCTCAAACGCCACTTCCTCAGAGAAGCCAGCCCTGACCACGCCCGGCTAGGACAGATCCCCCCATAGGTGCCTATCCCCCTCTCATGTGCCCTCCCGGTCCCAGTATCTTCCTTTCATAACACTTAATTATGCATGTGTTTGTTTGATTACGCAGTTAATGTATGTCTTTCCTAGTAGACGGTGTTTGTTTTGCTCCCCATGAAATCCCCGGTGCCTAGCACAGACGTTGCTTACAAACTGCTTGTTATGTGAATGAATGAATGAATGAAAGTTTCTTAAATTCTGAGTAAAGGCTGGTTAATGTGGCTCTAGGAGTACAAGGAGCTGAGAAGGACTTTTCTTCATCCATTCAATCCCTGAGCCCCTCATGGGTGTGATGCTGGAGAGGCAGAGGCAAGTAAGACCCAGCCTCTGCCATGTGGGGGCTCCCCAGAGTGGCAGAGACACCCTGGTGCATAAAGCGCTTCAGAGGTCAGCACCTGGCACTGCGTAGGCATTCAATAAGTGGTATCTGTTGGCTGGCTTCATGGAGAACACACCTGAGCTGGGCTTTGATGTACAAATAGGAGTTCATCAGGCTGAAGGGAAAGAGGGCATAGCCTGTGCAAAGATTTGGAGGCCTGAAGGAGCCTGGCTTACTCAGAGACTTGTCAGCAGTTGAGGTGTTGAGGTGGAGGGTGCTTGTAGGGCATGACAAGCAGGGCGGAGCCCGGGGACAGTCCTCTGGCTTCTGCTAAGGCCGGGCAGCTTTCCAGGCAGTTTTGGTCAGCGGAGATGGTGGGAGACCGACTCTGGAGTTTCCTGTATGCCTAAATGAGTCTGAGAATCGGGAAGCTGAGCAAGTGGCTCAGCTTGGAGGCCCAGGGATCAGGACCCTCGACAAGGAGGGAAGGAAAGTGTTGATATAAACCTTTGGGTTTTCCTTGCGGAAAACCCAGATTTTCTCTGGTCCAGACACAGTCATCCCTGGTCCTTGACTACTTTCCCTCCATACACGTGCCTGAAGTTGATCCCCACAATTGAGCAAAGGATTTAACAGATAGAGCTCAGAGAGGTTCATGTTCTTGCTCAAGGTCACCCAGCAAACTAGTGGCAGAGCCTAGAACTCCTGACTCCCAGCCAGGGCTCTGAGATGGTGGGGCTGGTGGAACGGGGTGAGGGGATGGGGATGGAGGATCCAGTGCCGACAAGGCAATAGCTAATGGCGAGGTGGCTAGGAATGCAGGCTTTGAAGCCAGACACGGGTGAGTTTGAGGCCTCGTTCTGCCAACCCATTAACCAAATTACCTTAAACAAGTTATTGCACCTCTCTGGACCTCAGTCTCTTCATCTGTAAAAGTGGGGCTAAGAGAGTCCACTTTCTAGGGTTGCTGAAAGGGTTAAAGAAAAAAACTGAGCACATAAAGTGTTCAGCCTGCAGCCTGGTTGTTTGTTTATTGTTTTCTCATTATTCCCATATAAAGCATGTAACCCTTAAACTGCAAGGTAAAAATCATTGTTCCCTTTTCAGGCAAGGAAACTGAGGTTCAGAGAGGGCAGAGTCATAGAGTGGGCTTGTGGCTGGCCAGGATTTGAACCTATGTGTGTTGGAGGCCAGTCCCAGCCTGATTCTCCAAACCTCTCCGAGACCTCCAGGCCAGGGAGAAGGACGTTGGTCCAGGAAAAGCCCAGAGAGATGGGGAAGGACTCGGACACATCTGCCTAAATGTCAGCTGTGGTGGTCCCAGGCACCGCAGCCCTGTGGTCTGCCCAGCAGCTGGGGCTCTGAGAAGGCCTCCCCAGCCACCCACTTCCTGAGAAGATGGGAGAAACCAGCCGCTGGCTCACCACTCTCATCTGCATCCACTTAGCCATTGTCATTTCAACAGCACAAGCCAAACCCCACCCCCTCTCCTTGAACCACAGTCTGTCGGCAGTGGGAGGGCCCCAGGAAGTCTCTTTATTATAAGATGGGGAAACCAAGGCCAGAGGCAGAGAACATCGTGCCAAGGCCACACAGCAAAACCGTGACAGTCGCAACCCAAGAGACCAGATCTCCTGAGGCCCGCTGTAGGCCCAGTGCAATTGAACTGTCCTGTATGAAGCATTGAGCCAAGCATTGTGCCCGGCCTGGGGGTCTTTCTTCTCACAACAGCCTCTCACTACATCCCCACTGCTGTCATGACTATCTTATCCTCCCTCTCCATCATCTTCCCCCAGAGCCCCTCCTCTCTTACTCTCAAGGCCACTTCTAGCAAAGCACTCCATGAGGGAGGAAAGAGAAATTTCCATCATTTTGTAAACATTTGCCCAAAGCACACTGTCTTATGAAAGGTGGTATAGTGTGTGGTTCAGGGGCCCAACAGGAGACAGGCTGCCAGGGTTCAAATCCAGCTCTGCTGCTCCTTATCTCTCTGACCTGGAACATGTTAACTTCTCTGTGCCTCAGTTTCCTTTTCTGTTGAGTGAGGCTATTACTGGCACCTCCTCGAAGGGTTGTGGTGAGGATTCGGTGGGTTAGTGCGTGTCAAGAGCCTAGAAGAGCGTCTGGCTCCCGGATGTGCTTGGTAAGTATTAGTTTTTATTATTATAGGTCTCGCCTGGTAGTTCCACCGCCTTGAGCGTGCCATCTACACGGACGCTGTGAACCCCTGCCCCAAATCCTTACAGCTTTCTTCGCCACGTGATGTCCCAGTTTCTCACCACAAAGTGGGGGGAGATGGTCACTAGCCCACCCCTCCCTCCAGGAATAGGAGCTTGGGCTTTTAAAATCCACCTGTCCCCTTTCTAGCAGAGTCCCACGTTTGTACAAGTGGTTGTGTGTGCACACGCATGCGTGCGTACTCACACACACACACTCAGACCACGCTCTCTCCCTCTTCAGGGAGAAAGGACTTCTCCACGTTTTCAGTTAATTCACTGCTTCCCGGTCCCCCGCCCCAGGGAGCCACTCGGAGCATCCGTCCTTGTCGAATTCCAAAGGTAGCTTAGCAACAGCACCATCCGCGGAGTGAACCCCGGGCGCCCAACGGTAACCTGTTTTACAACCGCCTCCTCCATCACTCACCGCCAGGTTCCTGTCGGCACCCGGCACCCGCAGGAACCTCCGGGCCCGTGGTTGTCGCCAAGGCCCCACACCCACAGCTCCCTCGCTGTCCTGCCCCCTCCATAGCCCCGGCCCACCTCTTCCCCTCACCTTCTCCCAACGCCCACCCTCAGAGCAACCTCCCAGCATTTCCATACAATCTGGATATTTTGACTAATCCTTTTTCCGGACTGTAATTTCCCCCGAGGCTTCTGTCAGCTGGATATGGATTTTGTAGGATTTTTAATTTTTTTAACAAAAGATAGAATTATGGGGTCAGCACTTATGACCAGCTCCTGTGGGCGGTGAGATCTATTTTAGATATACGGCAGGATTAAAGTGGGGAGGAGAGCAGATTTAATTAAGTTGCTAATATTTAAAGAAAATTGATGAACTCCGGTTTACGAGTAGCGCAGGCATGAAGGGACCCTTTATTCTGGGGGAGCCTCTTTATTTGATTTGCTTTCCGTTTAAATCCAGGACGCGTTTTATTTGCGTAGCTGCACTGTCCGTTTAATTGTCTTTAATAAGGAAAACGTACCTCTGCTCGCATTTAATTTTGATTTAATTAGGAAGAAGTAATTAATGGCCTCGTAAATCCCATTTTTCAGCCCCCCGGGATGAGAAGCCATCACTCCTATGTTTCTCACGTTGTTTATGATCCAGGGCTGGGGTGTGGGGAGGGGGAATCTCCTCCCGGGCCGTCCACACTTGATGCGATGGAAAGAACCCAAGATGAGGAGTCAGAGAGGCCTCAGGGCTGCTGCTTATTAGCTGTGTGACTTTAGGTAAGATATGGGCCCTCTCTGAGCCTCAGTTTGCCAATCTGTACAACGGGGGAGAGAATAATCTCTGATTCTCAGGATCATTATGAGATATCCATGAGGGTCTAGAAGTATGCCCAGGGCCTCTCCTCCCTAGTCTAGCTCACGTGTACCTGAGATTTAACAGAGTGACTGGATCCTCCAGAAATTCCAGAAGACACTTGGGGAATTCCACTGACAGTTGTGTATTTCATTATTCATTTATTCGGTATATTTGGTGCTGTGCCCTGTGCAGGGTGCTGGGGAGATGGAAACGAAGCCACATGCTTGACCCTCAAGGAGCTCAAAACCTCACACTGTCACATGTACACGGGCACACACACACACACACGCACACGCACACACTCGACTCTGTCCCACTCCCCCTGTATTTTCTCTGCACACATTGTCAGAGCACCTAGTGTGTGCAAGGCATGGGGAGTTCATACAGAGATGAATCAAAATTAGTCCACTCCCCTGAGGCCCATGACAGCTGGAGGGACAGATGTGCAACACTGCGGTGTCACAGAGTGTGGAGCAGAGGGGAGTGTGCATGGGGCAGGGGTGCAGAGCAGGATGGGGGCTCTTCAACCAAATGGGAGGGCATCTGAGAGGGCTGCCTGAAGGAAGAAACAAGCTGAGTGTAAAAGACGAGAAGGGATTGGATGATGGCCCCTGGATCTCCAGTGAGCCAGGATTCGAGCCTGTGGTTCTTGTGTTAGGAGATGGGGGGATGCACCAGGTGGCCCTCAATCCCCCCCAAGACCAGGGCAGGAAAAGGAGAGGGAGGTAGTCTGCACTGAAGACCTACTATATGCCAGGAGCAGCCACATATTATCTTATGACTCTTCAGAACTGTGGGTAGTAATACCAGTCCAATTTACAGATGAGAAAACTAAGGCTCAGAGAAGGGCAGCCTCTTGCCCAGGGCTGTGCAACAGGTCAATGACAGAGCTGAAGCTGATGCCTGGCTGTTCCTGAATCTGTCATCTCTCCTGATTTGTGATTTGAAGTCATTTTCTGAATGATGAAATAGAGGCTCAGATTGAGGAGGCCACCAATGACTGTGACCTGTAAGTACAGGGCAGAAGACTGGTGTCCAGGCCTCCCCCACAGCTGGGCAGCCCAGTGACTGCCCTGCAGCCCACTGCCTCCTCCTTTCTCCCTCTTCCTTAGCCAGAAACATTGTAAGTGGACTAACTAGATTCCAGAGGCTGCAGAGGGACCAACCTGTACATTGGAGTCAAGCAGACCTGGGCCCATCTCAGTCTCTTCACCTGGAAAATGGGGATACATTTACATATGCCACAAAGTTAAATTAGATTTCTGCAGAGGCCCACAACGCACGTCTGACACATAGTAGGCACTCAGTAAAGGAGAGCACCATCCTCCAGCCCCCACTCATGGTGAGGGTCTTGAGAAACATCTTCCTGAGGTAGAGCCACAGACACCCCCTCTCCACTCCGGAGCCAGGACCCAGGCAGGCAAGGCAGACAGCCCAAATCCCAAGCTCTGAGTTCTCAGCTCCTGCCCAGGCCAAGCAGCCTTGTCTGACTCTGCAGTCCCCAGAGAGTAGCCACTGGGCCCCAGTGTGAGCTCTGTGTCCTTCACTGAAGAACATCGATGACATCAGCACTGGGTTCCACTCCCTCCTACCCACTCCTCACTCATAAGTGGTCCCTGTCCGGGGTCTCAGTTAAACTGTCGAGGGCTGCAGGGACAGGATGGAGACCCAGGAGACAGAAAGGGAAGGAAACAACCATTTATGGAGTGCTTAGGTCATTACAAACATGCTCTCATTTAATCCTCACCGCACCTGTGCCAGGTAGGGTGATTTCGCAGGTGGAAAAACAGACTCCGAGAGGTAAAATTAACAAGCCCGTGGTCACAGCATTAGTGATGAGTGGTGGGATCAGGAGCTTGGCTTCCCGCACTTAGCTGTGTGACAAAGCAAATGATTTGCCCTCTCTGTGCCTCAATTTTCTTATCTGAGAAATAGGAAGAATAATAATGTTTCATATGGCAGTGATAAAACAATAAGATTATAGCTGTTAAGCATCCCCCAAATGGTATCTGTTCTGCCATGCTGCTCAGAAATGTTTGCTGATTAAATAAGCAGACAACAGGTCTGACTGGGAAGTGAGTGAAGCTCCCTAAAAGGGAACGTATCCACCCTCTCCTGTCCCCATCTCCCCTGGGCCAAGGTGGAGGAAAAGCACAAAGAGCAAACAGGAGAGACAGGACTCCTCATCCCCAGCACTGCCAATGATTCAGGGCCGACGTCCTGAGATAATTTTATTGGGGGCATTAAACTGAGTTATGAGGTTTTTACAATCCAGCCACTTATGAGAAATCTATTAACAGTAACTGGACAGGAAGAAGGCTTCTCGGTGGAGCCCAGGACGGGCATTAATTGGGGCAATCTATAACAGGACGGGGACCCAGAAAGGTTCCACCAGCCGCTTCCATTTACTCCCCGCAATTTCTGCTGAGAATCAGCAGACTCGCCAAAAAGAGAGAGATGCCCATTAATCGGCTAATGAAATATGAAAATGTTTATGGGCCATTCAATCTTCCAAATGGCACTTCTATAATCCACCTTTCAGACACAAAGTTCCACCAGCAGAATTTATACCCGGGCTCCTCCCGCGTGGCTGGGGGTGGGCTTTCGTCCCCCTTCGTGACGACTTCATTGGCACCTGTTATCCTGCTGAGTGAGCTGGGGGATGCAGCTTCCCGGCCTGAAAGAGGCCTTTGGGATTTTCTCATTCACACCCCATCTCTGCAGAAGCTTAGAGAGAAGCAGAGACCCGCCCGAGGTCACCCGCTTCATCGGATGCATTTTCCTCTGCTCAGTCAGTGCTGCCTCTGAGACTCGGGCATTGAAGGATAAGGACTTGGGTGTTTCTGTTTGGGAGAACAGTCTTCTTGCTGGTTCCTTGCCCGGAGATCTCAGTGCAGTGAAAACAGCCTGGGATGGATCTGAAGCCTAACAGTGCCTGGATTAAATCCCAGTTATATATAGCTAACATTTAGTAATAATAGAATAATAACGAAAGTACCATTTATTGGACACTTATCATGTCTCAGGCAGGCTGATTTTCAGCTAATACATACTGGTGTAGTTGTACCGGTTGTTAAAACAGTGGAAAAGATCTCTAGCTGCGGTAATAGTCCCTCTCCTCTCCTCTCCTCGACTCCCTCAGCCCCTCGCGCCTCTCCCTGATCCAGCAACCTAAGGGTCCCTGCCTAGCCCAGCAGGGGCCCTGCTGCAGTACCGTCCATGGGCAGGACCCCTGCCATGCTGGCTGCTAAATGTTGTAAGTGTCACATGGTGCCAGGCAGGTGCTGAGGGCCTTATGTGGCCCTTCAGCTCAGCCTCCCAACACCTCTAGGATCCACGTGTTACAGAGGAGGTGACTGAGGCCCGGAGAGGTCCAGTGGCTTGTGCAAGGACGCGCAGGAAGAAGATACTGCAGCTACGGCCAGGCTGTGCTGCCTCTTCCTCCCCGTGAGCTCCTCCCTCCTCCCTGGAGGCTTGAGGATGGAGTGAGAAGGCCCAGGCTGTGGACCAGGCCAGTTCCTCCAGGTGTCTGACCTTGAGCAAATCATCCCACTTCTCTAATCCTCAGTAGGAAAATGAAAAAAAAATCTGCAAAATGAGGATAGCAAAACCTACTGTAGTAGACTTTTTTTAAGAGCCCTGAACTAAATGTGTAAATTGCTTAGCACGGTGCCGGGCGCGGAGCAGGTGCTCCTGCAGTCTGCATTCCCTTCCTCCTCTCTCCCTTCACTCCCCGTCCCCGCCATGTGCCAAGCTCTGAGGCTGGCTCTGCAGATGCTGAGATGAGTGAGATACCAGCCCCTGGGGGCTCAGAGCCTAGGGAGCCTGGACCTATAACTCAGCGAGGTCATGGACAGCAGTTTGGAAGCCTGTTAGAAGTGCAAACTCTGAGAACCCCACCCCAGACCTACTGAGTCAGAATCTGCATTTTAACAAGATCCTCAGGTGATTTGCATGCACATTGAGGTTCGGGAAGCGCTGGGTACAGCAGTCCTCCAAGCTGAACATGATAATGATGGCTTGATGTATGGCAGAGATCTTGGAGGGGAATGGGGGGGAGCGGTGTCCAGAAAAGCTTTCGGGAAGAGGTGGCATTTGAACTGACTGAGCCTTGTGGGATGAGTAGACTTTCCGTTGGCAGAGAAATAGGGCAGGGTGCTCGAAGCGGGCGCAGGGAGGGGTGGAGGTGGCTTTGGGCATCTTTGTAAAGACAGTGGGGAACCGTGGAACAGTTGCAAGCAGGGGAGGCTGTGTTCAGATCTGCCTCTGAGCTGATAGCTCTGGCTGTAGCAGGGAAGGCAGGTGACAGGGCAGGGCTGGAGCAGGGAGGGCCGTGGAGGGCTGGTGAAACACTCCAGGCCAGACAGTGAGGCCTGGGACTGGGGTGAGCGTGGCTTCCCGGGCCGCAGTGTCTTCACTGAAGGATAGGTATGTCAAAGGAGAGATGTGCTTAGGAACAGGCCCCCAGTCGGACTCGAGGGGGAGGCCGAGAGGAGTTCTACCCAACCTCCCCCGTGCCTTCCTCCTGCCTCCTCAGATCCACTCGGACTCAGACGAGGGTGACGGGGCCATCAAGTACACCATCTCAGGCGAGGGCGCTGGGACCATCTTCCTGATTGACGAGCTGACGGGTGACATCCACGCCATGGAGCGCCTGGACCGCGAGCAGAAAACCTTCTACACGCTGCGGGCACAGGCTCGGGACCGCGCCACCAACCGCCTGCTGGAACCCGAGTCGGAATTCATCATCAAGGTGCAGGACATCAACGACAGCGAGCCCCGCTTCCTGCACGGCCCCTACATTGGCAGCGTGGCCGAGCTCTCACCCACAGGTGGGCTGCGGGGGGTGAGCCGGGCTTGGGGGGGAGCTGCCCGGTTCTGAGTGGGAGCCTGCTGTGGGGAGTGGCTGACGCTCTGGGGAGGGGCCGGAGAGACAGGAACTGTCGCAGGCATAGTCCTGAACACAGTGGGAGCCGCACACCTGGACAAAGGCACACGCGTGACCTCAGACACATACATGGACACAGTCCCCACATGGGCATGGCCTACATGTGGACACAGCGACACACTTGGATATGGCCATACACCCACACGCAGTCACACACACAGGCCCAGCCCCCCTTACAAGCTCAGCTGTCCACCTGTACGCAGCCAAACTCAGGCCAGGCTCCATGCACAGGTGACATCGGGACAGTCACACACACAGACACAGCACAGGCCTTGGCTACAAACCCCACACAGGCGCAGACACAACTGACCACGGGCACGCCTACAACCAGAAATAACCAGAGTGAGACGCCGCTGAAACAAGGCCCAACCACACAACCAGACACGGCCTCACAGCCGACAGCCACATACAACCCGACCCAGGAAACAGCCCCTCACACAGGTGGAGCTCAGGGGCAGACACAGCCACCTGCATAGACGCAGGCAGAAGCCACAACCAGACGTTACCATCCTGGGGCAGGGCTCCCCCCAAGTGTAGCCACAGCCAGGCCCGGACACAGCCAGATGCAACAACATCCAGACCATCATTCCCCACCCACAGGAAGCCTGGCAGACCAAGACCTGGCCCCCTGGGGACACAGGTTCACAGAGATGGCTGAGCCCCCAGACAGAGATTCAGCTGCACGTACCAGGCGTGGCTGCGAACACCCAGAGGCACTGGGCACACACAGTTGTACACGTAGAAAAGGGAGCACACACACCAAAACACCCCTCTGCTAGAAGACCTCAGACCTCCCGTATTCAGAAACTCACATTTGCACAGCAGCAGGACACTGAAGCTAAAGATGGGATGGGTCTTCCCTCTCCTACTGTGGGGCCCACAGACTGTTGTCTGACCATCAAGGCCCCACTCAGCCTGGGGCTCCTGGTAGAAGCTGGAGTCGTGGGGTGAGGGGCATAGTCAGTAGCTGCCATCTCCTTCCACCGTGTTAGCCTAGGTCACCTGCAAGCCAGGCTGGACAGGGAGCAGTGGCCCCAGGTCCTGGACACCACGTTCCGTCGCTGACGCTCTGTGGCCAAGGGCTCGGCGCTGCCTCTCTGTGGGCCTTCCAGCACTCGGCTGCATGTCAGAAGCCAGGGGTATTTGGGTTCTTGGCAGAGGGCGCAGTCAGCCCAGCTTTCCCAGATTGGCCTAAATCGGGCAGATTGGTGGGCAATGAGCAGGCAGCCAGTAATGGAAGAGGAGAAAGTGGACCAGAGAAAATAGTGGGCACAAAGGGATGGTAGGGAACAGGGAACAGTGAGGGTGTGAATGTGGGTTTGAGCTGATGTAGACACACACACACACGCATCCACACGTATGACTGGTGGGCATATGCATTCACACATGTGTGTGCACATGCATGGCCAGCTGAACAGCACTTAAGGCCTGTGCATGCACGTGACATGCAATGTGTCTATTTGCATAGTCTAACAACTACGTATGAGGACCTACCATGTTCTAGGCAGTGGGGACACAGCAGTGAAAAGGCACACAAGCCTCCTTGCTCTCATGGAGGGCATGTCCGGCTGAGGAAGACAGGCAGGAAGCAAGTAAATGAACAGATCATTGGTCTGGGAAGGCTTCTTTGAGGAGGTAACATTAAAGCAGAGACCCGAAGGGCATGGGCCCTGGGGGAAGAGCATTCCAGGCAGAGGGAACAGTATGTGCGAAGGCCCTGAGGATAAGTGGAGAGGCGAGCAGAATGTGCAGCCATGTAGACCATGGTCAGGGCTTTGCCTTTTATGCTGAGCAAGCTGGGAAGTCAGTGAAGGGGCTTGTTCAGAAGAGTGACATGATCTGACTTAGTTTTAACAGGATCAGTTGGCTGTTCTGTGAAGATTAGATGCGGGGGAGGGGCAAGGGCAGAAGCAGATTGTCCATTGAGGGCGATGTTGCAATTACCTAGGCAGGAAATGACGGTGGCTTGGAACGAGGTGGTACCAGCAAGGGTATTGAAAAGAGGTCGAGGTCGACTTTTAGATATATTTTGAAGGTAGAGCTGAAAGCATTTGCTAATGGTTTGGATGAGGGGTGTGAGAGAAAGAAAATTCAAGGATGACTACCAAGATTTTGACCTGGGCAATTAAATAAATGGAATTTCCGTTGACTGAGGTGGGAGAAGCAGTGGGAGGAGCAGATTTGGGGGATGGAGGGAAATCAGGTGTTTGGTTTCAGACATGCTAAGTTGCAAGGACTTATTAGAAAACCAAGGGGAGACCTTGAAAAAAGTAGTTCAATATACAGGTTCAATGGAAAGGTCTGGGCTGGAGAGATAAATTGGGAAGTTGTCAGTGGCAAAGACCCATGGATTCTCAGAGCTCGGCAAATACTTAGAAATCAATTTTGCAAGTGGGGAAACTGAGGCTCAGAGGAGCAGTGATGTGTCCACGGTCACACAGCAAGTCAGAGGTAGCTCAAGCCCCTGACTTCCCAGGTTCAGCAGCCCCCACTCTGGGACTCAAACTCTGGCCTAAGAAGACATGGCCCTGTGTCTCTTCACCCAAAACGGACCTGCACGTTTCCACGTGGAAAAGACCAGAAAGGTGGCAAGAGATGAGGCTGGAGGAAGAAGCAGGAGTCATATCCGAAGGACGTAGCCTGGGAAAGGCTTAAGTGAGGAAGTGACACGGGCAAACTTGCATTTTAGAAAGCTCCCTCTGCAGACTTGCATTTTAGAAAGCTCCCTCTGCTGCAGTGTGGAGGATGGAGATGGGGCAGGGGGCTCCCGAGGGAGGTGCAGCCCCATATCCACCAGGTGGCTCGTCCATCTCTGCTTCACTCTCACTTCAACTCCGAGAGGTGGCAGGACTGCCGGTAGCATCCTCGTTGAACAGATGGGAACACCGAGGCTCAGAGAGGGATGTACCCACAGTTACATAGCAAGTCAGTGACCAGCAAGTCTCTGGGATTGGCTCCCAGACTGGTGGAGTGGCAAGGGTCCTTGTGTCACACACGGGGGAATTGAGACCAAGAGGAGGGCAAGACTCGTTCAAGGTCACCCAGAGAGTAGGAGGCAGAGCCGGCCCCCAGCTGCATGGGTATCCGCCTAAGGAGCCCCAGCCTCACCTCCCTCTCCCAGCCCGGATGCTGACATTCCACTCAGGAAAAGGTCAGGCAGGGAGACTCAACGTGGACAAGCCGGGGACCCCAGGAGGGGGAGGGAGAAAGCAGAAATCAAATTAGTTTACTTCATTTGAGCAACTTTTTGAAGGGGAAGCAAATCCGACACCCGGGTGCTTGCGGGGACTCCGGGCGGCTTTGAAAAATCAGTCACAATTACTGAGCCTCCTGATCTGGGCTGAGCGGGCGGGGCCGACACGCGGCAGCAGGGTCTGGGAGGCTGCGGAGATCTGAGGGAGCGGGGACGCAGCTTGAGACATGAAAGGCAGCAGCGTTCGCAAATTAAACCACTCACAGCTTAAAAGCGAAGGGAAGTGTGCCGGGGGGGCCTCCAATGAGCCACACTCTTGAGGAGGGGCGTGCCAGCCACGCTGAGCCTAATGGAGCGGAGCAGGTCCTGCAGCTGACAGTCAGGAGGCCTGGCTCCCGCGACCTTGGGCGAGTCCCTTCCCCTCTCTGGGCCCCAAGTTCCCTTCTGAGCATTGAGAGGGTTCATTCAGGCCCTGATATTTGAGTTACCTACTCTGTGCCAGACACTGTTCCAGGCACTGGAGTGCTTAGGAAGGCTGCGTATAGAGCAGGGAGAGAGACAGGAAAGAAAGAAACAAGCCAATGTACTATATGCCCTGTGGTGTAAGTGCTGTGAAGAATAAGGGAGCTGGGAGTTATATTGGAGGAGTGCTATTTTAGATAGAGGGATCAAGGAAGGCCTCTCTTTTTATAAGAGGCCATTTGAACAAAGATCTGGAGGAACCAAGGGAGTGAACCAAGAAGCTATGTGAAACAATGCTTTTCTTATTTTCTTGTGCATCCACATTACCTGGAGGGCTTGTTGAAACACAGATTACTGCCCTGCCCCTCAGGGTTTCTGATTCAGCAGGTCTGGGCTATTAGAAATGCTTGTGTTTTTAACAAATTCCAAAGTGATGCTGATGCTGCTGGTTCAGGAACCACACTTGGAGAACCACTAAGCTGGAGGAAGAATGTTCCAGGCAGAGGGAACAGCAGGTGCAAAAGTCCTGAGGCATAGTGTGTTTGTCGTGTTTGATCAGTGGCAAGGAAGTCGGTGTGGGTGAAGAGAGGAGTAAGTGAGGGGGAGAGTGTGCAAGGAGGTCACAAGAGGTACCAGAAGCCAGATCACATGGGACTTTGTAGCTGTTGAAAGGTTTTCAGTTGTACTCTGAGTGAGATACAGAGGAGAAGACTGACATCACCCAACTTATATTTTTAAAGGATGACTTGTTGGCCACCATGTTGAAAATAGACTGTAGGAGGCAAGATTGGAAGTAGACAGATCAGTGAGGAGGCAACTGAATCGTGCAGGCAAGAGGTGACGGCAACTTGGATCAGTATAGGTGGTGAGAAGATATGGGATTCTGGATGTACATTGAAGGTACAGCCAACAGGGTTTACGAGGGATTGGATTGGATGTGAGTGAGACAAGACAAGGATGATGCTGAAGATTTTGGCCTGAGCAATGGGATGGATGGGGCTGCTATTGCTGAGATGGAAAATGCTCCAGGAAGAGCAAGTTTGCAGCACAAAATTAAGAATTCATTCTTGGACGTATTAAGATTGAGATGTCTACTAGAAAGCCAAATGGAATTGTCAAGGGGACAGTTGGAGCTCTGAGTCTGGAGGTCAGGAGGGAGATCAGGACCAGAGATACAACTTTGGAAGTCGTCGGCAGAGAGGAGGAACTTAAAGCTTGAGGCTGGATGAAATCAACAAGGGAGTGAGTTTTGATAGAAAAGAATTGTACTAGATAATCTCTTGATGTTGGCGAGGGCCAGACCTCTTCCCTGGGGTGTCACAACCGGACCAGTGGACAACAAGAGGATGTCACATGGCTCCCAAGCCCAGTTCAACTCCACTTACTTATAAATGCCAACTATGTATAAGACAACATACTTGGCACTGTTGAGGATACAGAAGTGAGAAGTTCAATCCAGCACACATCTATTAGCTACTACTTTATTCTGAGCACTGCAGGGGATGTAAAGATAAGTAACTGAATTAAATCCACAAATGTTTATTAGCACCCATTATATACAAGGCCTCCAGTGTACTTGGCTCTGTAGGGGTTGCAAAGATGAGTCACCCAACTTAGCAAACATTTATTTGCACCTACTTTATATATAGCCCCAAGGGAATATAAAAATAAGCAGTTGCTTTCAATTCAATAAACACATATTAGTGCCTACCATATACATGGCACTTTGCTAGGGATGTGCAGATGCCGAGATGAGCAAGACACTACCCCTGACCTCAAAGTGGTGGCAGATCGGTTTCATCTCTGGTGCCAACTCTGGTCAATTGGTAGTGATTATAGGGCTGTGTTGAGAAGGAGTCTGAGGTCTCCTTCAGGCTCAGCAGAAAAGAATACCACAATTGATTAGTGATGTCTGCTGCGAGCAAAGGAAGGAGAATGTGGTGGCTCATACGCCATAGGATGGGCATTGCTGGGCCGTAGGATTGGGGGGCAACAGACTGTGATGGGCAGGGGCCCTGCCACAGCCGCTTTCCCATGTATTCCAATTCCTCTGTGAGGAGCAGCATCTTTAATAGATGGAGAAAGACTGTTTTGTAGTACAGTCGGCACTTCTTAAGACATTCACTAAATAATAGCTATCAGCCAACACTGCTTTCACAGACCTATTTCCCTTTATTCTCACGATCCTGGGGAATAAGCAGGGCAGGTATTACTGTCCTCATTTTACCAATGAGGAAATAAAGACAGAGAGAAATAAAATAACTTTCCTGAGGTTCCAGAGTAAGAGCTGGAGCCAGAACCAGACCCAGAACCTGGAACCAGAACCCAAGCTACTTGCCTCGGCATGCATGGGAAACCGTTACAACCGTTTCTTTAGCGTGCACAGGACTTTACAGCTTGCAGAGCGCTTTCACATCGCTAATCTCATTTCCTCCTCCCAGGAACTCTCTTGGGTTAAGTGTTGACACCCCCATTTTACAGCTGAGGAAACTGAGGCTCAAGAGGGGAAGGGATATAAAATTGGGAGAGCACATGGTCTGATTGCTAAATCCACTGCTTAGCGGATGGTGGCAGAGAGCACAGGAGAAAGGCAGGAGGCAGGGTGTTCCCCAGGGGTCTCGTTTGGGGAGGGCAGCGGCAGGCTGCGAGCCTCCGACTGTCCCGTCTGCAGCTGAAGAGAGTGTGGCTCAGCAGCCCTCAGGCCCAAGCCAGGAATCAATCGCTGGCCTCTGCAGAGACAACTTCTAAAGATGTTTTTAATTAAAGTCCAGGAAGATCTATATGTGCAATATCTCCTTGCCTAGCAACGGCACTGGCTCTCACCGCCCAGGATCAGGGGGAACGGGACAGGAGGTTTCTGGTGAGGAGAGGTAGCAGAGAGGATTAGTCAGCCCCATGGCCCAGATAATCTGGACAAGGAAGAGTGTATCCATGTCTGTCTTTGTCTTTTCCATCAACAAATCACTCAACAAACATGAACACCCTCTTTATGTCAGGCCCTGTGACAGTGGGTACAAAAGTGACAAAGCCACCATCCTGCCCTCAAGGGTCTAGCACTTAGTGAGTGCTCTGTAGATGTTGGGTGACTGAATGAAACTGAATTATAAGCAAAAAAATGTTTGCTTTCTGCAACTGACAGAGGAATGCTATTGCCGGCACTTAGAATGATGCTGTCCCAAACAAACAAGGTGACCAGACTACATAACAGAAGGTGTCTTTTAAACGTGAACAGGACAGAAGAGTGTTTGGGTCTCAGTTTGGGGTGTTAGGAGAGTCCTCTCTCTCAGGGGGACAGTTTAGATCCCACATACACAGTCAAGGGTTGTCTGCATGGGTGAGTCCATGGCTGGGATCCATAAGGAGAGAAAGAGTGAGGGGAGGGTATTCCAGTTCCCGGGAGACTCTGGAGAGGTGTGTTTGTGACATAGGAGGGCTCTGATCCCATCAGGCCGAAATCGCCTTTCTTCTCCTTGTGCCCCCTCCCGCTCTCTCCCGCTCTCCTCTTGCTTCCTATGTATCTCTGTCTGTCTTTGTTTCTATAGAACCCTACTTTCTGACTTTATCTCTGTATTTCTCCCTCCTTCTGTCACACTGTCTCTGTCCCACTTTCTCTCTGTCTCTATGTATCTCTGACTCTCTGACCCTCATCTCTCTGTCTCTGTCCTAATTTCTCCCTGTGCGTCTAGGTATCTCTGTCTATCTCTCTGAATCTCTGTCCCTCTGTCACTTGTCTCTCTGTCTCTGACACACTTTCTTGCCCCATCTCTCTGCCACCTTCTCTGTCACTTGTCGCTGGGCCTGCCTCCTCCCTCTCTAACCTGCGACCCCTCCCTCCCATGCAGCCACTTTCCTTCATCTCCAGTGCATCATTCGTCTACATTAGGCTGCCCTGGCTGGGCGGCCGAAGTGGGGTTGAGGCTAGCCCAGCAAGCCGGCATTATAAGTGATGATCAAAGAGAGAGTTGGGAGGAGGCAGTGAGGGGCTTGTTTCCTGTGTAATCTGAGTGTTCCCAGGGACTCGACAAGTGGTTTTTAATTTTTAATAGAAAGCATTCTGTGCAGTTCCAGCAGCAGCAGGGGGTGGGACTCATTTTTTATAAATGTTTGAGAAGCTAAATGTGAGCCAAGGGTTTCCCCAGGCCCAGCGGGGCAGCAAAGGGAGGTAGGGACGAGGCAGGATGATAATAATTACGAACATCTTCATAATAATGACACTTGGTCACCTCGGTTGAGGAGTCTGTTCTTTTCCAAAGTGCTTCATCTTTTTCGTCTCATTAAGGGGTCCCCTTCACCCAGTGAGGCAGGAAGGATAAAGCGTTGTCTCCATTTTACAGAAGAAGAACTGAGGCCCAGTCAGGTCAGATAGTTTTCCCACAGCTACACAGACAGCTGAGAGCAGGGCTGGAATGAAAATTTATGTCTTCAATCCCTCAGCTTTACTCCATGCAGGACCCCCTGCTCCCTGAGCCAGCTGGGGCTCCTCCTGGAGGTTCTAGAGTCCAAGTTTCGGCCTCAATTGGACCTCACAAGATAGGAAAGCATTCTGGCTTGGGAGCCAGGACTTGGGTTCCAATTCTGGCTCCATGACGAACCATGTCAAAACCACCCAGGTAAACCAGAGATGAGGGGTGAGCAAGCCTCTTCCAGCCCGATTCTGGTACCCAAGGGTCTCCTACTCAGGGCCAAGGACACAGCCCCAGAGATCTTCTGACCATACAGAGAGAGGAGAAAGGAATAATCTCCAACTGAGTGCCCACTAAAATCCATCATCTCTAATCCCCATAGCATCTCTGAGAGTCAGAGTGAGCCCCTCTAAATTACAGATGAGGAAACAGGGGAAGACTTCACCAAGGGCACAGGGTGAGGAAGTGATGGGATTTGAACTCAGGGCTCTCTGATGCCAAAGGCCCCATCCCCACCCCACCTGGCCCACCAGTTTCCATGGAGTTGAGATGGGCATCTCCTCTCAGGAATGTTCAACTTCTCATGCTGATTTTGTGTGGGAGGAACACTGCTGACTTGGTGGCGTGCATCATCCTTGCTGCTTCCTTCTGAGTGTTGGTCTCAATACAGGCACAGTGAGTCCAGGAGGGTGATATACTGGCTACACAGACCTGGGTTTGAATCTTTCCCTACCATTTACTAATGATGTAACCTTGGAAAAGTCATTGAGTCTCTCTGTGACTCAGTTTCTTCATCAGTTCAATCAGGAGTGGGGTCGAGGGCATCAGTTCTTAGCCTGGGACGCACTTTAGAATCAATCTGGGAGCTTTTAAAAATGCCTTTGCCTGTGCTTCACCCCAAAAGAGTCCTATTGAATTGGTCTGGGATGTGGTTCCACATCGGTTTTATTTTAAAGCTCCTAAGAGATTCTAATGTGCAGCCAGGCTGAGAACCACTGGTTTCTGTGCTCTCCAAAGACCAGCCTTCCATATCTAACATTCCACATGGAGCCCTGGGCTCTGATCCTGTTTACCCAAGGATCAGTTGGGCAGCCCTCCCTATGCCAGCCTGGATTGAGGCCCTTAACATAGCAGAAGAGCTGACCGGCAGCACCACAGACAGTGAACAGCTCATCCCAGCCAATCCCGGCCCGACTTCTGGAGGTCTCAGTTTGAAGCAGCTGTTGGGGAGGGAGAATCCTGAACGCAACTCCTTGCCACTCCCCTCCTCTACCCTCCCTCTCTTTTCTCTGACTCTTCCCTCTCTTACTTGACTGTCTACCTCTACTCCTATGGACCCTCCTCCTCCTACCTTATAAGGCAGGATACATGTGGGTTTTGACATCAGATCGACCTGGGTTTGAATCCTGCCTCCCCTGTTTCCTTGAGAGGTGACGTTGGGCGGGAACTGTCCTCGGTGCTGAACATGGAAATCTATTTGTGTTCTCACAACGATCCTGAGAGTTTGGTAGTCCTGTTACCCCCATTTCACAAATGAGGAAATTGAGCTACAAAGGGGCTCATCACTTAACTTCATTCAGCCTCTATTTCCTCATCCATAAAGTGGCAATCTTAATAGAGCTAACTTCAAGGCTTTATTGTGTAAATTCTACGAGATAATGTACATTAAGGGCTTACCACATTATCCAGCATAAAGTAGTTATTCAATAAACGTAATCTATCATTATCATTGAATAATGATATATAATAATAGATTTTATTATTATTCATTAGTAATTCACAGTTTCACTCTTCACTGTGCATAGTGGTTTCCTGTATCTGTAAGATGGGAATGATACAGGATTCTACTGGAGTCAGCTTGTATCAGCTCACAAGAGCCAAATATTGATTTTCAGGAGTTTCTTGAACCACTTTATATCACATTGGTAGCTTGAAATTGGCCATGGTGAGAGTATTTACACCGTGGAAATCAGCAAACACTACAAAGCAGGACATTGCTCCCTGCTCCTCCACTCCCTGGAGCCAATGGTTAAACATTTACCAGCCTGCCACTGCATCTACATCATACAGTTGGCATGAGGACTGAAGGAGAGAATGGACCTGGTGGTGCTTTGTAAACTACAAACTGCTGAACCCAGGGGGATGACCTGAGGTGGTCCCACAGCAGCCACAAGCCTGGAACTCTTTTGTCTGCCAATTCTGGGCAGCTGCTGACTTGTGAAGGAGGTGGGAGGGGCTGTGGGGCCTGGGGAACCACTGGTGAATCACTGACCCTTCACCATCCCCACGTGTCGGCATTAACTGTAATGGCTGCAATAAAGAATCCCGGATTGGGGAAATGATTCCATCATCCCCACGGGAGTCCCTGGGATGCAGCCAGAGAGGGAGAGAGCTCAGCCATGTCCCTGGGGAGTCACTCAGCCCGGCATTGTGCCTTGCCCAGAGGGTGGAGGGAACATGCAGAGGGGAGTGACAGGGAGACCCTCTCTCATAACAGTTACAACAGCCACTGTTTATTGAGCACCCACCATGAGCCTGATGCTTTATGTATCCTCTCCCATTTCAGTATGTCTGGGAGGGAGGCAGGATTGTGCCATTGTATACTGGCATGCATTGCCTCCTGAGACGACAACACAACAACCTGCATTTATCGAGTTCTTAGCACGGGCCAGACACTGTCCTTGGTGCTGAACATGAAAATCTATTTGAATTCTCAGAACAATCCCAGGAGTTTGATAGTACTGTCACCTTCGTTTCACAAATGAGAAAATTGAGGGACAAAGGGATTCATGACATGCCCAAGGTCAGACTGCTAATAAGTGACAGGGCTGTCACTGACTGTGACTGAGTATACTGGGCCAGCCTCCCCAGTCGCTGTGCCTAAGCTGACTCTGGCACCCGGAAGGACTTTGGCATCAGAGAGCTCCGGGGTTCAAATCCTACCACTTACTCACTCTGTGCTCTCAGTCATTTCCCCTATCTGTAATTTAGGGGGCCCACTCTGTCTCTCAGAGATGCTATGAGGATTAGAGATGATGGATTTAAGTGGCTGGTGAAGCCAGTCATGTAGTGGACGCTCAATAGATTATTGCTTTCTCTTCTCTCTGTGTAATAGGAGGCACCTGGGATCATGCCCTGGGCCCTGAGTAGGAGGCCCCTGGGCACCAAGCACCGAGAGGGAGGGGGCTTGCCCAACGTCTTCCCCAGCTTCTCCGGGCAACTCTGACATGGTGGACATGGAGCTGGAGACGCCAAAGAGAGAGACGCATTGCAGGGCCAGTTTCGGAGGCTCAGGCTGGGAGGGGGGACCTGGAGAGGAAAATGAGAAATGCAAAAGAGTGAAAAATAAATACATGTGTCTGTCTGGAATGATGGAGGGCCCCAGGCTGGAGGCGGGAGAGGCGGGTGGCGGGCTGGGCTTAGCAGAATTGCTGCAGTAGCACTTCCAGAGCCTCACTCATTAGCCTGGCAGTGACCTGGCGTCACCTCCCAAAATGCCACCCTGCTGGCCCGGAGAGCCCAACCCAGCCCCAGGAGGGCCCCACCCAGAACCTCAGGAGGCCTGGGCCGCATCCCCTTACCAGCAGGGCACCCAGAAGAGGGCGTCTCCCTGAACTGAGGTCTGAGACTCATTCCCTTTGGGTCATATCCTGAGCCCCCAAGACTCCCTCTTGGGTTTCCACCCCCCTCCTGTCTGGAAAGGTTCGGATGGACCAGACGGCTTTGCCTGCCCATCCATCCGACCCCTCCCCCACTCCCACCCTGTCTAGCCTCATGTCCCAAGCCCTGCTTTCGTCAAATTGAACATGATGTCAAATTAGAGCCATCTCTGGGACAGGCCGAGAGAAGCTCCCAGTTTAATGAGGCAGCGTCGAAAATCAATAACTTAATTGCCGCTGTTTGATGGACTTTTATCCAATTTATACTCTCCCCAGCAGCCTACGTGCAGAGCATGAGGAGAAGTATGTGTGTGTCTGGGGGCGGGGACTGTCTGGGTACCCGAGGGGGAAGGGCGTGGAGAGCACCAGGGCCCACAGCCAGCTACTTCCCAAAGGGAAAACTGGGTGCTGCTATTCTCCTGCTCGAGACCAAGAGACACTGGCCTCTGAGCCCCAGTGAACTGAGTTGTCCTTCTGGGCTGCCCACTCCCCCGGGATGAGGGTGGTGTGGTGAGGGGGACCTGGAGGAAGGAGGCAGAATTCCCTTGAGAAATCAGGAGGGGCTAGGATGGGTAGAAAGACCTCTGCTTTGGGAGTCAGGTGCCAAGTTTCCACTCCTGACTCTAACTCCAACGGTGATGACCTTAACTGGTGAAAATGATAACTGCCAACACCCATTGAGAGGCTGCTCTGAGCCGGTTCTGCAGAGAGTTTAAAATGCATTCCCTCAAGGGGCCGGCCCGGTGGCGCAAGCGGTTAAGTGCGCGCGCTCCGCTGCGGCGGCCCGGGGTTCGCTGGTTCGGATCCCGGGCGCGCACCGACGCACTGCTTGGTAAGCCATGCTGTGGCGGCGTCCCATATAAAGTGGAGGAAGATAGGCACCGATGTTAGCCCAGGGCCGTCTTCCTCAGCAAAAAAGGAGGAGGATTGGCGGATGTTAGCTCAGGGCTGATCTCCTCACAAAAAAAAAAAAAAAAAAATGCATTCCCTCAACTTCATGAACCAAGAACTAGGATTGTCCCCATTTTGCTCAAGAGGAAACATTCAGAGAGGCTGCCTTCCCTCGCCAGAGTCCTACAACTGGGAACCACTGAAGGGAGATTTGAGTCCAGATCTGACTCCATGGTCATGCTTGAGCCACTAGGAAGGCTCCAGAACATTCTGGAAGTGGGTTGGGAGTCTGTGTGGGGATGTGGACTGTGAGGGGACTGGCTTCAATGACCTCCAGCCTGAGTCTCCCCTCCCAGCTTCCCTGGGGGTGGGGAGAGGTGGGGAGGACGAGGGCAGCAGCCCCAGGTGACCCCTGTCTCGCTTGGTCCCCCGGGCCCAGGCACGTCGGTGATGCAAGTGATGGCCTCGGATGCGGATGACCCCACGTACGGCAGTAGCGCTCGGCTGGTGTACAGCGTGCTGGACGGAGAGCACCACTTCACCGTGGACCCCAAGACCGGTGAGGGGCGGCCTCCGGCCTAAGGGCGGAGAGGCGGGGCCGGGACCCGGGCCTGGGAGCGGGGCGCAGGGGCAGGGCCGGAGGGGGCGGGCCGAGGACGGCAGCCGGATGTCTGCTGTCGTTCTTCTAACCAAACTGCGCTGAGGGTACGACAGAGGATGCAGAGGCGTCTTGCCCGCCCCAGGGGGCCCCAGGGTCGCGGGGAGGGAGAGGCAGCCAGGCACGAAGAGGGAAGGCCTGAGAAACAGAAAAAGAATGGGGGGGGGCGCCTGCAAGACTGGTAGAAAAGCAAAAAGGCAGGAGACAGCCACTATGGGCGCCCTGAAAGGACTTCTGAGGTCTGAGCTACGCTCCCTTGTCCTTGGAACTAAACTGAGGCAGGTGTGTCCACAGCTCTTACCAGGTCGGTCATAAGTGGAGTCTGGGGGGTCAGCTGGTCAAGGGGACCTTTTCAGCAGTTGTGAAAGCTCTGTTCAAATGGCAGTTGTTAAAGATCTGATGGAAAAACAGAGACCGATACGTCGTCTTTGCTTATTTGCCCTCCCGCCTCATCCCCGCCCCCCAAACAATGGTGCAGCACCTCTGTTCACCCACTCTGATGTTAGAACCTGATTACGGTTCTCAGGGGCCTTTCGAGTGGCAGGGAGGACGGAAGGAGGAGACTGAGGCTCAGAGAAGTGAAGAGGCTCGCTGAGGTCGCACAGCTGGGAGTGGCTGCCAGTTCCAGGGGCAGTGCTCTCACTGTCCCTGGGATAGGAGGGGCAGGGCCGGAGTGAAGTCTGGAGATGAGACATCAGGCACCACAGAACATTTGTCAGATGCCACCATGGGGCTCACAGTCCGGTGGGGGCAGGGAGACAGGCATATGCATGAGGAGTTAGGATGCAAGGTTCTTGGAGGCGGTAGCAGGGGATCTCCAAACGATGAGAAGGTGTTGGCCAGACCAAGATTCAGAGAAGGGCATTCCAGGCAGAGGGCACGGTGCAGGCAAAACTGGGAGGAAGAGAACAGCCTGAGGCATGAGGGGAATTGTAAGCAACTCAGGATTGAGGAAGCAGGAGTGTTGAGAGGTGATGTGGAGAGGCTGGCAGGAGCCTGACTGTGCCCAGCGTAAGCCAGGCTGAAGAGCTTGGATTTTATTCTAAAGGCAATGGGGCGGGGTGGATGCAGGGGGTGCTTGATGGATTTGGGTGTTGAGTTTTTGTTCATGTGTTTGTTTTGTTTTGTTTGGAGGGAGAGGTTGAGTATGGCAGTCTATGAGCACAGTTATAATTGTATTCTCTTATACATAATATCTACATGATTTTTGTCTCCTTGCAAAAGGATACATTTTAGAAAACATTCAAACATAAAGAAATGTTACAAAAAAAAAAAGAAAGAAAGTGCTTCCCACCCCCATTCCCAGTAACTGCGGCCCCAAAGGTAGCCACTTGGTGTATGTATCTTATGAGATCTTGGACTCATTCACTTGAAAAATATTGGGGTTTTTTTTTTAATAGATAATACATTGCAAGGTTCAAAATTCAAAAAGTCCAAACAGGTATTTAGTGGAAATTCTTCACCCCATCCAGTCCCTCAGCCACGCAGTCAGTGTCCCCAAGGCAACCAATGTCATTTTCTTGTATATCTTTCCAGAGCTCTTCTATGCATGTACAAGAAAATAGGTACATATATTTGTTTTATTTTTTACACAGATGGTAGCTATAAACACACAGTATACACACTCCTTGCCTTTTTCTCTTAACAGTACGTCTTGAAGATTATTCCATATCAGTACATAAAGAGCTTCCTCATTCTTTTATTTAACAGCTGTTGTGGATACACTAAAATTTATTTCACCAGTCCCCTCTTGATGGACACTTATGCTGTTTCCAATCTTGTGCTACAACGAACAATGCTACAGTGAATAACCTCATACATATATCATTTTGTGCTGTGTGAGTATATCTGCAGGATAATTTTCGGGAAGTGAAAAGCTGGGTCAAAGAGCGTGTGCATTTGGAATCTCGATAGATAATGCTGAAATGTACCAGATTACACTCCCAAGACCCAGAGCCTGTTTCCCCTCCTCCTCACCAACACTGCGGGTTCATTGATGACTTTTAAGCAGGGAAGTGACATGCTCAGGTTTTCATTTTAACAAGATGCCTCGGGCTGCTGCTGTAGAGCATGGCTCAGAGGCAGGAATTGAATTCAGGGAGACCCAGGAGCCTGGGGTGCCCAGCAGAGAGCCCCAAAGCACAAAAACCAAAGCCTGCACCCTTTCTCAGCACCCACCCAGACTCCTTAACCTCTTCATCTAGTTAGGGGGCCAGAGATGATGATATAGGATTGATAGGGAGGGTTAGTTGAGATGCTGAGGAAGGAGAATGAGGGATGACAGTGAGATCCTGCAAAGGGCAAACTTTGAGGGCCTGGATGAATATATGGAACTAGATTGAGGAAGGAATCTAGGGGTTCCAAACTTTTGGCCCTGGGATGGGAAGGGGTACCACCTACAGAAACAGAAGGAGAAATGTGGATTAAGAAAACTGTCTAGGAGCAGAAGAATTAGTGAACATGCCCCAGGATCTGGGGCAGAGCTAAATGATTCAGTTTTAACCATAATGGCTTTAAGATGAGAGAAGAGAAGGAGAAAGAAACATCTAGCAGGCCATCTGAAGTATGGGCCTGGAGCTCTGAGAATGGTTGGGCTCTTTAAGTTTTGGTTTCCCCATGTGCACAAGAGGGATAATAATACCCAGCTCACATGATTGTTGTGAGGATTCAATAGGAGAGTTCATTCATTCATTCAACAAGTTGTCATTGGGCCCTACTATGTGCCCATCTCTGCTCTAGCCTCTAGGAATGCAGCAGCAGGCAAATCCAAGACCCTGCCTACCTTTTATTCAAGTAGGGAATTCAGAAACGAAGCATATGAACATACAACACAATGTCAAGTAGCAGTGAGTGCTGGGAAGACACATAAAGCAGGGTAAGGGGACAGACTTAGATGAAGAAATCTGGACAGGCCTTTCTGGGGAGGTGATCTTGGGGCAGAGAACTGAGTGAAGGGAGGGTGTGAGCCATTCAGTATGTAGGAGAGAGCGTGCAGGCCAAGGGGACGGCGAGGGCGCAAAGTGCTCAGTGCCATACTCGCTACGTAAACGTAAACCAGGGGGATGATGAGGCTGATGAAGCCTTCATCCAATCAGCCTGAGGAGGTGGGGCCCTTAGAGCTCATCAGCTTTGAGGCAGGGAGTTAGAGGCAGAAAGTAGACATCAAGGAATGGCCCAGATCGAGGCTAGGAGGTGGCAGGGGTGGGCAGATGAAGGATCAGACTCCAAGACAGTGAGGAGGACGGCCAGGTTGTACGAAAGAGCATCCGCCACTGCAGACAGTCAGGAGGAGAGTGGCGAGTGGGAGACTGGGGGAGCAGGAACAGGTCCCAAGAAGCCAGAACGTGGGCACCAGGCAGGGCAGCTGAAGGAGCACAAATGGGGTTCTCGTTCTAGGGTCCCTCACCTTTCTCAGTCTGAAAGGGTCTTTGCTGACGTTTCCCAGGAAGGACCAGATTTTTCCTTCCCTGCCTTCAGCCCCGCTGCAGGAGCCGCCCTGGTGCCATTCCCAGCCCCAGCTCCATTTCCCTGCCAGGAATATTCCGCTGATGCCGGTCTATATTTAGCAGCTGCTGCGAGGTACAGTCTGTTCTCGCTGTGCAGATAGCAGGGAGCAGAGCCGGAACGGGGCCTGAGAGGAAGGTGTGAGGGAAGGGAGGAGGCGGGGCGCCAGGAGGCCAAGTGCCAGAGGAGGAATTAACTTGTGTGTTTTAAAGGCCAGGGCTGCCAGCAAGCCCCCCACCTTGGGTGACAGGGATGGCATTTGTGAGGTAATGAGGCGTCACTGGGGCTCCAGGGCCCCTTCACAGCATTTGGAGGGGACGGTGGGGGTGGCAGGGACAACAGCGGGAACTGCGGGCGATGGGTGAGGACAAAGCCACACAGAGCCGTGGCCAGGTTCTAATTACCAGCCCCCGCCCACCACCACCCCGGCAAGAATAGAAAGACCTTCTCAGAGATTTCAAGATATCCGCTAAAAATTCTCAACTGGGCTAGAGATGTCCATTTTCCTGAGAAGGAATGAAACTAACCTCTGCTGAGCGCCTTCTAAGTGCCAGATGCTGGGGTCAGGGCGATGAACTAGATCTGGTGTCTGCCTTCATGGGGCTTCTGTTCCAACAGGGAAGCCGGAAACAAATAGACAACTACTCCCAGGTGGTGAGAGGGGAGATGGAGGGTCTGTGGGAGCAGAGCAGGTCAGGCAATATACATCCCCAGTCTATAGAGTAGGCAACTGAGGCTCAGAGAGACTCGAGAACTTTCCCAAGGTCAGATAGCGTGTAAATGGTGGAACGAAGACTTGAACCCATATCTGTCTGACTCCAAAGTCCCTCCTTTTTGCACGACCTCTTATCCGACTTTGTGGGCCCTCAGTGAGGGTCTAATAAATGAGTGAGTGAATGAATGAATTTGCAGAGCCAGAACGTTTCAAGAACAACTTTGTGCGCTGATTTGGGAATTTTATCCCAGGCACCCCCAGGAGGGCACCGGCCTCCAGGATGCTTCTCCCAGCCTCAGGAGGTAGAGTGGGGAGTGGAACACAGTAAATAGCAAAAGATGCCGTCACTTCCTCCCACCCGTGCACTGGCCTCTTAGTAAGGGGACTTTGCTCTTCCTCCCACCAAGAGGCGGAGTCCATTTCCCCACCCCTTGAGTCCGGGCCGCTTTGTGACTTGCTTTGGTGAATAGAATGTGGCAGAAGTGATGTCTGCAAATTCCAAGACCAGGTCTTAAGAGACCTTGCAGATTTCACTCTTCCTCCTGGAACACGGCCTGAGACGGCTGTATAAGAAACGCAGTCCAGCCTGCCAGAGGATGAGAGAAGGTCCGGCCCACAGCCAGGATCAACTGCCAGACATGTGCATGAGGCCTGTTGGGCCTTCCAGCCAGCTGACCATCCGGTTAAATGCAGCTGCAAGAGTGCGCCCAGCAGAGGCACGGGCCGGGAGCCTCGGTTCTCTATCAGCCATCTACTGCTTTATAACAAGCTGCCCCTACACGTGGTGGCTTAAAACAGCAACGATTTGTTACAATCCTGTGGGCGGGCTGGGCAGTTCTTTTGCTGGGGTCACTCACATGGTGACTGTCAGCTGGCAGGTCAGCCAGGACAGCTGGCATGGCTGGGCCTCTCCCTCCGTGTGGCCTTTCATCCTGTTCTCAGGGTTCCAAGAGGACAGGCCCCAGCACACAAGGGCGTATCAAGCCTCTGCTTTTGTCGCACTTGCTGATGTCCTACTGGCCAAAGCAAGTCACATGGCCAGGGCCAGAGTCAATGTGGGAGAGGATCACCCGAGTGTGGATCTCAGCAGGTGTGGTTCACTGGGAGCTGTCACCATAGCAACCTATCACTGAGTGGGATCCCGGGGCAGGGTCCAGAGGCAGCATGGCACCTGATCCCACACGCTGCAAGGCTTCATGACCAGTTTCCATTTGAGAAGAGTTTAGTGTCCCCAGTTCCTCTGGAGCTGGAAGTGGCAGGGACAGCAGGAGGCCGGCCACATGAGCGTGACTCCTCATCCACGGGTGGACCTCAGCCAGGCCCCTGCTCCAAGCCCCACTCAGAGCTGTAGTCACTCTTTTTGGTGCACAAGCTCACAGATACACAGTGGCCCCAAATCCTGTCACCAGCCCCAACATTCAGTGAGATCCTAGATGTACAGCGACATTCATGCAGTGAGGGCTCAGCCTGTCAGCTCCCTCCCTGCCTTTCCTCCTGGTTCGCTCAGGAGCCCCTGTCTCTGGCCTGGTGGCCACTCCACTGTCAATCTATCTGTCTGTGGATCTCTCTTACCGTCTCCTCCTGGGTGTATGTTTCTCTCTGGCTTTACCCCTCCCCTCTCTCCTTCTGTCTGTAGGTCTCCCTCCCTCTCTCCCTCTCTGTTTCCCTCGCCTCCCCTTCCGCTTCCTCTCTGTCTCCACGTGCACGTCTCTCTCCCCGCTGACTCTCCCTATGTTTCTGTCTGTCTGTCTCTTTCCCCAGGCCCTCTTTTCTTCTCTCTCTTCTTCCTTCTCTGCCCCCTTCATCCTTCCTCCTCTCCTCTCTCTTCCCCTTCTGCTCTTTCTCGCCTTCCAGCCCCCTGGGTAGAGGACATGACAGGCTCCCCAGCTCTCCGGGGCTGCAGAGACTCAGCTAACAGAGGAGCTGAGGCTTGGGCGCTGCCTCACATCCAGAAGGGGCCCCTCTCACAGTCCCAGTGTGGAGCCGCAGCACCTGGGGAACAGGTCAAGGAGGGCCTGCTGCATGATCGAAACAATTGCCTGATTAGGACTGAGGAGAGCAAGGAGGATATTCTGGGAGCTGAGACAGGACCGCATAAGTGGCATCCCTCTGTCAGAGGCCTGAACCCTCTCCTGTACTTGGTGGGGGGTGGGGCAGGGGATTCAAAGAGGGCTGGGCAGGGACCCTCCATCCTTCAGGCAGTCCAGCAGAGCAGTTCAGAGCATGGACTCTGGCCTCAGAGCGCCTGCTTGAATCCTGGCTGTGTGCTTTTCACGTGTGCGACCTTGGGCAACTACTTAGCCTCTCTGCACCTCTATCTCCTTATCCAAATGGAGATAATCACAGCACCTTCCTCATAGGGATGTTGAGAAGATTAAATGAGGCAGTTCCCTTCAGGTGCTTAGAACAGTACCAGGCACAGAGTAAACGCACATCATCGTTATTGTCATGTGCAGTTCTCATGAGATGAAACTGCACCAGTGGTTCACAGCCGATTTTGCCCCCAGGGGCCACTTGATGATGTCTGGAGACATTTTTGGAACTGGAGTTGAGGGGGAGGGTGCTGCTACCGGCACCCAGTGGGTAGAATTATCGTGCCCAAAATGTCAGTAGTGCCAAGGCTGAGAAATCCTGTTCTGTAGGGAGGTGTTGTCGTTGACCCATTTTACAGATAAGGAAATGCGGTTCAGAGAGGAAGGGATTTGCTCAAGATCACAGGGCCAAAGAATGGCAGATCTGGGATTTATCCCAAGTTCATCTGCTTCCAAAGCTCCCCTGTCCTTGGGAAGGCCAGTACTGGCGGAGGAGGGGTCAGGAAGGGGCCTATTGAGGAGTCTGGAAGGCCACTGATAGCGGGTCTGTGTGACTCTTGATTAGACAGACTACACATTCCACATCCATGTGATCGCACAAAAGCAGGGCCCCCCTCAGGTGCCCCACCCCTGGCTCCCCCAGCTACACGTACAAATACACATACACACACACACACTCCAGCCGCTCCTCCCGTTCCATTGCCTTTATTGGAGTCTGGGGGCTGTTTGGGACATCAGGAGTCGGAGATTGGGTTTTATGGGGCGCATCGTGGGGCTGCTGGTGCATGACTCCACCTGGTGCTCAGGCCCTGGGCACCACCTGTCACCACCTGTGCTCGGCAGGTTGGGGGGAGCGTGTGCTGAATGCCTCATCGACTCCCCCTCCCCACTACATCCCGCTGGCAGGGAGGCAAGATGCCCAGCCTTCCCCTCCACAGACTTCATCTTGCAGTCACCCCCATTCCTGCTGCCCCTCCCCCTCTTCCGTTAGCAGCCTGAAGGATTGTCTGATCAGCCATTAACTGGTGCCTGGACGGAGAATCTAGGGCCAGGCCGGGCCCAGGGGAGCAGGGCCCCCGAGGGTTGGAGGGTGGCTTCATCGTGGTGGGGTGTATGTGAGAATAAGTGTGTGCTAGCAGCTACGAGTGTACGTGTACATCCGTGATCCTGTATGTGTTCTTGTGTATGTAGGACATGAGTGTGTAGGACGTATCTAGTGTGTGAGCGTGACTTCAGAGAGAGTGTACATGAGTGTAGGTGTGAGTCCAGGTCACACTGTTAAACACTCACCACGCCACTGCTCCGGGCCTGCCTCTGGGTTGAGTGCCACCGACAGAGACGAGTCGGGCACAGGCCAGGCCCCCGCATAGAATATCGGAGCTCACCCTCACACGGGGAAACTGAGGCCCCAAAAGTGTGATGGGCTGCCCAGGGGGGTCACAGAGTGGCAAGTTCTAGTCCCTAGGCCTCTTTTTAGTAAACCAAATAGTCCGTTCTGTTGCTTTTGTGTTGCGTGTGTGTGAGTATGCATGTGTATGTGAGGGTGTGTGTCTGAAAGTGTATGTGTGTGAGTCTGTATGAGAGTATATGTGTTTTAAAGTGGGTGTGTGTTAGTATGTCTGTGTATAATGTGTATGAGCGTGTGGGAGAGTGTGTATTTAAAAGTATATGTGTGTATGAATCTGGTAGTTGTGTGTACATGTATGTGTGAGAGAGTATTGCATGTGGTGTATGTGTGTGTGAGTGTGTAGAAGTATTGAGTGTGTGTGTGAATTATCTGTGTGAACGTGTGAGCATATCTATATAAGCGTGTGTGTGTTATCTGTGTGAGTGTGTGAGCATATCTGTATGAGCACGTGTGTGAGTGCGTGTGGTGGCTGCTGAGCCCACACCTGCACTGTCACCATATCCATGTCTTCTGCGCGGCCCTCCTGAACTTGAATGAGCCTGGCCCTGCCCGTGGGGTGGCCTCCACATCAGCTGGCAGCTGGTGGGGGCGCCCCTGGCCTCACCGTCCCTCACCCACAGGCGTGATCCGGACGGCCGTGCCTGACCTCGACCGCGAGAGCCAGGAGCGCTACGAGGTGGTGATCCAGGCCACAGACATGGCGGGCCAGCTGGGCGGCCTCTCCGGCTCCACCACCGTCACCATCGTGGTCACCGACGTCAACGACAACCCGCCCCGTTTCCCACAGAGTGAGTGAGGCTTTCCCAGAGGGAGACAGCCGCGTCTGTCTGTACACCCATCCAAGCCACCCACCGACCCAGCACCCCTTCTATCGGGCTTCCATGCAGGGGAGCCACTGGGGGTGTCCATTCATCCTTCCAAGCCACCCACTGACCCAAAGCTTCCCTTTAGGCTTCCTACCAAAAGAGGGACTCCCATCTGTCTGTCTGTCTATCCGCCCAAGTCACTCGTTTACCCCCAGCCCCCCTCCTATCAAGCTTCTTGCAGAGGAAGACCCCAAAGTTGTCTGACTTTTGGTACATCCGAGTAACGTGGTTATCTTCACACTCCTCACCTTGCTTCCTGCCGGGGGTGCGCCCCCATCCGCCCACCCACCTCAACCCCTCACTGGCCCATGCACACACCCCTATGCTACTTATTGCACATGATCTGCCACTGAGCCAAGCTTGCAAAGGGGTGGGGCACAGGGATATAGACAGAGGCTGTAGCCACACCCAGGCCGAGAATTGTGCGTGGAGAAGCTGAGGTCTGGGGTCACAGCTCCTTCCCTCCCCCGGTGAGCCTGGAGGGCAGGATCCTGTGCTTCTGAATTAGGAGGGCTTTCCACTCTCTGCCTCTCCTGGCACCACAGGGGATGGGGGGGTTCTCTGTCCCAGTCCCCCACCTTCCCATCAGCCCAGCCAGCCCCTCTGTCCCAGACTTAGGCCGAGAGCCGCGAGAGCCGCGCCAAGGGAGCCGCCGAAGCTGGCAGAGACTAAATGCCGCGGGGAGCTGGGCTGATTCCTATCGGGCGAGTCATTACTCGAGGTCTGCTGCTCTCACATTAGGCCCCGCCACAGGGGACTGACCCCCGCGAGATAAGGGAATCCAATCCCTTAGCTGAGAGCACAGCATCACTGCGGCCCCGCGCCTCAGCCCAGACACAGAGTGGGATGGGCAGAGCCACCAGACAGCTCCACGTCGCCAGGGAGCCTGGCACAGAAGCCCCCTGCCCACTCCCCCAGCCCAACCCCAGCCACTGATGGGGAAGCTTTGAAGCACCATGTAGAGGGCTGGGGCCACCCAGTCTTCTACCTAATTGTGCCAGACTCTGTACCAGTTCTGAGCTGGAAGGGGTGGGGCCAGAGCCCCAGGAAGACTCTTGTTCATTCATTCATTTATTCATTCTTTATTTCTAACATTTCTTTATTGTGAAATATAGCACAGAAACAGAAAGGCGTAAAATATAAATATCCAGTTCAATGAATAATTATAAAGCAGACACTCGTGTAACCACCAACCCAGACCCCAGAAGCCCCCACAGGCCCTTTCCCGATCATAACTTGCCCCCTAGCCCTTCCTCCAGAGTCAACCACCATCTGCTTCTGTGATCATCACCACCTGCTTTCCTTGAGGGTTGATTCACCTATGCATGCATCGCCTAACATTATAGTTTAATTTCACCTGTTTTTTTAACCTCATATAAATGGAATCATATAACCTAAATTATTTGTGTCTGGCTTTTTTGTCTCTCAAAATTATGTTTATGAAATCATATGTTGTTGCTTGTAGCTATAATTTATTCATTTTCATTGTTGTATAGTAGTCCATCGTTTATCTATTCTACCGTTGATGGACATTTGTGCTGTTTCTGGTTTGAGACTATTGTGGAGGATTCTGCTTTGAACCTTGTTTTGTGTCTCCTGATGCCGTTTTGCACGCATTTCTCTAGTGTATACACAGAGACGTAGGATAGCTGGCTCATGGGATATACTCATCTTCAATTTTACTAAATAAAGCCAAACTGTTTTCCCCGTGAAGAAATACACACGTCTGTTGTACCATATCCTCGCCCACACTTGGTATTGTCAGACTCTTTAATTTGTGTTAATCTGAGTGTATACCAGTAACTCATGCGGCTTTTCGTCCATTCACTCACTAGTCACACACACATTTCATTTCTGCAACAGTCTGGTGTTCTGCCAGGCCCTGAGAATGCCTGATGAATAAGAGATGTGGTCCTCGCCTTCCAGGAGCTCCTCACACCCGAGAAAAAGAGAATAAAGAGAAAATGATAGGGAAATGCAGTAATCCTTAAAATGGGATAAGCTTGGAGGCCCTGGGCACACAGGAGCAGAGCCTGGAGGTCTGGGAAGGCTTCCTGGAGGAGGTCACATTCAGTGAGACTAAAGGAAGAGTGGGAATTGGGGCAGTGAAGGCAGAGAGGAGAATAAAGAGAGGGAATGCCTGGAGGTGAGCCAGAGCAAGGCATATTTAAGGAATTACAAGAGCTTCAGCCAGGCTGAAGCTAGAGTTGGGACAGGAGCAGGGGCATGAGGCTGCAGAAGTCAGCAAGGGCCAGGCAGCAGTGTCTTGTGGGGCAGGCCAACAGGCTTGTCCAACTCCATCCCGAGAGCCGTTGGGGTGGAAGGGATTAAAGCAGGAAGTGGCATGGTCAGCTTGTGTTTTAGAAAGAGCCTCCTTGGCTGCCATGTGAGAATGAATCAGAGGCAGCCACTCCACGCAAGGGGTATCCAGACCTGTGGGGGCCCCAAGAGACACATCCCTGTCTCAACAGCTCCTGCTTCACCTGCACTGGCCCATCCTTTAGCCAATCACCCTCACCTGGACCTCGACTCTGGGAGGAGAGCAGGGTACCGTTTGCGTCCCATCTCACCTCATTCCTTCTGCTTCTCCCCTCTAGCCAAATGCCATTCTTCAAACATGCCAGGCATTGCACCCACCTCAGGGCCTTTGCACCTGCTGTTCCCTCTGCCTGGAATGCTCTTTCCCAAATATCTGCATGGCTCACTCCCTCACCTCCCCCAGACTTTTGCAAAACTGTCATCTTCTCAGCGAGGCCTTTATTGATCACCCTCTTTAAAGCTCCACACACACCCTCATCGGCACTCCCCCCAGCCCTCTGCTCCTGCTTTGTTTTCGCCAAAATACCCAGCACCATTTAACATACTGCATGTTTTACTGAGTCTTTCCCTTCCCATTAAGAGGAAAGCACTGGGAGAGCTAGGATTTGGGTCTGTTTTGCTTGTTGCTGTGACTCCAGTGCCTACAGCTGCATCTGGGACATCATAGGTGCTCAATAAATATGTGGAAATGAGGGATCAATGTCATTAACAGCAACAGAAAAATTAGCATGAAGCCCCACCATTTAATACATTTGTTCCATTTATTGAGTAGCTACCATGCCCTAGGCATCTGACATGCTTTATCATCCGAGTTTATTGTGATGATAACAGTGCTGTTAGGAAGGCACTATTGTTATTCCCATTCCACAGATGAAGACACCAAGGCTCAGGATTACACAGCCAGGACCGACTCCAGAGCCTTAGCCCTGATCACTGTGCTCCTCTGTCCCCCTTACTGGACAGATGGGGAAACTGAGGCCCAAAGAATTGCAGGCACTTTCCCAATCAATCCGCGAATAAACCAGGGTCAGAATTAGGTCCCTCCTTTTTGCACTGCCTCCCACATTTCTGCAGAGAACACGCCCCTCCCAGTGCCCATCCTGGCCAAGCCGGGAGCCCCTTGGAGACACTGCCCTCCCTGGAGCCCCTCTGGGCGCCCCCTTCTCTCTCCTAGAGCTGGGGGAAGCTGGGGCAGGGGCTGCCCCCTTCCCTGCTCACAGCCGTATCCCCTGCAGAGATGTACCAGTTCAGCATTCAGGAGTCGGCCCCCATCGGCACGGCCGTGGGACGAGTGAAAGCCGAGGACTCGGACGTGGGCGAGAACACGGACATGACTTACCACCTCAAAGAGGAGAGCGGCAGCGGCGGCCACGTGTTCAAGGTCACCACAGACGGCGACACTCAGGAGGCCATCATCGTAGTGCAGAAGGTGCGGCTGCCCCAGGAGGGCCGGGGGAGGCAGGGCCCAGGGCGGCGGGGGTCAGGGAGGCCTTGGAGCCGCCAAATACCCTCACCCCACTCCACTCCGGGGATTAGGTCTCCCAGAGACCCAGGACCAACCTGGGAAAACGCTGATGTATCATTCCCATTTTACAAATGAGAAGATGAGGCACAGAGAGGTTAAGTGACTCGTCCAAGGGAAGGGGGACAGAGGTCAAATCAAGAAGCAAAAATTCACCTTCCACGACTTGGTCATGGCCTTGGCAACTCAGGGCTGCACAGGCCTTTGAGACTTCCCCTCCAACCCTGCTCTCCCACTGGAGGTCCAAATCCCCTGCACTGGCTCGCAAATGGTTGTAGGCTTTTGTATACCTCCAGGGATGGGACGCTCACTCCCCACCATTGTCCAGATCTTCCTCCTTCCATTCAGCCAGAATCCTTCTCCCTATATCTGCTCCTATCAGCCTGGGCTCTGCCTTCTGGGACCCACGGAAACAGCTGCCCCTGACAGCCCTTCATTTCCCCCAATAAGTACATTATGACCCACTCTCTGCCTGGCCTTAGGGTTTGAGGATGAGAAAACTCCCAGTTTCTTCAGCTCCTTCCCAGAGGATCATAACATAATAGCTAATACTTCTAACAAAATGTCTACGAGCACCAGGTGCCCTCCCACAATTTCCATGTGTTAACTCATGCAATCCCTACAACAACCTCTGAGGTACCATCATTGCCCATTTTATAGATGAGAAACCGAGGCCTCAAGAAGTTCAGTAATTTGCCCAAGGTCAGAGCAGAGTAGGGATATGGGCCCCCAGTCTGGCTCCAGAACCCACCCTTTCAAGAATTATGTGGTTTTCAGTCTTCTGATCTCCATTTGTCCTCCCTTTAAGGTGAGCCCATTTCACAGATGGGGAGTTGGAGGCCCAGAGAGGCCCAGCATCACAGAGCAGCAGAATCAGGCCCCAAGCCCAGCCTTGGGACTCCAGCCCGGCATTTGTTCTCACCCCTAGAGCTGCCCCCCCCCCCCGCCCCGCATTGATGACCTGGCTCCAGAGCCCATGGCTCACTCCCAGGCCAGGCCACCGCCTGCCTCCCTGCCTCCTGATTTCCCAGGCAACAGGACAGAGGAAGGAGGTGGCGGTCTTTGCTGCTGGGGAAGGTGGGGTGGGAGGTCCTGAGAGGAAGGGAGGGTCCCTACACAGGGGCCGGGTCTCTAGGAAGTCACCCTTGGGCTCAGATAGCTCTCCCAGCACGCAGGTGAGGTGCCTGCAGCCCCACCATGGCAATTTCTCTTGGCTACAAGGCACTGTCCTCAGAAGGCTGGAGTCAACACACAGCCAAGGCGCTCATTCATCAGAGGGTCACCCATTAGCACCCCCTGAGGAGAAGCCAGGCTCAGCATATGGGCTTAGCCGGCTCTCTGAGGAAAGCTCTAAGGCAGCCTGGCTTACCAGGCTCAACGTCTCCTTTAAACCGCCCGACAGAGGCCCAGAGAGGCTAATAGGTGGCCCACAGACACACAGCTAGTCAGCCGCAGATCAGTGTCCTTTCCTCTCTCGGGTTAAGGGCCGGGACTTGGGAGCCACAGGCCTGGGTTTGAATCCTGCCTCGGCCAGTGACTGGCCGCTAAGCGACCTTAGGCAACTTACAGAGCCTTCTGGGCCTCAGTTTCCTCATGTGCAAAACGAGATAATAATAATACAAGCCTGCTAGGGGTGTTGTAAAACTAGATGAGTTGATATATTGGAAGCGCGGCACATAGCAAGTGCTTCGTGCATTAATAAATTAATGAAATGCCCCAGCATACCGTGCCGGGAGGCCGCAAGTCGGCTCAGCCCTGACTGGCTGTGTGTCCCTGGGCAAGACTGTCCCTGCAGGGCCTCAGTCTCCCCACCTGTAAGCCGAGCGTCGGTCTGGGTCTCGGACGGCCACTCCCCCGGGGCAGCCCCGCCCGCTCTGGGCCCACCTCCCGGTCATTGAAGAGCGGATCCCAACCCGCTCTCGGCCTTCTGCTCCCCCCAGCGCCTGGACTTCGAGTCCCAGCCCGTGCACACCGTGGTCCTGGAGGCGCTCAACAAGTTCGTGGACCCCCGCTTCGCCGACCTGGGCACGTTCCGCGACCAGGCGATCGTGCGCGTGGCCGTGACCGACGTGGACGAGCCCCCCGAGTTCCGGCCGCCCTCCGGCCTCCTGGAGGTGCAGGAGGACGCGCAGGTGGGCTCCCTGGTCGGCGTGGTGACGGCGCGGGACCCCGACGCCGCCAACCGGCCCGTCCGGTGAGACCCCCGCCCGGGGCCGACGCCTGCTGCCTGCTACCCCGCCGCCACCCGCGGACAGACTGCGGGCAGAGGGGGCGGGGCGGGGGAGGAGGCGCGGTGGGGGAGGGGAGAGAGATGGACACAGGCCGGGAGCCAGAGGCAAAGGAAACGTGAGAACAGTCACAGAGAGGCAGGGGACTCAGGACGAGGAGGGAGAACCAGGTGTGACAGCCACGGCAGAGGGACCCGGGCTCAGTCTGCGTGCTCCTCTCTGTCCACACTCGCTGCCTCGTGCTCCCAGCCAGTCCATCCCTTCGCGATGGCTCCCCAGTTCCACTCTCTCGCGCCACCCCTCCCTCTCAACAGCTCCCCTTGGATCTCCACTAGACGCCTCACACTCATCCTGTTCAGAACTGAGAAAAAAGACAACTCCATCCTTCCAGTTGTTCAGGTCAAAAATGTTGGACCTGTCTTTCTCTGGGCTCCTGTCTTTCCCTCACACCTCCCTCCAGTCATCCATCAGCAAATCCCCGTCATCCCACTTGGACACGGTCTCCAGAATCTGACCGCTTCTCACCACGGCCTGCTACTCCCGGTCCCGGCCACCACTTTCTCCTGCCTGGATTACTGCGGTTGCCTGTGTGCTGGCCTCCCTGCCTCTGTCCTCTCCCCTCTTTAATCTAGAACCAGCACAGGAGCCGGGCCGATCCTGCCCCAGTGTACATCAGAGCATGGCGCTCCTCTGCTCCAAGCCCTCCCAGGGCCCCTCTCTGGCTCCCAGTAAAAGACCAAGTCCCCCCCAGGGACCCCCAGACGCTGCGTGTTCTGGCCTCGCTATAATCTCTCAGACTCACCTCCCACTAGGTCTCTCTGCTCAGCCACCACCTCCTCACAGCTCCGCTCACGCACCAAGCTCACCACCACCTCAGGGCCTTTGCAAGTGCTGATCCCTCTGCCTAGAACGTTCTCCCTAATAGCCCCATGGTTTGTTGTCTCACTTCCTCCAGGTCTTTGCCCAAGAGTCGCCTTCTCCTGAGGCCTGCCCCATCACTCTTTCTAAAATTTCATCCCCACCCCCAGCCCCAGCCCTGACACTGCACACCCCTTGCCTCATTTTCCTCTGTCCTCACTAGCCTTCGTCACGAGCTAACATGCTGCCTATTTTTCTGATGACTTTGTTTGTCTCTCCCACTAAAAGCTAAGCTCCGTGAGGGCAGGGATTCATGTCTCTATGTTCACCTCTGTATCCTCAGGGCCCAGCCCGATGCCCAGCGCTCAGGGGACACTCACTGACTGCGTGGTGAATGAACGAAACGTGGAAATAGAGGGAGACTGAGAAAAGAGACAGAGAGAGACTCATGGGGATGTAGAGAGACCAAGAATGAGAGGAAGAGATCAGAGAGAGAAGAGAACTGGGCGAAACAGGACAGGAGTCACTAACAGAGACAGGCAATGTGGAAACAGAGGAAGGAGACTTGGAGAGAAAGCCAGAAAAGGAAAGAAATAGAGACACAGGGAGAGAGAGGCAGAGCAGGGATGGAGGCAGGTGGGTGGAAGGGCACTGTCAGTGTAATGGGAGGGTTTGGGGGCTGCAGGGGTTGGGGAGTCCCTGACTGTGGCCCAGGTTGGAAGGTCAGGTAGAAGAGAAGGGAGGAAAGATTGTAGCAGAAACTGATCCAGAGGAGGAGGTCAGAGTAGGAGGAATGAGCTTGGTTGGACGCATGGGAAGGAGATTTGGGAGTGCCCTGCTTTCTCTCTAAAACCTCTGTACATAGTCGATGAGTGATCCCGGAGTCAACCACATACCTAGCTTTGTGCTGAGCATTGGAGAGAGGGGGAAGGGAAGTTAATTTGAGGATGTCTGTAATACACAATTCCAGATGGGTGACATTGCCATCATCATCTGTGTGAATGGCTCAGAGCTGTACAGTGCACAGCCTGTGCAACCTTATATGGCAGCCCTAAGTGAAGAGACAAAGATGCCATCCTGCTTAACTGCCCATGGGCTCCTAGACTGGGAGGTATCCTCAGGGGTCTGGAAAGACTTCCTAGAAGGGGCAGGAATTGAACTGAGCTGGGTACCTGGGCCTGGTCAGGTATAAATATGAGGTGAAGGGCATTCTGGGTGGAGGAACAGCTTATGCAAACGTATGGAGGCAAAGGAGTAGTGGGTGTGCCTGGAGGAGAGCAGACTGTGACAGCCACAGTGGACGGAGGGAGATGAGGCAGCAAACGTGACGTCTGATGGGCCTCGAGGGCAGGCTGAGGAGCTCAGACCCTCCAGAGGTCCAGAGGGCCTGGGCTGCCTCCTCCCTTCTCACTGCCAAACCCGTCCTGCCGCTGCCTCTGAACTCCTCCACCGCCCTTCCACCCAGGCTGTCGGGACAGTCTGTAAACATCCGCTCAGCCTCTGGCTCCGCCCCAGACCTCTCCCAGGAGGGCATTATCACCCAGGTTTGTTGGGAAACTGAGGCCCGGAGAGGGGCAGAGGCATCCCGGGCTCTCACAGGCAGTGAGACCGGGGAGTAGGAGCAGGGTCCTTGCCCCCTGCCCTGGGTCGTTGCTCCTGTCTGCCTGCCCCCTCCTCTCCAGTGCCGCTCCGCACACCCCCCAGGCTTCTCCCTCCTCCCTCCCTCGGCTTCCCTTCTCCGCTGCTTTTATCTGCCTGAAAGGCCAACTTTGAAACCCGCTTCTCGCTGCTTTCATGTCTCTTTGCCGGCCCCTTCCCTGGGGCTCCTCAGACGTGGAGGCGGTGAGGAGCTTGAGACAGGTGCAATTTACCACCACAAACATTTACCCAGCCCCTCCTCCGTGTCCGGCCCTGAGCCAGGCCTGGGGACACCGAGATGACTCAGCCAGGGACAGCTGGGGAGGGGCACCCAGTGTGCAGGGGACAGCTGTGGAAATGGGAGGCCAGTGGGAGGCTGTCGAGGCAGAGAAGGGTCCTCACAGGCCACATGTGCTGCCCGGCTTCTGTCCTAGCTCCTGAGTTCTGAGGGTCGTGGACTCAGTCAGCAACTGTGCATTGAGTCATGCCTGGCACTGTTCCAGGCAATGGGGAGCAACAAGATTGACACAACTCAACAAACGGTTAAATGGGATCATTGTTGGTAAGAGCTTTGAAGAAAATAAACAGGGTAGTTAGATACATAGGGTTGGGGCCTCAGGGGGCTACTTTGGACTGAGTGGTCAAGGAGTTGACAAATGAGCTGAGACCAGAATGATAAAGAGAGAGCCAACATGCAAAGATGTAGAGAAGAGCATTTCAGGAAGAAGGAACAGCAAGTGCAAAGGTCCTGAGGCAGGAACAAGCTTAGTGTGTTCTGGAAATGAAGAAATGAAGTGGTACCCTGGGAGATTTTGCCCTGCACTGTAGGCACCTGGGAAATACAGAAATGCAGATACAGAGTGCTTTTTCTGAGTCCCTGAACTGGGGAGAGCGGAAAGTGCCTCATATTGTTGCATTTGCCCCTCAGGAGGTATTGTACTCATTTTACAGGCGAAGAAACTGAGGAGCAGAGAGAAGTGACTTGTCCAATGTCACTCAGCTTAGAAGGGGAAGGAATGATTTAACCCATGTTAAATCCTGGAGTCTAGGCTCCTGCCATTTTGCCCCTGCTTCATACTGCCTTTGTGGTTGGGTGCCCTCCCCTGCGCGTAAGGCAAAGGGATGAGTCCAACGCAGGCGGAAGGGAAGGCTGAGCCCCCGTGTGAACACATCTAGTGACAGATCCGAGTCTGAGTGGGCTTGGGCCAAGGCAGAGCCTTGAAGACTAAAGAGCTCCAAGGAGAGGCAAGGACTCTGAGCACCAAGGAGAGGAGTGAGCACAGGCTTTCCTCAGTGGCCCCTGAGCAAGGGCGAAGAGGATGGGGTTGCAATGGGGAGAGGGCACTCCAGGATGGAGTCAGGGTGAGGGCCGGGGGACAGGACAGGATTATGGAGCCAGGAGCTTAAGTTCAGGAGCAGGGAAATCAACTGGATGTGCTCACGTGGGGGGTTGGGGCAGGGGGAGATGAGGACAGAGGGGCACTTGGGGACAAGCAGTGGAGGACCGTGAATGTCAGGTGAAGGACGGGACTTGATCCTTAGGCAGGGGGAAGCCTTGGAAGCTGTAGATGGAGAGAGGAGAGTGCTCAGACGGGCCCGTCTCTGCATTAAGCAGCCTTGCAGACAGACTGGCTGTGTGTGAGCCCAGCCATAGTCCCACCAGCCCCAGCCCCCGCCTGAGTCAACTTTGAACATCAAAAGCAGGAAAGCCCACACTGGACAGGGGGGCAAACACGTCTTTCCTCCTCGCCCTCCACAGTGGGGTGCAGCAGAAAGTACGTGGGCTTTGGAATCAGAGGAGACCTGGGTTTGAATCCCAGCTCAGTGGTAGAATTGTGGGAAAATCATGGCACCCACTCCAAGCCTGTTTTCCCATCTCTAAAATGGGCATCATGATAGCAGTACCTGCCTCATTCATTTATTCAAAAAATAGGTGTTAAATGTCTGCTGCATTCCAGGTTGTGCTCGGTGCGCCCAGGGTGGCAGGAAGGATTATTTAGCACATAGTGGGCCCTCAGGAAATGGACATCACCATTTTTCTTGGTGGTCTGGACATCCGTTTCTCCCGTTCATTCTGCAACCAATACTAACCACATACAATTTTCCAGGCATCCTGTGTGGCTTTGAGGGTGTGCCTTAAAGGGGAAGGGGAGGGGGACCAAGTCACAGACGGGGTGGGGTGAGCGGAGAGGAATCCCTTGATTTGGAGGGGCAGCCCTTTTGTATCTGAAGAGATTCCCCTACTAGTAGCTCGGGTGGGGTCTGCATCATGCAGCCTGCTGCTTGTGTATATCTATGAGCCCACCCACAGGAGCACGGGAAGCCGGTACACACAAGAGCCTGCAGCCTCTCATGTTTATTATGTCTGTGTGAGCTCTGTATGTACGTATTTATGTGGAGGAAAACTACATGCGCACCCAAGCCAGGAGGAAGTACCCTCCCCACTTCCCCCACCGTGACCTTGACAACAGCAGCGTTTTGTGCTATTCATAGCGTGTGGGAGTGCTGGCAGGTGTACCTGGCTGGTTCTTAGGAGGGTGCTCTTAGACCTGGGGCTCTGGACAGGTGTGGCCTGGAACTTGGCTCTGCCACTAACCAGCCCTTCTGATCCTGGGCAAGGCACCTGGCTTCTCTGAGCCTCAGTTTCCTCATCTGTAAAATGGGGCTATGACAGTACCTGGGAGGATTTGAGGAGCTCATGCATGTAAAGCCCTTAGACAGGCCTGGCACAAAGTCTTGCTCAGCAAATAAAAATAACAGCTAATCCAGACATCATGTGGCAGGTGCCCAGCACTGTTACAAGTGTTTTGTTGGTAGAGGCTTGTCTAATCTCACAACCACCCTCTGAGGTAGGTATTATTATTATTATTATCATTGTTATTATCTCCATTTTTAAGAGGAGGAAACTGAAGAACAGAGAGATTAAGTGACTTGCCCAAGGTCACACAGCTAGGTTTCAAACCTAGGCAGATCCACCCTCCTGACTACCATTCCCAGGCCTCCCTTGCATGCATGCATGCACACATGCACGTACACACACTAGCTGACACGAACCCACATTCTCACACTGCATTCTTCCACCCACGCCTGCTCCTGTTCCCTTCCTGCCCTCCAGGTCCTGGCTGACCGAATGAGAAGCAGGACGAGGAGATCTGAGCAGAACCTTCTAGACCCACAGCTGCCTCCTGTCCTTCTCAGACCACTGGCAATGCTCTGGCATCCATCCGTGGTGCCTCCCACCCCCAGGCATGCAGACCACCCGCTGGGTTAGAGGGACTCCTGTGTACCTCTCACCAGACATTTCTGAGCAATAATTAGAATAACAGCAGTTCTCACTCATGGCGTAATTTTCCTGGAACTCAGCTGGCTGGTACCTTATCCCCCAGCTAGGCATTTAATCCTCCCAACAACTTGCAAGGTAGGATTAGCATCTCCTTTTTGCTGAAAATTAAGGCTCAAAGATGGAAGCGACGTGCCCGGGGTCATTGTGGACCTGGATGCAGAGCCAGGGCTGAGCTGCCTCTTAGTTTTTCTCTTCCAGCTGCGATGCAGAATCTCACACACACGTACACAGACACACACACACACACACACACACCACCCACATATTCAAGTCACACGCACACACTTTCCACCCACAACACAGACCAGACACACAACTCATGCACCTACACATGAGGTGCACCAGCTCCCCCCACCCCCATCCCCCGCCTTAGCCAGGCCACGCTCTTTGCCACACGCGGAGCCCCTCCCTCCCACTCGCTCGCTGGCTCCTCGAGCTGGAACAAAACCACCTGGGCTCAGCCAGCCTCACCAACCCGCAGCCCCAAGTCTTTAGCTGGCTAATGGCGGGTCCCCGCAGTCCCCACCCCATGGCCTTGGGAACAGCTGCCTCCACTTAGATTCCAGCCTCCCTCCCTTCCACTCTAGGAGGGAACAAAAGAGGAAAACTGGGAGGAGGTGGACGAGGAGGAGGCAGAAGAGAGGAGAGAGGTCTGAGCAGAGAGGGGAGGAGAAGCCAGAAGAAGGCAGTCAGCATCCTCCCACGAGCCCCGCCTCGTGCCCAACCCCGGCCCAGCGATCAGGAGCCCCAGGCTGTGCCTGGCCCCCGGCCCTCTCCTGGACCCTGTTCTCCCACCTGTGAAGTCAGGAGGCGGTCTCCACGGTGCCTTCCACCTGAGCCGACACTCAGAGTCTGGTTCACCTCCTTTGGACCCAAATATCTGACACGGCCAGGCTGGGGCAAAGGCAACCATTTGGATGGTTCAACAAGCTAGAAAGAACTCTGGGTATACAGTCCCAAATTCGGGTACAAATTCCAGTTCTGTGACAGTCCCTGGGCAACCTTGGGCAGGATCATCACTAGCCCATATGGCAGCTTTGTGTAAATAAGAAAAAGGCCCTTCTTTGAGAAGATACTCCCTGGGGCTAGGACACATGGCTTGGCAAGCAAAACAGTGGCTGGACTTCACTCCCACCTGCCCTCTTCAGTCTGGCACCCTTGTGCAGCACACAACCGGCACAACCATACTTGGCAGCCTTAAGCTTGGCAAGTTTCCTCTCTGAGCCTCAGTGTCTTCATCTGCAAAATGGGGGAGATCACATCGGCTTCACAGGATGCCAGCAGGGACCTCTTCTGTCTCGTTTGCCCCTTGATTCCCAGGGCCTACCAGAGCAGCACAGAGAAGGCACCCAAGTAGTGTCTAGGTACGAAGGAATGAATGGAGGGATGGCTATAGGAAAGGCAGGCTGCAAACTATGATACTCATGGGAGGAATGATCCTCTTGGGTCTGAACCTCCCCACACACGTTCACCCCAGTCAGAGGGCCCAAGCTGGTCAGAGGCAAGGAGGATGTGGGCTTAGGGACGGGAAGGAGCATTAAATGGGGACTCAGGAGACTGGCTGTGATGCCCACTACACCCACATGCTAGGCCCTTTGCAATTTGCCACAAGACTTTACCTCCACTAGAGCAGTCAATATGAAAAGAATAAGGGCCATCCCCTAGGCCCAGATCTACCTCCTCTAACCCACACCAGCGGGAGGTGAGCGTGAATCACCCCCTTTTCCAGATACGCAAACAGAAGCCCAGGATGTCCAGTGACTTGTCCAAGGTCGCACAGGTAGAATAAGTAGCGGAGGATTCAAACCCAGCTCTGACTGCTCTCTGATGTGCAGTCCCACTAGATGTCATTGTCCCCATTCAACAGATGGGGAAACTGAGGCCCAGAGAAGTTGGGTAATGGAGCCAAGGCCACACTGAAGGGTCATCCCAGGGCTTTGGGCCCCCAGCAGGGGGTGTTTCTGGTGTCCTGGCCTCGCTGGGCCTCCGTTTCCCACTGGGAGGTGGGGAAAGGGCGCCTTTCCTCCTGCCTGCGAGAGGGGCCGGGTGGCTGGGGCTGATCCCCGCCGGGCAAGCTCCTTTGTCCTCGCGGCACAATGAGGCCTTGCTTGGCGTTCGAGGCCTTTGTGGCCGCGCAGCCTGGCGGCGCCCCCGCCCGCGCTATCAGCGCGGGAAGCGGAGGCCGGAGCTGGCGGGGCCTCTCCGGGCCGCCGCCGCCCGAGACATGTGTTGGACACGGGCCTTTCAGGCCCGGAGCCGCCGCACAAAGGCCCGGGAAGAAGGCGGAACAAAGGGCCTTTTCACGCGGCAACTGAAAAGCCGCGGATTAGCTCGCGCGTGCTGCGCAGGCGGGGAGGGGCGGCCGCCGCCCCCAGATCCCTCGGCCCGGCGCCTCCTGGTGCCTGCCTCCCCCTCCTTCCCAGCTCTGAGCGTTTTGCACCGTTCACCATCCCCTGAATAATTCTCACCCGCCCCGCCTTTGCACCTTCTGTGCCCCCTGCCCGGAATGCCAGCCCCCTCCCCTTCTCAAGCCCAAGTCTAGGGTCGCCTCTTATGGAAAGATAATCGAATATCCAGTGAGGGCGAACTCTGTGCCAGGGACTTTGCCCACTTCCAGCCCTCACAACAACGGTAGGGTGCAAATTATTAGCCCCATTTCCCAGCTGCGGAAACTAAGGCTCAGAGAGGTTGAAGGCTACCCGTGGTCACACAGCAGGTGCAAACCCAGACCCCTTCCCCCTCCTCAGTCGGACAGGGTTTCTCTGCTCCTTGTGTCTCCCAGACTGGTGGTCTCTCTTGTGGGATGGGTGGGGCGACATGGGTGCCAGGGCACCTTCAATCAGCCCCACCCTGCCTCCCTTAGGTACGCCATTGACCGAGACTCAGATTTGGACCAGATCTTTGATATCGATGCGGACACGGGCGCCATCGTGACGGGCAAGGGGCTGGACCGCGAGACCGCGGGCTGGCACAACATCACGGTGCTGGCCATGGAGGCAGGTGAGCCGGGGGAGCGGGGCAGATGCGGGAAGGGGCGAGGGCTGAGGGGCGGGGCAAAGAGGAAGAAACTGGGCAAAGATGGCCCGCGGGGTGGTGAGGCAAAAGCTGATGAGCAGGAACAAGGATCTGGGAAGGATCTTAAGCCAAAAGCGCAGGGCCAGTCTTGAGGCTGGCTTTCTTCCCTCAGCATTTATTGAGCACCTACTGTATACTAAGCCCTGTTTTAGAGGCTGGGGATACGGTCCTGAACAAGGCAGAGAAGCTCCTGTCTTGGTGGGGGAGAGCCAGTCAGTCAACAAACTGAGAGAAGGGGTGTACATAATATGTCAGGTGATGTTAAATGCTAATAAGAAACAGAGAAGAAGAGAGCAGGGGACGGGGATTGGGAGGAAGAGGGTGTTCATTTCTCTGCAGGGAAGGCCTCTCTGAGGAGACATTTCAACAGAGACCCCCATAAAGTGAGAGGGAGTCATACCCACGTCTGAGGGAAGAGCATTCGAAGCAGAGAGAACAGCCAGTGCAAAGGCCCTGAGGTGGTAGTTCGCCTAGCATGTTGGAGGAACAGCAAGGAGGCCAGTGTGGTTGGCGAGGGCAGAGTGGTCAGCCATTGTGGGGTCTTTGGACTGTGCTCCAAATGAGGTGGGAGTCCCTGGGGAGGTTTGAGCAGAGCAGGGACGTTGCCTGACAGGACACCTCTGGCTGCTGCGTTGAGAATAGACTGTTTGGGGGCTGAGGGGGAAAGCAGGGGCTCAGCTGGAAGCGAAATGCAATGGTGCCAGCAAGATAAGATGGTGGCCTGGCCCAGGGTAATAAGCCCGGAGTAGGCAAGAAGTGATCGGCTTTGGGAGACAGGCTGACATCAGAGCCGACATGACCAGCTGCTGGGATGACACGGAGGTGAGAGGTGGAGAGGGGTCAAGGATGGCTCCAAGGTGCTCAGCCTGAGTTTCTGGAAGAGTGTGTGTGTGTGTGTGTGTGTGTGTGTGTGTGTGTGTGTGTCACGGGCAGTTTGGTGCAGCTGGGGAGGAGTGTGAGCTGGGAGAGAAAGAGGGGGCCCTGAGACATGGGGTCCACATAAGTAAGGCCGTGGAGGGGAGGAGCTAAGAGCTTGGGGCTTCACGGAGCACTAGGAGAGGGGACAGTGCGGTTCCAGGCCTCCTCCATAACCAGAGCAAGGCTGCCACCACCGCTGCCTGGACCTGCTCTCCAGCCGCCCACCCTGTCGGCTCTCAAGGTCTCGGGAACCAGCTGAGCTGCCGCTAAGCAATCATGACAACAGGAATACTGAGAGTCTCTGAGCCTCGGTGGGCGACATTCAAACTCGCCTCTGTACCCCTCGACCCCAAGCCCCTCCTGCCCCTGCGAGCCCTCCTGCCAGCCCTCCTCCACCTCCCCCTCCCACTTTGCAGACCCCACCAGCCAATTCTGGGCCAAGGAAGTCCCTAAGCTGAAGTTCCCTTCCTCTCTTTCAACTTCAGTTTAAAAGAAAATACAAAGCTGGCTCAACCCTCCGTGCCTGCTGCTCCACGCCTTTGAATCCACTCCTCCACCGCATGAAAGGGAGAGGACAAAGGTGGCGGGAGAGGAAGTGGCGGCTGGACTTGGGGGAAGAGAGCTCCCCCTCCCCGCCTCCCTGAACCTGCTCCCTGGGCAGCTGGGGGACAGCCTGGCTGCTGGGCAGAGAGGCGTCCTCTCCCTACCCACAAACACGTCTCCCCCAGCAGCCCGTCACACAGTCTGGCGTCCCACCACTAGCAAGTCCCCTCTCGGGTTAAGTGAGCATCGTGCTTCTACCCAGTGGGTCTCCTTCAGAAAGCAGCCAACATAGCATACAAAGTCTGTAACGCTGCCACTTCACAGTAGAAAGAATGTGGGGGGACTGTCCCCCCACAACATTTACAATGTTTACCTGATATATATTCTGGGCTAGATGCTTTCTAGCACATACTTCTATCGAATCACGATCAGTAACAGATCAGCACCCATTTTACTGACGGGAAAATCGAGGCTCAGAGTTAGGAGACGCCCAAGGATGTGCAGCGGCAGAGCTGGGATTGGGCCAAGTCTGCCTGCCTCCCTCCACAGCATGGCTGTGTGGGCTCCCTTTCCCTGGTCTTCTGCTCTCTGAGCCCCAGCCCTACCCCACCCACCAGTCCCCAGCAACTGACCACAGGGAAGGAGATGAGTCTCTGCAAGGAGAAGACTGGTCACCAGACTAGAGACCCCCCTCCCGAGCTGCATTCCACAACCCCTGCCCGACGCTCACCCGGGGTATTCATCAATGGAAAGATGAATGGATCCCACCTCACAGTGCTGGTGGGAGGATTAGTTAGGATAATGCACCGAAAGAACTTAGCCTAGTAGGTGGTGAGTGCTCAGTTAGCGGTATCTGTTGATCTTGACTCTGTGCCCTTGATGTAAACGCCGACTCTGTGCCAGGCACCTTTCAGGGATGTGCTGATTGAATCTTCCTGCTGAGAGGGGTCGAGTCTGCTGTCACCCCCATGTGTGGATGAGAAACTGAGATTCGGAGAGGTGGAGTCATTCATCCAAATTCCAGCCCCAGCCCATCTGACTTGAGAGCCCAGCTCTCACCCGGATGCCCTCAAGTCCTATTTCCTTGGTGCCAAGCATGAAGCCAGGAGTGCCACAAATAAGCCACTCGCTCCAGCTTCTTGCCGTCCCCGAGAGACAAGGACAAAATTATTACCCCCACTTTACAGATGAGGAAACAGAGGCTCAGGGAGGACCAGCAATGGCCTCAAGGTCACAGAGCAAGTCCGTGCAGAGCCAGGGCTCCACCCCAGGCCTCCTGCCTCTCAGCGGCCAGCCCGAGCCCCAGTGCAATGCCGGTCGGTCTGCCCACCCGTGCCCTCCAGCCGAAGCATCCAGAAACGGGGTGCTCACGGGTCACGGCAGCCCTGCCTGCCCTGGTGTAACAAACACGAGGTGACAAGAATCAAAGGGGAAATATTCCTACATGGCAGCGTTGCTGTGCGGGCCCCTCAGAGGATGCTGCAGCAGCCGCAGCCGCAGCCGCTGCCTGTCGTGCCGGATTAGCTCAAAGACTCCCGCACCACTTAGTATGCCAGCTCCCCGCGCCCGAACTTCTGAGTCATCCATTCTGCCCATGCAGACGCTCCTGCCACTGACATTATCTGAACGTTTTGTAATCATGAAATATTAATGACCGATATTGAATTTAAAGTACAATTTGTGTCTGAATCTTTCAGTGGAAAGGGCAGTTGTAAAGGGACAGGGGAGGACTTGGAAAGCCAGCACTGGGGTGGGGGGTACCAGGGGTACCAGCATCTAGCCCCCTCCTCCAGGGTCGTCAGGCCCTAAGCTGGTCTGGAGGGGTGGGATCCAGCTGCCCGGGACAGCAAAGAGTTAACCAGATTAGCTAGAAGCTTCCCCATCTGGATCACCCCAGGCCAAGTGCACCCCGATTTTTCCATCACGCTGCAGAGCATGCTTTATGATTTATATATGCATTTGTGTGAGTACTTAGTTAATCTCTCTCTTCCCCAGGAAACTGTACCCTCCACAAAGGCAGGGGCTCGTATGTTTCTGCAGCATTCACGCTGGGCCTGGCACATAGTAGGCTGTATAAATATTTGCTGAATGGATGGATAAATGGGCTCACCCCCCCAGTGGCATGATGGAGGAGAACTGGTCCCAGTCGCCCGGTTCCCAGCTATGTGCTTTTTGACAGGTCACTCCCCCTCTTGTCTGAGTTTTCTTATCTATAAAATGGTACTGTGTTGGATGACTGTAAGGATAATAACTATTAATAATAGCAGTTGCTATTTATTTGAAGCTTACCAGATGCCAGACATCATGCTGAGTGCTTTACATCATGCTGAATGCTTTACATAAACCATCCCACGTCACGTGCATTAGAAATCACGTACACAAAGGGCCTAGCATGCTTCCTGACACACAGTAGGTGCTATTCATAGTCAGAGAAAGAATCTGAGGGGAGAGGGAACGTTGGAGATGATGGACACCAGACCCCCGCCCTGTTTCATAGCTGTGGGGACTGAGCCTAAGGAAGGGAAGAAATTTGCCCAAATCCACTCAGGAGGTTCTGACTCCCAGCCCAGTGCTCCTTAGGGGGACAACAGAGGGGTTTGAGGAGGCTGGAGGAAGGAGCAGGGACGGGAGTGAGGGGTTGCAGTGGGGTTTGAGTGGCAGAGTGCTCAGTTTCCTCCAGGGACAACCGCCTTCCCTCCGTGTCTACCCTCAGTGTTTTCTGAGGGCGCTTTGTCACCTACCTGGCCTGGGCTGGGCGGTGGGATCTGGTGGCAGACAAGATCCCTGACCTCAGGAGCTCACAGGTGGGCAGGGGAGAGACACGTCAACAGTGAGTGGGAGTAGGGGACAGTGGGCACCGGGAGGAGCAGGGAGGGACTTGCCCATCCAGAGGGGCAGAAGGCAGGAAGCCTTTCCCAGAGGAGGGGACATCTGAGTTGGGTCTCAAAGACTGAGGAAGCCTTTCTGGGCAGAAAGGGGGTGTGGGTGCTCCGGGCAGAAAGATCCCTGCATGCAAAGGCTTGGAGGCACGGCGGTCCACTGCCCATTCTGAGCACGGAGACTAGGTGTGTCCGGAGGCTGGGGCTGGAAGATGGCTGGAGCAGACGAGGTGAGGTGGGTGTGCAGAAGCTCACTGGGCCTCCTTGGATGTCCTGTGAGGCACGGCCATCTCCTGGAGACGACAGGGAGACAATGTAAGTCTTTGAGCAGAAGGGTCACATGGTCAGATGTGCCATCCCCAGCGTTCACAGGGGAGGGTGGACAGGAAGGGGCCGGCCTGGAGCAGGAGGGCAGAGGGGAGGCTGTCGGGAAGACTCAGGCTTAGATGTGTGCAGGGGTTGCCAGGGCTGGGCTAGGATGGGCGGCAGGAGGCACCTGGGGGGCTGAGTGTGGGGAAGAGGCCTGGCGCCGCCCTGCGTAGAAGGGACCGCTTTGGGAGGCAGTGCACTCCCCATCACCAGAGGTGTGTAAATCAGGCCTGGGCTCCTCTTGGGCTGGGTAAGTCGGGATCCTGTGGCACCTCAGGTGCCTACAGATGCCAGCAGGAACAAAGGTTTTGTGATGTCCACAGAGTCTCCATAGGACAGCCCAGAACGTGAGGACCAGCTCAGCCCTAGGGAGGAAAACTTTCTCCCACTCCACTCCACTCAATTCCAGGGCACCAACTTCACCCAGAAGTCCTCCCCCACCCTTTGGAGAACTAAACTCCCTCCCGCCAAGGTCAAAGCCTCCAGTCTCCACGTGGAAGCCAGACAGATAAGTGAAGTCCCCAAGAGAGACAGAGAAGGGCCCCTGAACGTCCTGCTCCCACTGGAAGGGAGTGGGGACAGGGCCGGGAGTGCGAGGAGTCCACTCCTGACAGCCCTGACACCCCTCCTCGAGCACCCCCACCTGCTCACCAGCCCCCTCACGGTCCTGCCTGCCTGTCTTGGCCGGTTCGTAATTGGGATGATAAATCTTCCTGCCCAGCTGGCCAGCTCTAATCAGAACCTGGTGTTCGGATGCAATTTAATTCCCTTGGGAGGGGGGAGGCGCTGGGGGACAGTGGAGGAGAGGGTCTGGGCTCTGTGCCCCCCCACTGCAAGTGAGCAGGAAGCAGGGACCTGCGAGCGCCCCCTCTCTCCCTCCCTCCCCCTTCTCACTCTCCTCCCCACTCCCAGTCTTGCAACCCCACTTCTCTTTCTCTCTGGGCTTCTCTCTTTCTCCCTGACAGCCAAGGCGCTTCTCCCTGACAGCCAAGGCACACGTCAGAGTCCAACTCCATTTGTTTTACTGATGAGAAAACCTTGGTCCAGAGAGAGAGGCAGGAGCAGGGTCACACAGCTGGACGGCTTCCTAGACGGAGGGGGTGCAACCCCCACAGAATTGGTGCATCCAAGAAGGTCTCCGTCTCTCCCTGTCGCCTCCCCGGCATCCCAGCGTAGTTCCGATGCCACAGACAATGCAATCCATTCATTTTACAGTCTTTATTAAGCACCTACTCTGTGCCACGCACACAGGTGCTGCGGATACTGCAGTAAACAAAATAGACCAAAATTCTGCTTCCTTTCTAGTGGGGGAGATAAATGATGAGCAAGTTAAGTGAGTAAAACCAGGAGATGTTGGCTGCATGCTATGGAAAGAAATGCAGCAGGCAAGGGGTGTCTGGTGGGACGGCCAGGGGCAAATGTAAATAAGGTCATCAGGGGAGGTCTCTCTGAGAAGACACCTGGGCAGAGGTCTGAAGGAGAGAAGAGCAAACCTGGAGGAGAGCTGAAGGGAGGAGGAGGCACGAGGCCAGGGAGGTGATGAGCAGGAAGGTCACATGGGGCCTCGTGGACATGTCGGACTAGGCTTCTACTCTGATTGCCCAGGACTGAGGCAGTCAAGGGAAGCTTCCAGGAGGAGGCAGGGACATTTGCTGGGGACCTTGAAGGCAAGTAGGACTCTGACAGCTAAAGATGGTAAGAAAGGCAGTGTCATCTGGTGGTTAGAAACTCCCCCTTTGGAACCAGATCCGGGTTCGAGCCCCATCTCCACCTGTTATTCCCTGTGAGACGTTGGGCAGGTTCTTTACCCCTCTGGGCCAGTTTCCTCATCAATAAAATGTCAATAATCCTACTCTCTACTCCCACGATGGTTGACAGGATAAAATGAGGCAGCACAAGCCCTGGCCCGTGGCAGGTGCCTGGTATGTGTTTGCTGGTGTCCTTCTGGGAAGGAGCACATTCCTAGGCGTGCCCTAACAAGGTCACCAGGCCAGGTCCCATCTCCTCTTCCCTTCCCAGTTTGGTTCAGATACCAGGTGAGCGACTGCCAGGGGCTGGGTTCTTCTTTCGAAGGGATCCAGAGTCCCATTATCTACAGCCTCCCCTCCCACCCCAGGACCTTTGCACACTCTGCTCCCACTCCCTGGGGCATTCTTTCCCTCCCGTCCCCTTCATCTGATTGGTTTAACAATGGGTTTAATAATACCTCCTTTACTTCCTCGTTGGATCTCAGCCTAAAAGTCACTTACTCCAGGGAAAACATCCCTGCACCCCGCCAGGGCGGGATCCCCGCTCCATGCTCTCACAGCTCCTGGACTTTTATCTTTCAACTCTTATCACAGTCTGGAGTACTGTCTGTTCCTGCCACTAGACTGAGAGGCCGTGTTGGTCTCGTTCGCCGTTGTGTCCTTGGTACAAAGGAGGCGCTCAATCCATAATTGTCAGCAAAAGCCAGAAGTCTCAGCTCCGGGTTGCCCAGTCCCATCCCCATCCATTATACATAAGGGGCTCCGCGGTCCAGAGAAGGTAAGAGACCTGCTCACACTGCACAGCAGCTCTCCTGCCCCAAGTCTGACCTCTTCCCGAAGCACCCACTGAACTGCCCAGCCTCCTCGGCCCCCCGGGGCTTCACCTGCCACCTCCCCAGATTAATGGTGAACCAGCTCCAGGAGGAAGCACGGGGCAGAATCACGTTTAATTTTAATTTAGGAATCGGTTAAGGCTGCAGGCCTGCTCAGCTCTGGGCTGTCAATCAGCCTTCCTCAAGGCTGCATCAATTAGTTTAAAAATATTGAATGTAATTTTGCCTGACACAACATATTGCAGCTACTGCAAAATATAATTTATTTTAGAAGAAGAAATAATTAAACTAATTTGCATGTCAGTCAGCTGAACTGAGAAGCCAAGGGGGAGGGTGGGACCCATGGGGGACCCGGTCCCTGGAGAGGGCACCTGCCGCTGGGCATTGGGTGAGGTCGGCTTGGGCCTGGGTCCGAGCAGCAGCTGCTGTGGGATGGACAGATGTCCAGGCAGCAGGAGGGTCCACTGGCATTGTATTTGGACCAAACCCTGGACTTAGAGTCGGGGGACCTAGTACCCAGCCCATCTCTGCTCCTGACTCCCCTGTGGCTTTGGGCAAAATCCTGCCCTCTCTGGGTCTCAGTTTTCTCATCTGCAAAATGTGTTTGACAAAACCTCCTTTATGGGTTGTTTTGAGGATCAAATGAGGTCATAGATGAGAAAGTTTGTTACAAATTGGAAAGTCCTGCACAGAAGTGAAGATTAATTAATGGATGGATTCCTTGTTTTACACCAGAAACATTTAAGGTGGTACAATTATGAATTATTATTATCCGGTATTACAAATGATGCTAACTGTGATCGGGAGGGGTTTGCAGGAAGTCAGTCAGAGGTAAGACGTCAGGTTGGACTCCCCAACCTTCCAGTCACCCCAGGGCGGTGGCTGGCAACCTTTGCTTCACACTTGATTCCTGGAGCTGTTAAAAAACATGAGTGACCAGGCCGTGGGCATCGGTGTGTTTTAAAGCCTTCCCAGGTGAGTCGAACATGCAGCCAGGCTGGGGACTGCTGTGATGTCAGGGGCACTGGATGCTAACTTAGGGCTTCCCACAAGCTCTGGGGGGGTCCAGGCCAGCCCCAAATTCTGGGGTCCCCAGGATAAGCTCTGCAGGTGGCACCTTCAGCGATGCAGAGGCTCACCTCTTCAGTGCTCACTCAGCTGCCCCACCTCTTACATCTGAGACCCCCACTCATGCCAGCGGGTTCAGGGCTTTCCCAAGAGGTGACCTATGACCTTTTAAAAGAGGAGGCAGGACAACAACAAAATGGTAATTACGTGAAGTGAAGGATGCGTTAACTAACCTTATTGTGGTAAACATTTCACAATATATACGTGTGTCAAATCATCACATTGGACACCTTAAACTTACACAATGTTATATGTCAATTGTAGCTCAATGAAGCTGGAAATTTAAAAAAGAGGAAGAGGGCCAGCAGAACCCATAGGAAAGGTGCAATAATGGGGGTCTCACCCGCAGTGGGCCCAGCGCTCCAGCAGGGTGTCTGCCCATGAGGAACTCGTCCTGCTCTGAGGTTCCCTTCTGATGGCTCAGAGGACCTGTCTCTCCCTCCAGCCCCTGCACACCCTCCCTCTACCTCAGCGGGGAGAGACGTGTCTGTTCCCAGCGGCGGCCCTCCCCTCGCCTCCTCGCCAGAAGCAGCGCCGTCTGTCTGTTTAAGTTCCCCAGCAACCCGCTCTTAAAAATAACAGCTCACCGGGCATTCCCAGTCACGACTGCCATCTCTCGCCCCCGGAGAAGCCCCCTCTAATCGCTGAAGCGGCAGATCTGGGTGAGCTGAGAAGATAAGGTGGCGCTGGCTAAGGGGAGCTCCAGAGAGGGGTCAGGGGCTGAGTTAATAAAGGACTCACCCCCCACCTCCTTTCCCCGACCCCCCCGGAGGTGGCTGCACCTGCCTCCCGATCTCCATTTCCCTCTTTATCAACACACAAGCAGCTGCAGTCAGCGTCTAGCGAGCCCCTGAGGTCAGAGAAAGAGGCAGCCGACCAGCCCCATGCCCCCCAAAACTCACTGGCTTCCTGGCTGCCTGGACGTTTCCATGCTGCCCCCAGAATAGCTCTCTGCCAGCCAGGCCAGAGATCCAGCCATCCAGTCACTGCTTGGAAGGGGCTAGTTTCCCTCCAGTCCTTGAGGTCCCTGGCGAGTAGAGCACGTCAGCAATGAACTCATGACTGAGACAGCTGAGGACGGGCACCAGTGAGCACTCAGAAGTCTGGGGTGGGGGGTTCGGGGGGCTAGAGAAGGCCATCGTTCAGGGTGCTGCTCAGAGAGGACAGGCTGGGATGAGGCATCCCAACACCCTAGAGTCACTCACTGTCATTGCTGAAAGGACCCTTTGAGGACGTCTGTTTATTTAACAAGTCCTCATCTAGTACTTGCTGTGTGTTGTATACACAGTTTTAAGTGTTTTACGGGTATTAACTCAATCTGTCCTCTTGTTTGGCTAGTGAGAAAACAGGCACAGAGAGGTCAAGTGACCTGGCATGGGTCACACAGCTGCTAAGTGGCAGAGCTGAGATTGGAACCACATGGCTCCAGAGTCCTTGCTCTTAATCACTATGCTCTGTTCATTTTCCAGGTGTGGAAACTGATGTCAGAGAGGGAAAGGTCTGACCCCAGATCAAACCTTGGTCAAGGACAGAGCAAAATGCCTGGAATTCAAGCCTCTTTCTGTCTAACTCCTTCCAGGCTTGGAGTGAATGAATTCATTCATTCAACGAATGTATTAGAACCTACTCTGTGCCATATCCCACAACACCGGGGACCCAGGGGATTAATACAACAGAGATTTTGACCTCAAAGACATCACAGTTGGAGGAGTGGGGACTTCATGGTTTTGCTGAGGGGCGGCCGAGAGCCACCTCCAACGAATTGGTCTTGCCCCTCAGGATGGGGTCTTAAAAGAGCAGAGGTTTGGGAGTTCAGTTGCCAGCTGGCCAATTCTTTAAACTTTCCCATGGTTTAGTTTCTCTTCTGTAATACAGGGCTATAAATTGTACCAAACCACAGGATTTCTGCAAGGATACCTGAAATAATGGATGTAGGTGCTCCAGGTGCATTCTGCGTGCTCTATGGCGATGGGATGGAATGGCAATGGTGATGATAGTGTTGTCACGGGTGGGGGTGGGAGTGGAGTGAGGGTGGTGATGTGATGGTGATAGGGGTCGTTATGGTGGGGGTAATGGTAGTGATGGTGGGGCTGGTAATGGCGGTTGTGGTGGAGATGGTGATCACATTGCTGGTGATGGTGGTGATATTGGTGATAGTGGTGATAGAGGGGTGGTGGTGGTGGTAAGCGTGGTGATAGTGATGGCCTTAGTGTTTGTGATGATGGTGGAGATGATGGAGGTGGACTGTGGATGGGGTGGTGGTGGTGGCAATGGTGGTATCTAATGGTGATGGTAGTGATGGTGATGATCTAATGGTGATGGAAACAGAGGTGTGGTGATGGCACTGGTGATGGTGCTAGTGGTGAGGATGGTGATGGTGGTACTGATAGTTATGTTGGTAGAGGTGGCAATGATAATGCTAATGGTGGTAGTGTAATGGTTTAATGGCAGTAGTGATAATAATAATAGTTACAATGACGATGAAGTTAGTAATGATGGAGGTGGTGATGGTGTGGTGAGGGCGATGGGGTGATACTGGTGATTATGGTGGTGGAAGTTGTAGTGATGATGCCATTGGTGCCAATGCTAATGGCAATGGTGGTGATGGTGATAGTGACAGTGATGACGAGGGTTATAGTGATGATCTAATGGTAGTGATGGTGATAGCAATGGTGGCAATGACGGTTACAGTGGATTACCCTCTTATGCCAGATGTCCTCGGTCCTGGTCCTAGTACCAGCTTGATCAGCCCACAGATCTCTCAGTGTGACCCCACTGCCAAATCCTGTCCTAGTGGCAGATGGGGGTTGTCCAGATCTGGCACTTGATGCCTCTTACCCTACGCCTATGCTCTTGTTATAGACAATCATGCCCAGCTATCCCGGGCATCCCTAAGGATCCGAATCCTGGATGTGAATGACAATCCCCCAGAGCTGGCCACACCCTACGAGGCAGCCGTATGTGAGGATGCCAAGCCAGGCCAGGTACCACTGAGGGGCTGGGGACTGGGGGTTGCTGCCAGGACTGGCCAGGGCACCCACTACCCAGGCCCAGAGTGGGCTCAGCCTCACATCAGCTCCCTGCCCCCTCCTCACCCTTCAGCTCATCCAGACCATCAGCGTGGTGGACAGAGACGAGCCCCAGGGTGGGCACCGCTTCTATTTCCGCCTGGTACCTGAAGCTCCCAGCAACCCTCATTTCTCTCTGCTCGACATCCAAGGTGAGTCACCTCCGAACCAGCAAATCCTAGGATGCGTGGAAGGAGGGGTCTAGCCTTCCCACTCTCTTCCCATATTATAGATGGAGAAACTGAGGCACCCAGAGGGCCAGTGTTGAGTCCAAGATCACACAGCAAGTCCGGGCCAGGCTGGATCTGTTCCCCAGCCCACTGGTCAAACCCTGAAGAACAAGCAGGAGTGGGTTGTGGAGTGGAGAGGGGGCATCCCAAGAGTAGAAAATGTAGACGGAAAGATACAGACAGGGAATATACAAGGAGTGGATGGGCCAGAGTCCAACGTGGAAAGAGCCCCCGGTCTAAGGGAAGACCTAAATAAGCTCTGTGCACACACTCCCACCCTTCAGTCTAAGAAGTGCTTTATCCCACTCCCATTTCTCTTTGCATCCTCAAGGCCACCTTGGGAGGTGTTTTTCTCCCCCTTCCACCCCCCTGCAGGTGATAAAACTGAGACTCTAAGAGGATAAGGGACCCAACCCAGGGTCATATAGTGTCAGTGGCGGGCTGGGATTCAAACCCGCACCTGTCTCAGATCTGGCGTGCTTCCTTATCTCACTGCCTTGAAAGCAAACTGCCCCGCCCAGCCTGAGCTGATCCCACTGTGAGACCTGCCCCAGCAATGTGCCCAGGAAGTTGAAGTTTGAACCTTTGAGGAATAGACAGGAGGAGGGGTGTGGTCGATGGACTGGGAGTGAGGGACCTGGGTCCCAGCCAGGCTCAGTCGATGGCTCTCTATGCAACCCTGGCAAGGTCTGCACCCCTCTAAGCCTCAGTTTCATCATCTGTATAATGAGGCTGATAAGGCCTACCACCTCGGACCGCCGGGAGATGAGGGCCCCCGAGCTATATTGTTAGTACCTAGAACATGTGATCTCCTTCATTCAGCAATTATTTATTGAGCATTTATTGAAACAGGCACTGTTATGTGACAGGCACTGTTCTGGGCCCTGAAAATACAGTGGCAAACAAGACAAAATTTCTGCCCTTGTGGAGTTTACATTCTAGTGAGGGGAGATAGAAATTAAACAATAAATAATATGTTGGGGATGATAAGTGGCTGGGGGTGCGGATAATGCAATCTCCACAAGAGTCTGGACCTTGTTTTGTTCAGTGCTGGACCCTGGGTTCCTAGAGCAGTGCCTGGCACACAGTTGGTGTTTAATAAAATCTGTTCAACAAAACAGGGGAAAATAAGGCAGGGTAAGTGTAGAGCTATTTTAAATAAGTTGGTCTGGGAAGGCCTCTCTGAAGGAATCACGAGTGAGTAGGGATCTAAAGGGAATTAGTGATGAGCCATGCAGATAACTGGACAAAGTATGATCCAGGTGGATGAAACAGCAAGTGCAAAGGCCCTGAGGTGGGAGCAGGCTGAGCTGTTCAGGGAACAGGAGACCTGCATGGCTGGAGTGAATGAGTGACAGGACTAGGAGGAGATGTAGTCAGAGAGGCACTGGGGGCCAGATCACGTTGGTTCCTTCCAACCGTGGAACAGATCTGAGATCACCCCCAATATCTTTCCATCCCTTCCCTCCAAAGGAAAAGACCTCAGCGGCCTGTGAAGCCAAACCCATCTGTATTTCCAAGAGTTATATTAAAAATAGTTAACAACCAGTGCAGTTCAGATAACCAATCAGAAAGGACACTGACCTTAAGTAACCTGGAGCAGGACCCTCGAACCCCTGCTGTGCGAGGCTTTAACCCCTTAATGGCCTGATTTTGTCAAAGTTGGGGGTGTGCCTGGGGGAAAGGCACAGGGAACGACTTGGGGGGCTCAGAGTCATGGCTATATCAACCTTTTGGGAAGAATTTCAATATTTTAATAACCGGTATGCCCTGCCTGCTTGTTATTTCAATGGCACCCTGAGCGGGCCCCAGGAGACACAGACAGCCCGGGCTTGACCTCACCAAGCACACAAGTCTTTGCAAACCCACGGAGCCTGAGGTTCTGTCCCAGCTGCCTCTGTCTGACAGCGAGCTGCCAGAGCTCTGTCTAGTGCGAGCTCCTGCTATGAGACCCGGGAGCAAGAGTGGCAGCAGCGTGCTGGGGTCAGCACAGCCATGGAACGTCCCCTCCTCCAGTCCCCTAGCCCCTTCCCGCCGTGTGCCAAGCCCCCTCCTCCTCACTGTATAAATATCTTGGTGACAAACGGCTACCCCAACCCGTCTGTTTCTTTGTACAAATTTGTAGCCGGTTTGGAAACATGATTTATAAATATTGCTTTTGCAGCCAGGGATTGACACTGATGGATGTCAGGCCAGACGGATGGACGCAGTGCTGGCCGCAGATCCTGCCTAGAGGGTGGTGTAGGGGTCTGGGCTGGTCAGCACCTTCCCCAACTGAAGCCAGTGGCTGCCCAGGAGAGCAGCTCAGGGCCTTCAGAGATGATGCCCAGGGAGTCCCTGCTATGGAGTGGAGGAGTGACAGGGACCAGAGCTCTCAGAACATATGGCTCCGTGGCCAAAGACAGCAACCCTGAAAAACAAACATCTCCTCTCTACTCCTCTGTTCTTGCTGGGGAATTTGAAGATGAGCCAGAGCCAGCCACTAATTTTTCAAATCTGTCTGCTTCTCTGTGCCTCCACTACCAACATTCTCTCACACCTAAAACACACAATAGCTTCCTAACTGGTCCTCCACATCCTTTCCTGTATTTTAGATTAGAAGCTCCCTTGCCTACAATGTAGGTTCAGTGAGGGCAGGGACCATGTCTGTCTCGGTCATTGCTGTATCCTCAGGGGCTAGAATAGTCCTGACATGTAGAGGGTACTCAATTAGTATTTGCTATTGAATGAATGGATGATATGTCACTAGGTCACTTCTTTGCTTAAAACCCATCAATCAATGGCGTCCCAGTGCTTTTAGGAAAATAACCCATCACCTCCAAGACTTTCCATGATGAGCACCTGCCTCCCCCTCCAGTCTCATCTTGACTCATTCTAGCCATCACCCTCCTCACCCCAGCCACGAAGGACCACTTGCAGTTCCTTGAGTGTATCATGCTTCTTCCAACCTCAGGGCCTTTGCATGGGCTGTTCCCTCTCCTTGAACTCATCGTTCAGGGCTCAGCAATAATATCACTTCTTCCAAGAAGGTCTCCCTGACCCTTGGCAGGGTGAGGTCCTCTACTAGGTGCTCTTCCTATACTTTTCCTTCTTAGCACTCACCATGGTTTGTAATTGTAGACTAAATTGTGGGTTTATTTGATTAACATTTGTTTCTCACATTAGAATTTAAGTGCAGATCCACGACTATGGTTGGTTTAGCTCTCCATTGTTTCCCCCCAGTGATTAGCATGGTGCCTAGTACATAGTAGTAACTGTGTAGTTACTATAGTAGTTACATAGTAGTTACTGGATGAGTGAGTGGATAAGTAGAGGATGGATGGATGGATAGATGGATGGGTGGAGGATGGATGGATGGATGGATGGATGGGTGGAGGATGGATGGATGGATGGATGGATGGATGATTTGATAGGTGGATGGATAGAGGATGGATGGATAAATGATTTGACGGATGGATGGATGGGTGAGTGGATGGATAGAGGATGGATGGGTGGATAGATGATGTGATGGGTGGATGGAAAAGGTAGCTCTGCCACCAATTCACTGGGTAAGTTCAGACAAGTCACTTCTCTCTGAGCCTCAACTTCCACATATATAAAATAGGGATAATGTCACAACTCTTGGTGTTGTGAGGATTAAACATTACTATGTATTTAAAGTATCCACACAGCCCTTGATGCATAAAAAGCTTGCAGTCAATGCAAAGGAGCCCCACACCAGTCCCTCTTTTCCTCATCTTGCTCTTGAGCTTTTCTTCCCCAGGGGAAGGCAAATGTTTTCATAGCCAGGGTTGACTCTCCCTTTGACAGGAGGGCTAGAGTTCAAACCAGAGCTTGAGGAGCTCACCCAGGACCACCAGTTACCCCAAAAGCTGTGGTTCATTCAAGCGTCATTCCTCAAGACTGGCTGAATGCCAGGGAAGAGACAGGCACACGCTAATTCAACGCAACGTGACAAGTGCTGTAACAGAAGTGTGCATGGCACCTGCGTAGTCAGAGCAGGGAGGGGGAGCCATAAATCCTTCCTTCCCAGGGAAGTGGAGAAAGGAGGCCACAGAAAGGAGGTGACATTTAGCTAGAGCATGACGGATGAGGGATTTGCCCAGGCAGGAGGTGGGGAGGGTGTTCCAGCCAGTGGGCACCTGGTGAGTAAAGAAAGGCAGAGCAGCCTAGACAGAGAGTGGGCACACGGTGCGGCACAGGGGACGTGGGGGTGGGGCTTGGAAAAAGTAACAACCGGCATTCATTGAGAATTTCTGTGTGCTGAGAACTATTCTAAGGGCTATGCATGAATTTTACCATTTAATCCTTGCACCTACATGACGCTATTTTCCTCAGTTACAGATGAGAAACTGAAGTCCAGATAAGCTGAGTTTCCCAAGCTAGTAAATGATCGACTCGGCATTATTTTTTAATATTTTTATGCAAATTTTCAAATGTGTATAAAAGTAGACAGAGTAATATCATGAACCCTCATGTGCCCATCACACGAGCTTCAACCTATGACCAATCTTGTTCAGCGGGGCCTCCAGTGCACTTCACAGATGTGCCCAAGTCACAAGTCAGTCCTTCCAAGGGCTCTTTTTCCTGCATTGTGTCCGTGATGGGGAAGGCCAGGACTAGAGCACTGAATTGGGGGCTGCGGGGAGGAGCTGGGTTAAGTGGGGCCACAAAGCTGGCAAAGGGAGCCAGGCTGCCCGAGTCTGAGGTCCGAGGGACCAGCCTGAAGACTGCGAGGACAGGGAGAAGGACTCAGGAGAGAGGCCTGGGCCCCCGTGGAAAGGCGGGGCACCCTTTTGTGGAGTTGGCTATGAAGGGTGGGGGCAGCAGCCAGCTGGGCTCTGAGTACTTCTGTACCACCACATTGTTAGCCCGGCTGAAAGGACAAGGACTCTCGAAATGATCAGAGTCGGGGATGCCTGGCCATACAGGAGAGGTGTGGAGGAGGCAGGAGGGCAGAGGAAGCGGGTGCCACCTACCGTGTAAGCCTGTGCTCCAAGACCAGATACCTACCCCCTTGAGGCCTGCCTGGCCTTCTCAGCAACAGGCTGAAGCAGCCATGAGTACGACTTGTTAGTTTGCTGTGCTCTCTGGCCACATGTGTAAAAAGGAAAGAGGTGGGTGAGGGGACCTCGGTGCACTCCCATGAGGCCCCGGGGCCGTGCCCCCAGCCCTCCAGGCTCAGCTCCTAGAGAGGCTCCTGATAGAAAGCTCCCTCAGCCAAAGGCGGGTGCCAGCCAGCGTCCCCAGTCTTCTCTGATGACCCAGGACTTACCAGGGCCCTCAAGCCACAACCCAAGGACCATAGGCCCAGGGTCAGGGTGCACTGGGCAGCTGGGCTGGAATCCGGAACAAAAACAGCCTGTTGAGACAAAGAGCAAAAAAAAAAATCTGACATAGCCAGGGACAGGACCTTGGCACAGCTGGGGACAAAATCCTGGAATAGCTGAAAACAGAATCTTGAGACAGCTGGGAATAGAATCTTGGGACAGCTAAGAACAGAACTGTGGGCTGTATGGCTGGGGAAAGGACCTTCAGGCAGCTGGGAGCAGAATTTGGGGACAGCTGGTAACAGAAGTTTGGGAGATTGGGGGATAGACCCTAGGGTCTGCTGGATGGCAGAAGCTTGGGGCCTAGGGAGGCAGATCCCGAGGGAGAATCAGGAGGTGGCAGGGACAGGGGAGGCTGACCCCAGACCCCAGGTCACACGCCACTGCCTTTTTCCGGAACAGACAACACGGCCTCCGTGCACACGCAGCACATGGGCTTCAACCGGCAGGAGCAGGACGTGTTCTTCCTGCCCATCCTGGTGGTGGACCGCGGGCCGCCCACGCTGAGCAGCACAGGCACGCTCACCATCCGCGTCTGTGGCTGTGACAGCTCCGGCGCCATCCAGTCCTGCAACACCACGGCCTTCGTCATGGCCGCCTCCCTCAGCCCCGGCGCCCTCATCGCCCTCTTGGTCTGCGTCCTCATCCTGATTGGTGAGTCCACCGAGAGCCTGGGGCCCTGGGTTTCCTTCTCTGGTAGCCCCACGGGGACTCTGTTTGCTTCTCCACACAAGGAAGGGCTGGCCTGAATGATCTCCAAGCTGCACAGGTCCTGTAAGTCTTCTAAGTATGGAGCAGCCCCACCACCAGCTTCAGATGGTGTCACCCCCACCGGAGACTCGCTCATGCTGACCCGCCCTCTACACAGCCCAAACTCTCCCTACTTTTTAAAAACTAAGCATATTATAAGTCCTCTCGTGTCTATTGTCCCTTTTTATTCTCTATGTAGGAGTTTTAGTAAAAAGGGCTCTTGTGAACCTCACAACCACTCAGCCAGGTGTATCATCCCCATTTTTCAGACAAGGAAACTGAGGCTCTGAGAGGCTAAGGGTAGAGTTAGTCTTCTGACTTGAAATCAGGTCTTCTTGTCCTGTGTTCCCTGCTCCTTTAACTACCTCACCTGCTATGAATCTAAACTGGGGGCAAAACTTTAGGGCAGCTGGGGCAAAATCTTAAAAATTTGGGAGGCAAAATCTACTATCAGTTCCACCAGCAGCCAATTGAACCCCCAAAGTGTCCCCAGTGAAGAGATCAAGTTCCAGGAGCTAAATGGTGACTTCACGGAACAGGCAGAGCTAGAGGAGCTCACGGGAGGTCCAGACTGCAGATACCAGCTTTGCTCAGTTCCCTGGGAGATGTTGGCTGCCTCCCGCCCCTCGCTGCCTACCACTGGCGTGGCCGCTGCCTGCCCCCCGAGGACCTGCCTGTGGCCAAGCTGCCCCTCCTCAGGTCCCTGCAGAGGCTCTGGGCAGGCTCCTAGCTGGGAGGCCCAGGCCCCCATTCTCTCTCCACCCCAGCCCATGGCTCAGAAACCCTTTTTCCAGAGGGTGCACTTTACAGTGGTTTCATTTTCCGAGGCAGTGCAAACAAATTTCTGCCTAATTGCCCACAAACGAAGAAAGTGCACATCAGTGCTCTAAAGGTGACGGGCGGAATCGCTGATCAGGCCTGGCACATCTGTCGCCCGCCGCCCGTGCTCCACGCCATCTGCTCTCACGGGCATCCCCCTCCACGGCTCCCGGCCTCCAGCTCCAAAAGCCGTCCATCCATCTTCCCCAGTTCTCTCCTGACACCTCCCCTCCCTCAGACCTGTTCCTGGCTCCCACTGCCTTCCCTGTCATGAGCCACCTTGTTAGGTCGCGAGCCGGCACTCTGCCCCATGGCCTTAGCAGCTGGCTCTGGCCACTGGCCCAGAACTGTTTGGAGCAGCGAGAAGAATCCAATGCCTGGCATAGTACCCAGCACGTCTGTCCATCCGTCCACCCACCTATCCATTTAATTCTCTCAACACTTCATCAGTTCCTTATTTATCCATCTGGTGAGTCCCCCTGTGTGCTAAACTCTTCTAGGTACTGGGATTCATCAGTGAACAAAAGAGAGGAAAAGCCTTGAGTAACTGGAAAGTTGGGGCTGCCATCACTGGATGGGGGAGACTGAGGGTGGGGAAGGAGGAAAGGTTATTATTTCAAATTTGGACATATTAAGTTTGAGCTTCTCTTGGTCAACCCAGAGGACCTGTTCAGTAGGAAATTGGACATACAATCTAGGTTTCAGGGGAGAAGGCCAGGCTAGAGGTTGAGATATGGGAGGTGTCAGCCTCTAAATGGAACTTAAAGCCATGCGACGGAAGGAGGGCGCCAAAAGAGGGGTGTGGAGAAAGGACCAAGGACTGAATCCTGGGACATCTGACATTAAGAAGTCGGAGAGGATAGGAGGGTCCTACTTAGAAGATTGAGAATGAGTGATCAGTGAGGTGGGAGGAGGAAGAGAATGTGGAGTCCTGAAAGTCAAGTGAAGAAAGCCAAGGAGAGAAGATTCATTCCTTCACTCATCCTTCCACTCATCCAGGTCTCCATCCAGCTCTTCATTCGTCATTCATTCAACAAGCATGCTTCACGCACTCACTGCATGCCAGGCACCAAGCTAGGAGAACACTCCCCAGGTCCTCGGGTGGTTGAGAGTGTGTATTTTGGGGTGGGGGGAGACAGACATGCTAACACAGCAGGGTCTGTGCTGTGACGGAGCAGTGGCTCCCAAACCTGAGCTGCCTGGGCATCACCTGGAGGCCTTACTGAGACTGGGTCCCACCTGAGCATTCACAGTTCTGACAAGTTCCCAGGAGACGCTGATGCTGCTGGTCCAGGGACCGCACTTTGAGAACCAGTGTGATGGAGGAAAGAACTCCTCAACAGGGCAGTTGGAGGTGAAGGCACTGAGCCTGGCCCGCGGCTGTCAGGGAAGGGCTCCTGCAGGAGGCATCTGACCTGAGACTCAAAGGGCTGGGAGGGTGCTCGGGACTTCTGGAGTGGACAGAGGAGGGCAAGGGTGAAAGAGAGGTCAGGGGCAAGGACATCTTTCACTCCCCCAGCCTGTAGCCGCCTCCTTCACACACCCCAGTGCCTAGAGACCTCAGGCAGTCTATCTCTTCATAGAGTTGAGGATGGAGACCTCAGAGGTCGGGTCCAGCCCTCCTCACCCCTGAAATGTGTTAACACTGCTGTGTGTGCCGGCACCGCCCTGTGGTGGTCTAGCCTTGATTTGCACACCTCCCAAGATGGGTAGCTCACTACCTATCCAGATAGCCAGCTCAGTTCTGACTGTAAGAAAGGTCTTTCTGAACAGAAATCTAGGACATTTGCACCAGTCGGCTCCGCTGGGTAGGGAGGGGGGTCCCCGGGGCGCCCTGGGCAGGCCCGGCCCTCACTAGGCCCGTTCCTTCTCCCGCGCAGTGCTCGTGCTGCTGATCCTCACCCTCAGGCGCCACCACAAGAGCCAACTGAGCTCGGACGAGGACGAGGACATGCGGGACAACGTCATCAAATACAACGACGAGGGCGGCGGCGAGCAGGACACCGAGGCCTACGACATGTCGGCGCTGCGGAGCCTCTACGACTTCGGCGAGCTCAAGGGCGGCGACGCGGGCGGCGTTGGGGGCCCGGGCGGGGGCGCGGGCAGCCCCCCGCAGGCCTGCCTGCCCTCGGAGCGCCACTCGCTGCCGCAGGGGCCGCCGGGCCCCGAGCCGGACTTCTCGGTGTTCAGGGACTTCATCAGCCGCAAGGTGGCGCTGGCGGACGGGGACCTGTCGGTGCCGCCCTACGACGCCTTCCAGACCTACGCCTTCGAGGGCGCGGACTCGCCGGCCGCCTCGCTCAGCTCGCTGCACAGCGGCTCGTCGGGCTCCGAGCAGGACTTCGCCTATCTCAGCAGCTGGGGCCCGCGCTTCCGGCCCCTGGCCGCGCTCTACGCCGGCCACCGCGCGGACGACGAGGCCCAGGCCTCCTAGCCCCCCGCCCTGCCGTCGGGGGCGGCCGCTTAGCCACCCAGGCCCCCCGGGCCCGAGGACAAAGCATTATCCCTGCTCACCCCCTTCCCCAACACTCCCACCCTCCCAGGGCGGCCGGACAGGAGGTGGGGCTTGTTGGGGGCGGACCCCCGATGCTCCCTCCCCCGGGGGAGGGGTGCAGCTTTCGCCCAGAGGTGCGGGAATCATGACCGACGTCATTAAAACTGCGGTGAGACCGGGCGCTGCGTGGCTCTGGGGTTAGAGAGGGAGATATGGTGGCGTTGCTTCGTGCTGAAGGGCCGGGTTACTCACCGCTGGCCTTGGGGAGGACCCTGGAGGACCGCTGCCGGGGTGCCCCCCAGGTTTCCCCCATCAGAGTTAAGAGGAAAGAAAGGCTGTTCATTCATTTACTGAGCGCCTACTGTGTGCTGGGACACTGCGCAGAGACCATCTTAGTCGTCACAGAAACCGTGAGGTGGGGCCCTGCAGGTAACAGATGGAGAAAGCCATACAAGTGGCTGTGACCTGTCCAAGGACACCTAGCCAGTGAACCGTGGCGCCTGTGGCACCTACTGGTTGCCTGGCCTCGGACAAGTTACCTCGTTTCTCCTGGCCTCAGTTTCCTCGTGTCAGATGAGGCTAATAACGGACCCTACCTCCAGGAGGTGTGAGGTTAGAAAGGGTTCAGAGGTGTCAAGTGATTAGGACAGTGCCTGGCACACAGTAAGTGTTCAATAAATGTTAGCTTTTGATGCTGTTATTATCTTTATCGTTATTAGAAGCCCAGATGTCTGCCTCCCAGGCCCGAGCTCTCTCCCTGGACCAGTTGCCCTCCCCCTTTTCCCAGCCTCTCCAAGGGATCAGGAAATGGTCCCAACTGTGGGTCCTGCTCCCGCCCTGAGTGGGGGATAGGCATGTTCCCAGGGACTGTGGAGCCTTCTGGAGTCTCAGGTGACACTGAACAGGAAATCTGGCAGGGGTGCCAAGAGACGACAAGCTGTGTGGCTCCAGGACTAAGATGAGGTGGGAGGGTTGGCAGGAGATGGAGGGGTTGGAAGCCACTGGGTGCGGTGGGGACTTTATCTGTTCCCAGAACCCATCAGTCTCCCCCCCATCCATGGACCCCAAGTTAAGGACGCCCAGGGCTAAGGCATCTCTAAGAGCCTAAAAGACTCTTAAGAGCTCTAAAACCATTTGGTTATGAGATAGGGGTTATTTGTCCTCCTCCCCACTGCAAGTGATTCATTCATTCCATATTGATGGGCTCTGAATTCCAGCTCCTGCTAGCTGGGCATCCTTCATCAAGGTCCTCAACTGCTGAGGCCTCAGTTTCCTCATCCGTAAAATGGGGCTAATGATAGTCCCTCCCTTAAAGGGTTGTTAAGAGGCTTAAAGGAGATAATGAATGTTAAGCTCTGATCTTAGTGCCTTCCTGACACATTGAAAAGTGCTCAATAAATGCTCATTAGCCTTATTTTTTTACCCTCCCAGGGAGCATTCATCCATTCCCACCACATTTGCCATGGTCCACTGTGACAGATCCAGAGATGGTCATTATGTCCTGAGTGCCTTACCTGTATTATTTCATCTAAGTTAGATACTGTCAGCCACAGTTCACAGGTGAGGAAACTGAGGCTCAGAGAGTAGTAAACTGCCCAAGGGTACACGGATCATAAGTAGTCCCTGCCTTCCAGTAACTCCAGGCCCAGTTTGCGGGGAGGCGTGTGCAGAAGCAGCTAGTAATAATGCGTGTGGTAAGAGTTGTAGCGGAATTAACAGAACAAGGTCCTGGAAACACTGAAGTAAGAGTGAATAATTCCTGGAGGGCTCCCCAGAGGAGGTGACTCCAACTGGATCTTGAAGAATGAGTATGAGATGGCCAAGCAAACAAAAGCATTCTAAACAGAGAGAAGAGCGTCTGCAAAGGCTGGGGGTGAGGAGAGGCAAGAAGCATGTGGCAGCCTCAGGAATGGTGTGTGGTCCCAGGGGCTGGACCACCGGGTGGAGGAATGGTAAGATGTGAGGCAGGGAGGCTGGTTGGAGGCAGGTTTGGAAAAGAACTTGAAGGCCAGGCCAAGAAACTTGATGCTTGGCTCAACTTGAACATGTCTCCTGAAGTCCACTGAGGGTGGCTAATGGTGGGAAAATGAGGTTGGTATGGCAGGCCCAAGTGGGGGAATAGCGGGACCCTCAGCTCGTCCCATGTAGGACCCTTAACCCGTGGTTCCTATGGCTGGGGCTACAAATGGATGTGGTAACTTGGGGACCAATGGGGAGAAGTGCAATCTCCTCTCTCACCTATGTGATCCTGACTCTCATGTACAGAATCCTGACAATCTCAACAGTTCTGAGGTTGGTTATTGCCATCTCCATTGTAGAGGGGGAAACTGAGACCCAGAGGACTAGAGTGACTGGTTCAAGGTCACCCAGCTGGTACAGGACAGAGCTGGGACAACACGGGTTGATTCTATTCCTTTTACAGATTCCGACCCTGCCAAGAAGGAGGTGACAGACAGGTTTTGCATCCAGAGGGACATACAAACGTGGAGTCACAAGGAGCTTTGAATATCTTGCCCAAACCCCACACATGAGGAACGACTTTCCCAAGGTCACGCAGAGTTAAAGATCTTGCCAGAAATAGAGAACACTATTCATCTGAATTCATCTTCCAAGCCTTTGGCACCACTGTTTACCAGCTGTGTGACTTTAGACAAGTTATTTACCCTCTCTGGGCCTCTGTTTCCTTATCCATCAAATGCACACACTCTGAACACCTACTCCATGGGGCTGTAGTGAGGATAAATGCAATAATAACAGCCGTGGCTTCCCAAGCATTTCCCACGCTCCAGGCGCTGATGGAAGCGCTTCAGGTGAATTAACTCATTTAACCCCACAATAACCGCATGGATAGCCCTCGTTTTATAGGTGAGGAACTGAGGCACAAAGAGCTTAAGTACCTTGCCCAAGATCACACGGCTAAGAAATGGAGATGCCAAGATTTAACTGAGGTGCTCTGGCCCCCAGAACCTACACCATCAGCAGCACACACAGTGCCCGGCACACAGTAGGCCCTGAACACGTGGCCTGGCGTATCTTATGTCTCTGTCTGTGCCCTGGGAGAGGTCGTTCCTCCACTCACTGCCACATTCTGCAGCCTGTGGGAGTCCTCAAGCGTCCCCTTGATTTCTGCTAGCTCCGGGCTGGGGCGTGGAGGGAAAGGTCACGCTCCCTCTGGCCCCTTTGCTTCCATCTCCTGCACCCACACTTGCTGTCTCCGTTTGGGCCCTGAGCCAACCCAGGACTGAAATCCGGTGAGTCCAGCACCTTCGCTGGGTTCCACAAGATGTCCACTAATGCCAAGCATTTTGTGAGCTTTTATACTTTTATGATAATTTGGGGTCACAGAGAAGGGTCTTGTGGGGCACACAGCCTTTCGCCATCTGTCTCGTTGATTCCCATCAAATGCCCCAGAGAGCTCCAAATCGGCTCCCTGTGTCACACAGAGAGCACGGCCACCCCAGCTCCAGGCTCTAAGTGGACACGCCCCACTCTATCAAGTTGCTCAGAGGACCAAGAGCCTTCATTTACCACACCTGCCCTCCCTACAAGACATCTGGGAAAATGAAAAGAAAAAGAAATCCCCCTTTTATTGTCGTCATCTCCGTCACCGTCACCATCACAGCATAAAAGAGTATTCAGGGTCATTAGCAGGAATTGATGTGTAATTGGCCAAGAATGTTAGAACGGGGGTATTAATAACAATGACAGTGGTGGTGATAATGGTGATGATGATGACAGCTCACTTACATAGTGCCTGCTGCATCCGGGTGCTGTTCTAAGCACTGTGTGTAATTATTACTAACGTTGGTAAAACCCATGGAGGGTAGACTCTGTTTACTGTGTTTAGCGCTTTACATACGTTGCCTTGTTCATTTTAAGCAGGTTCGCCATCAGCCCTATTTTATAGATGAGGACCCAGTGCTCAGACGAGGAGGACTTGCTCAAGGGCACAAAGCTTGTAAGGGCCTGGACCATTTCACACACACCCCACCCCGCGTCTGCACAGGACCAAGACGACTCAGATTCTGAGTAGAGTTTCTGGGGGAGTGTGGGGAGAGACAAGCAGTGGTGAGAAGGGGAGGCACTCTAGACAGATGGCAGAGCTGGGGAGCAAGGTGGAGGTGGGGCCGAGGCTGCAGTCCCAGCCTGGCTCTGCATCTCTGGTGTGTAGCAATGTGAGTGTGTCTGCACGTGGCTGTGGACATGCACCAGGGAAGTGGGAAGCCAGCGCCAAGCACACAGGTCAAGAACTAACCTCCCACCTCCTGCTTCAGGCAGCTCAGAGAGCGGGCTGCTGTCATAGGGGGGCGGCTGAGTGCCCGCATCCGTCAGCCAGCCGTCATCGCTGCCCACCCCCGGGTCATGAATCAGCGGCTCCACCTACCTCCTGCCAGCAAGCGCTCTCAGGCCAGCTCTGTCACTGGCCGCTGGAAAATGTAACCCTGTCAGCCCTCACTCTGAGGCAAGAGCGTTCACGCTTCAGTGCGTGCACACAGGCACACCCACCTACTCATGCCAGCACATGACACATGCACGTGTGTACCCTCAGACATGGTCCCACCTGGGTGCACAGTGCAGAGCCGTGCGTGCTCACAGCCACGCACCCATAGTGTATCCCTGCAGGTCTGCAAAAGATGCCCACACACCAGGCATGTACCAGAGGCAAGCTCTCACATTTGTACACAAAGCACATACATGCCTTCCAGAGATGTGTTCTCTTACATGCATGTACATGTGCGTCCACAATGAGTCAACACATTTTCCCCTTCAGGCATGCACTCGGACACATTCATGAACATGTGCATGTCCCCAGACCCTCCCAGGCAGGTACGCAGTACACATATGTGTACCCCCTCAGATGTGCTTGTGCACACGAACTCATAGCTCCCTGACCGCATTCATAATGCATATGCACATTTGCATGCATGCACAGAAAAGCATGTGTAGCCTCAGGAACCATCAGTTGCAAACTCTAAATTCAAGTGCATGATGCCCATAGATGTGTTTGCACATGTGTGCACATAGGTCTGTGTGCACATAATATACATGATCACTTATAACATCTAAATAAGCACGCATCCTCCAACCAGCACTTGGATCTACACCAAGCTCGCACACACATGCAATGATATATACCCCCACGGCCCTGCCTGCCTACGTGTGTGTATCTTCGCTTCACGCCACATGTCCTCAGGCACCTAACCACCTCTGTCCACATGTACCTTGGGGCAGGCCCCCCGGGGTTCACCCACAGACGTGCCACGTGTGCCTAACTCCACACACAAGCATACACACAAACAGACACATGCCTCCGAAGCCCGTCTCCCACACATGTGTGGAATCAGACCCCTGGCACAGGGGCGCACACGCCTGCTCTGGGGTGCAGCCTGTCCCAGCCCCAGATTGTCAGGTGTGCTGGGGACAGCAGGAATGGTGCCCACACACCGAAATCACCACTCACGCAGAATCGCATCTGCGGCAAACTTCTCATCTGCTGTGCAAATGATGATTAAATGTTATTGTGGAAGAGAAAAAGGCAAGGAGGGATTCATTAGCTTTATTGTCAGGAGGACTCCATGGGCTCCAGCTCCCAACTCCAAGCCTGGCTTAACCCTCTGTGTGCTGGGGGAGCCATGCTCCGATGTGGGCTTGCGGAGAATGAAGGGCCAGGAGGTAGAGGTCACAGCGCTGGGCCCACGCGAGCCAGCCCCGGTGCAGAGAGCACTGGGGAGGGAGTCATGAGGCTAGGTGGTTGTTCCAACCTTGCCCCTCATTTGCTGCACAGTCTTGGATTTGTCACTTCATTCATCAAATAATCTCTCACTCCTACCATGTCCCAGGAATGTAGAGATACAGAGGCTATGTCCCTCCTGGACACATGGGGCTTCTCAGATGGAGATGGGCATTTTCTAGGCCAAAGAAACAACTTAAGCAGAGACTTGAAGGCTTGGGGAGACAGTAGCAGTTCAGGCCTTGTCCAGGAAACATGGCCTGGACAGGTCAGTTGGAGGACAGATTGTAAAGGGCTCAGAAAACCCTTCCAAAGAGCTTGAGCGTTTTCTCGAGAACAACAGGGACCCATGAAAGCTGTGTGGATAGGGTTGACAGGTGAAATACAGGGCACCTGGCTAAATCTGAATTTCAGATAAATAACAAATAATTGTATTAGCATTAGTATATCCTAAATATTGCACAGGACATACTCATACTAAAACATTTAGTCATTGCTTATCTGAAATTCATATTTAACTGGGAATCCTGTATTTTTATTTGTCAAATCTGGCAACTCTGTGTATGGATTTGCATTTTAGAAAGATCACCCTGGCTGCTGTGTTCAGGGTAGATTAGAGGCTAAGAGAAGAGAGAGGAAGACCAGTGAAGAGTGAGGAGCTCACATTCTCATCTTCTTTAATCAGAGAACCCCCAATTTTTAGCTGGGCACATGGCCATCTGTTACAAGGACCCCATTTCCCAGCCTCCATCACAACTATGTATTGCATGGACAGAGTCGCAGCCAATATAATCTAAGCAGAATTGTCATGTGGCAGCTTCTGGGATACCTCTTTAAAAGACTGCTGACTCATGCCTTTTGCCTCTTTTTCCTGCTCCTTTCTGCTGGCTGAACACAGCTGAGATGGCTGGCACTCAAGCAGCTACCTCAGACCATAAGGGCAAGGCTGTACCCTATCGATGGCCAAACAGTGAACTAGAAGGAGACTTGGTTCCTTTAACCCTCATGGAGCCACCATACCAGCCCTGAGCTGCCCATATCCACGCTTAGTTTACATGAGAGAGAAATAAACTTCCAACTTGTTGAAGTCAATGTTATTTTGGTTTTCTGTCCCAAGCAGCCAAGTCTAATTCTAAGCTGATGTGAGAAGCTAACACAGGAGTCTCAGAGAGAAATGTTGAGGCTTAAACTAGGTCAGCAACAGTGGATTTGAAAAATATTTAACAGGAAGACCCAGCGGGAGCTGGCAAGTGACTGGATGTGGGGATGGCGGGTAGAGAAGGTCACAGGCTTCAGGCTTGAGTGACAAGGAGAGTGGAACTGGTAATGGGCCAGGGAACCCGGAAGTCTCAGATCCGGGATCACGAAAGTCACTTTGGATTGGGATCTGTAGAGTCCGAGAGGCCGGCTGGCCGTGTGCACGAGACGTGGAGAATCAGGGCTGGAGCTCAGGGAAGAGGAGGGGCTGATGAGAGCTTCGCTGGTCACCCTAGTCTACAGGATGGCTGAAGTCAGAAGAACAGGGGAGGCCGAGGAGAGTGTAGAGCGATGGGATCAGTGGGTCGAGGGTGAGCTCTGAGGAAGCCTCAGCAGCGGATGGAGGGAGAGGAGCCACTTGGACCTCAGTTTCTCCAGCTGGAAAATAACAGCAGGCGAGACGGGTGACCTAACCGATCCCTGAAGTTCCTTCCCCATCTAATACTTAAGGATTTTAAGCTGTGATCTTAGGCGGTTTATTTCTCCTCCCTGTGATTCATTTTCCCTTTTGGAACATGGGGCTAAAAATAGTCCCTAGCTCATGGAGTTGTTTGGAGGACGAAGTGACCCAGACCAGCACCCAGCTCAGCCCCAGCATGGAGTGAGAACAAAATACTCCCACTGTCAGGCGAATGTCGGCGTGGACGCGGGGGCTTGGCATGACTGAAGGAGGGGTGGGGTGAGTCCTCTTTCCCACTCCAACCCAGAAAGAGGCTGAAAGCCTGGGTCCCTCACTGAGACCTTTAGTGGGCACCCGCCCCGTGCAGAACACAGAGCCAGGAGGGAGAGGGGAAAATGGGGAGAAGATACGCTCACCCTTGGGAAGGTGATAGAGCCCAGCCTTAGAGGAGAGTTTGCAGGAAGCTAAGATCCAGTCCAGGGGAGGGGCTGGGAGAGGGGCAGGGGTGGGGTTATTGAGCCCAGGGGAGGGGGTGATGAACTGAGGCCTGGAGGGAAGAGTACTTGGAGCTGGAGGGAGCCTAGTGGATCCCACTGGGCGGGGTGAAGATGTGGTGGCCTGCTGGTCACAGCACAGGCACCTGTGAAATGGGTCTTCAGGAAGCAGAAGAGAGCTGGAGGGGAAGCGCTTTTAACACTTCACATCCCCTGGATCCGTTTGCTAGGGCTGCAGTAACAAAGCACCAGAGGCGGGGTGGTTTAAACAACCGAGATTTATTATCTCATAGTCTTAGAGTCTAGAAGTCTGAAATCCAGGTGTCAGCAGATTTGGTTCCTTCCGAGGGCTGGGAGGGAAGGGTCTGTGAGAGCCGGGCCTCTCTCCTAGCTTGTAGATGGCCGTCTCCTCCCCGTGTCTCTTCACATCGTCTCCCCTCTACGCGTGTCTGTGTCTCTGTCCAAATTTCCCCTTCTTAGAAGGACATCAGTCATATTGGATTAGGGGCCCACCCAACTCCAGTATGTCCTCCTCTTAACTAATTATATCTGCAATGACCCTATTTCCAAATAAGGTCATATTCTGAAGTTGTACGGGTTAGACTTCAACATATGAATTTTAGGGGGATGCAAGTCAGTGCATAACATCCCCCAGCGCAGGCTCAGCACCAGCTGTCACCACAGACCCCTCGCCAGGCTGCCTTACTGCGGCTGCATGTGTCCTCCGCCCTTTGGTGGAAGCTTGTGCAGTCTGAGGGAGGCAGCTTTGGGACCCTGGTCACCAGCTGGGATGGGGTGGAGGTGGGGCATAGTTTTCTCCCTTCCTCTTCCTTCATACCCATTCATTCACTCAGACCCTCACAGTTAACCACAGACACACACAGACCTACACACATACACACACAGACTCTCTACTCAGAGAAAACCCCAGATGCGCACCCATATACGTGAAATCACCCACGAAGACATACACAAAGACACATGCAGAGTCGGACATGTACATACACATGCTCACAGCCATGGAGGCACGCCCTGATACAGACCACAACTCACACACATCCCCCGGACACACAGATGCATGCTAGTACACCCACACAGGCACGAACCACATCGATGATTTCACAATCACACGCACTACAGATCTGCTCACATGCATTCTCGTAGGCCCATATACCCACACACAAAAACACCAAGCACACGCACACGGGCACTCACATGCACACACACTCACACAGGGCCCTCTGCATACACGGGACTTGTTAATCCCATCATGGTTGGCAGATCCTGGCGTGCACACACCATGCCTCTGGCCTCACAGCTCGCCATTTGCTCCCTGGTAATTGGAAGCAATTTAATCCCCTCCCGCCCAGCCAATCACAGGCTCCGCGGAGCAGGCAGCCATCAGCATGCCCCACCACGAGGGCAGCGAGGCAGAGACCCCCCACTCCAGTTCCCCCTTCCACCTTTGTAGTTGAGATGGGATTTACAAACCTAGACACGCACACACATACACACACTGAAGTCCTGAGACTGCGAATACACACACACAATCACATATGCACAGAAACACACAAAATTGTGCGCACACACACAGCTACACATAGAGGCACAGGAAGATTGTGTACACAACAGATGTAAAAGGCACCATGAGATAGATGGTGTCTACAGCTGCACAGATACACACAGTCTCACAGTCCGTTAGTGCGAATGTGTGTACATCATTCCAGAAGTTCTAATGTGTGTGACTGCAGAGACACACAGTGACACCTTGAGATGGAGGACACGTATACACAGCCATGACCGGATCTTAACCTGTGCTCAGTGAACCCCTCCCAGGGTGTCTGAGCATGCGCACACCGACACACAGCGACAATGCAGAGGTGTACACACACAGAAACGTGGGAGCAGGTGTACATATGCGTGCACACACACAAAATGCACAGGACCCCTCACTGGCCCACTGCGTGTCCCCACAGAAGCCCGTGGTCCCTAGGTGCTGAACCCAGAAAAGACCCAGTTTCCTCCCCAACCAGGGTGACTTCCCAGGAGAGGGGGGCCGAGGCCCCACCTGTCAACCTGCTGTTTGTCACTCCATCGCGGCTGGTGTGCTGACATTCAGAGCCGGCGCTGAGCTGGTCGCATTTAGCTGTAATGGACCACAGATTGCATTGACATTTGGAAAATATTTCACCTCGGGACCCATTCGACTTCAAACTTTTTTCCTGGAAGAGGAGAGAAATGGCAGAGAGGGGGCAGCGAGGGCCTACAGTGTTCTGAGAGGAGCTGCTTCCCAGCCCAGACCCCGCCTCTCCTCCCAGAAACCCGGGGGCACTGGCTGCCCCCTCTGCATCAACCTGGGGGCAGGGGGGTGGGAAGGAGGCATGGAGGCAGAGACGAAGTTACAGACCATACAGCAAGTCTTCATGGAGGCTCTGCCGGGAGTCCCTCCATCAAGTCTGGGGCCTGGTGATAGCCACCTGCTATGGGTAAAGCACCTACTAAGCCCCCGGCCATGTTCTAAGCATGTTACATACATGGTCTCATTTGCGATCATAACAACCTTGTAAGGTACGAACCGTTATCGCCCTATCTGATTGATGCGGGACCTGAAGCTCAGAGATGTGAGGTGACTTGCCTGAGGTCACACAGCCGGGAAAGGCTGGAGCTGATCTGAACTCCAGTCTGTCTGGCTCCAGAACCTGCCCTTTTTCCACCTGCATGTGGTGAACTTGTAAGGTGTGTCCCGCGGTCAGGCAGGTGCTGAATCCTCCCCAGGCCCTTCACTGCCTTTTCCTTCCTCTTCTTCCCCTCTCCTCCCCTTCCTCTCTCTGGCTTCCTTTCTCTGCTCTCGCCTCCCCTCCTCTCTGCCTCTCTCAGCAGAACCGATGTTCCCAGAGTCACGGCACAGTCTGGGACGGCTTCCTGGGAGGGAGGAGGAGGGCCTGAGCTGCACCTGGAACATCAGAGGAGTGGATGGGTAGGATTGACATCTGCAGAATCGATGTGCAAGCCTCGCAGAAAAGCCTCTGGAAGCCACTGCCTTTTAGTGAATGGAATGGTTGGACTCTTGCATGTGACAGCTGCAGAGAGCCAGGACGTGGATGAGGGAGACATGCCTGGGGTGGCCCGGCCCTCTCTGAGGTTGTGCTCAGACTGGGATCAGGCAACAAGGCCATCGGGTAAACTAATGACAGCCAGAGATGTGCCTACCCATTCCCCAAAGAGGAGCCTGCAGAGGACCCTGCTTAACTGAACTGGGCAGTAATGGTGGAAATACAGGCAGGGTGGTGGGAAAAAGATATTTTGAAGGCAGGGTGAAAATGATGTGGTCCCAGCTAGTCCAAAAAGAGATAGACGAGGTAGGAAGACTGTCTGGTTCGCCGACGAGCTGATTAATCTCCTTAAGTAACTTGTAGTCCAACTCCCCAAAAGGCAAAAGAAAGTTAGGTTAATCTACTCTAAATGATTCTTGAGCTTCTCCGGGGTGGTAATCAATGTGCGCACTCTCTCTCTCCATAAGTAATTCTCAGTAATTGCAAGAAAGAGAGTTTTTTGGTGGAAAATGACATTCAATAGCCTCAGAGAGAATCCCAGGCAAAGGGATCAATCGGCCTCCAGTTGGGAGCCAGCCTTGACAGAGGGGGGAGGTGGGGGGACGGCCGCCGTCACATCACATTGCAGGCTGCAGGGTCATCCCCAGGTCTGTCTGCCTGCAGGAGCTTTAACTGATTGGGAGAAGGAAGACCAAATGGGTAGGGTGAACCGAGAACTCCAGCAGAGGCAAAGGCTGGTCCCTCCCAGTGCCCATCACTGATGTCATCGAGAGCACAAGCAGTGCCTACCCTTGATGCCACAGGAGCACAGTCAACGGCCATTACCAATGTTTTGGGAGCACATCAATGCTTAGCACCAATACCCTGGGAACACCATCAGTGCTCGTCACTGATGACACTGGGGCACCATCAGTGTCCATCACCAGTGCCCTTGCAGGTCCATCACCTGTATTCTCAGAAGTAGCCATCAGTGTCCACCCCTAGATCCCTGGGTCAGCATCTTCACTGATGCCCTCAAGTTTATGGACTGTGTCCTTTTTGGCCATCACTGTATCTCCACTAGCCACGGTGCTTGGCACATAATAGGAGCTCAATAAACATCTTTTGAATAGATGAAAAAGCAAACCAAAGTTCTTAGGAAGGACAGGAATTTCTTCTTTGTCCTATTTACTACCCTACCCCCCTATCCTCAGGACCTTAGCTGGTGCCTAGCCAAGGAGAGTACTCCATAAATACCTGTTGGATGGATGAGTCGGTGGGTGAGTGGATGGATGGATGGATGGATGGTAGATGAATGGTGGATGAATATTGGGTGGATGTTGGGTGGATGGATAGTGGATTGATGGTGGATGGATGGTGGATGGATGGCGGATGGGTGGATGGTAGATGAATGGTGGATGGATGAGTGGCAGATGAATGGTGGATGGATGGTAGATGGATGGTGGATGGATGGTGGATGGATGGTGGATGGATGGTAGATGGATGGTGGATGGATGGTGGATGAATGGTGGATGGATGGTGGATGGATGGTAGATGGATGGCGGATGGATGGTGGATGGATGGTGGATGGATGGTGGATGGATGGACGGATGGTGGATGTATACAAGCATGTACATGATGCATGCGTGGAAGGAAGAAAGGATGACCTGGGGAGCACAATTAATGCCACCTGTAATTCCAGGCAGTCAGTCTCCAAGGCCAGAGTTCAGCACAAAGTAATCCCGAGAGAGAAGAGAAGCCTGCTGCCCCACCCCTAGAGGTTCTGGGCCCGCATGTGTTCCTGATGGCTTCACCTGATTCTCTCCTTTGCAGTGGGGAGGGGGCTGGGGATGGAGGTGGGCAGAGGCAGGGAGAGCCCTACTCTCCCCCCTCCCACTTTACAACTCAAATACAATTTTCTAGAATGTCCCCAGGTCCTAGAGGGAAAACTCATTACCTGTGACCTGCCCATAAAAATGTCAGTCGCTGCCTGCCAGCTGGGGAGCCAGTTGCCGTCAACTCAGCCTGGCAGCGGGGTGGGGATGTAGGCCGAGGCAGGAGTGCACAGGCTGTGGACACCAGCCTTGTGTAGACCCAGCCATGACCTCTGGCAAAGCTGACCGCCCAGTGCCTTCCAGAGGGCCACCCCAGGATGTGGAAGGCTCAGTCTACTTGCCATTTATTCTATACCCAATGCATGCCACTCGCTCCCCTGCAACCTCAGGACAACCCATGGGAGTCAGGTCCAATCACTAAGGAGCCCATTGCACAGTTGAGGAAACTGAGGCTCAGAGAGGTGAGGGAAGTTGCCTAGAGTCACACTGTGAGGATGTGGCAGAGTCAGCACCCAAACCCAGGTCAATCCGACTCCAGGGCCTGGCTCCTGTGGGAGGCAGTTGGCAGCCTCCAAACCCAGGTCACCTAATGCCACCCAGGTCAGCTTGGGATGGGAGCAGCCCCACTGCAGGCTGAGATGACCACATGGCCACAGGAAGCAACCTCCATCTCGGCAGCGTCTAACCTCTAACCTCTTGGCTCCAGGCACCAAAAACAGGACAAAGAAAAAGTTCCTTGGCTGTTTCCAAGGTGTCCTAGCCCGATGGGATCTTTATCTCAAGTCTGAAGACAGAGGTGATGGGACCTGGCTAGGGAGCCTGCTGGCCCATAGCACACTTTCGTGTGAATTAGAAAAAGCGACCCCTTTGTCCAGGTGAGGGCCTGGCGGCCTTGTGCAGTGACCAGCCTGCACCACCAGGCACAGCAGCCCTGCCTTCACTTTGAGATGATACTCTGCTCTTACATTATAGAACCTCAGAACTTCAGCAATAGAAATATTACTGAATCGATCAGAGCTTTCCCCGTTTCAGCCTTTCGAACACCACAGTCATGATGTCTGTCATATTCAAGTACCACCTGGACTATTATTTACTGAATATTTTTCTTCCAACAACCCCTTTTTTATACTTAATTTTATTTTGAAAGCAAAACTTACACGAGTACATTAAGCGGAAAAACAGTAACACAGGACACAGATGGTGACGTAAAAATGAGCACAGTCAAGTAAACAATAGTGTTAATGTCTGCTCTGATAATATTGCCTGCTGCGTCTTGCACCCTCTTTATTACAAAGGAGGATGACTAAGTGTTAGAGAGACACTCTAGCACGAAACCCATCCTTCCTCTGACATAGAAGAATGAAAGAAACGCGAGGAGGAGCCCCCTTTCTCACCAGGTGACAGTTCAGTGTTATTTAACGCTATTTACGGATCCGCAGGGCCGTGCAAACCACACGTTTGGAAGCACCAGCCTCGATGCTAACTCGCAGGGTTTCCTAGAGCTGACCCACCTGGCCACTGCATCCGACCAACGCAAAGGCCGAGGGTTCTCGTCTCGGCTTTTTCACTATTTGCTGAGTGTCTTTGGGTAAGTCCCATCCCTTCTCTGTGCCTCAGTTGGACAGAATATCCTCTACGGATTATTTCAGATCTGATATTCTAGAGTTCTGAGATCGAAAAGGGGATGATTATATTGTCTAGGATGAGCGTCTGGAAACTTTTTCCGTAAAAGATAGTAAATATTTTCAGCTTTGAGAGCCATACAGTATCTAATAACTACTGATCTGTGCCATTGTAATGTGAAAACCACAGACAGTACATAAACAACTGGGCATGGCTGTGTTCCAATAAAACTTTATCGACAAAAACAGCCGCCGGCCGGCCCACGGGTGGTAGCTTGCCAACTCCGGTCTATATCCAAGAGGACGAAAGAGGCCCCAGAGACGGGGGAATCCCCACTAGTTCCAGGTCTGAGCTGGGTCAGGCATGGTCCCTGTGTGGCCCCAGCCTCCCTCCAGGAAGCCATCCGCCCACCCCATGCTTCCCAGGCAGCAGTTATCCGTCTGCTCTCTCCCCTCCCATTTCAAAACTTACACACAGGAGAAGATCTGAGTCATTCTTTGAGGTGAAAATCCTGGACTTCCTCAGAGCTGGCGGGCGTTTGAGCCCCATCCTCCCATTTCAGCCTAGTGTAGCTGAGACACACACAAGTTCCTGCAGACTGGCAGATTTGGACTTGAAATCTCACTCCCCCTCCTAGAGGAGTGTCTTCTCCCTCTGGACCTATTTCTCAATTGTAAAACAAGGACTGATCTATATCCATCCCTATAAGGTTAACTGCAAGGATTAAAGAGTTCATCTCTACAAAGCACCCAGCAAGTATCTTGTCGTAATGAGCTCTCAACACGTCACCTGTTATTATTATGAATAACAACATCGACAACCCAGGGTGAGGCATCCTTGGTCCCGGCACCTCCTGGCCCACCTCCCACCACACAGCCCCGGCCACTGTCAGGCAGGGCTTCCCCGCAGCACATCAAATGCACAAATCACTGCCATTGATTTCTCGGAAGGCAGCTTTAGGGGTTTTGTGATTTTTTTTTTAGTTTGATTTTAAATCCTGGTTTATTCTTAGTGCCTTAAAAGAGGAAGCGGAAATTCAGAGGCAGGCTGGATCCTTCCTGATGCTTGGTTTCCCTGTCCTTCCATCCTACCTCCCCGACCCCAGCCCACCTCTACTACTTGGCATACTTGTCTCTTCCCCCAAAGAGGGTGGCACCAGGACCTCCGTCCTGCCCTGGGATGGGAGGAGGAGATGAGCTCAAAGATGGTGACTTGGGGCCCAGGCACTGTCCCTGCCCTCCCGGTGACTCCCCCCACCCAAGCCCTAGTCAGGATCTTTCTGGGCCTCCCCTTGCCACCCACCTCTAGCCTTGGACTCAGGACACTGGCTCAAGAGCTCCCCCACAGCTCTGCCGCTTCCTAGCTCTGTGGCCTTGGGCACACCATTAAAACTCCCAAGGCCTCTGTTTCTTCCTCGGAAATAAGGGTATACAGGTGCCATCTCCCAAGACTGTGAGAGGACCCATGGAGATAGCCAAGGTGGTGGGGGGCACTCTGTCAGTGTTCTGATGCACGAGGGGATCTCAGTGATCATCCCCTGGCTGGGACAGGGTCTGGCTGCCTCCCAGGAGCTGCCGGGTCCAGGTGGAGTCAGGCAGAGGGGCCCTCTCAGCTGAGTGCTTCAAGCTCAGGCTCTGGAAATGTTGCAGCTGCCATTCCGCTACGACCCAGCTGGGACCCACTGACAGCATCTTAATTTCAGCCCAAGCTCTCTTCCAGACGGGCTGCTAATTAGGGCTAATGGGTAGCTCTCCCTGCTGGCTCCGCTGCCTCCTCCTCCCAGATTAGAGCAAGCCACTGAGCACGGTCGCTGGGCGATGCCCCGGGCCCCACGGGCGAGTCAGTCCTCCGGGTTAAGCATTGCTCTCCGAAGTCTCTTGGCAGGGGTGAACTTTTTGTTGCTTTTTCACCTGATCAGTGGGAGATGGGGGATGGGGCCATATCCATCCAGGCAGGCAGGCAGTCGTTCAGTGACCATGTACCTACTTCCTACTTTATGTCAGGCCCGTGGGAGACACTGAGGACATACAGATAAGCTGAACCAGAAGCCAAACATTCCTGGATTCAAATCCTAGTTTTATCTTGTTCTGGCTGTGTGACCTTGGGCAAGTTACTTAACCTCTCTGAACCCAAGTCTCTGCATTTGTAAAATAGTCCCTACTACACAGGGATGTTGTAAGGATGAGGTGAGATGTAGTGGGCTGAACACAGTGGCCAGCACTGCAGCCATGAAGCTGGCAGGATCATAAAGGGCCTCGAGTGCCATGTCAAGAAGCTGGAACTTGATGCCGAGAGAGCAATAAACAGTAACTATTATTCTCACCATGTTTACTTCTGTTCAACACTTATTAAGCACCTCCTAAGTGCTGAAACTATAATAGCCACACTTATACAGCACTTACTGTATACCCGGCACTGTTCTAAGTCCTGACTCATCTAAGTCCCCCCAACAACCCCACAAGGTAGGCGTGATCATTATCCCCATTTTACAAATACAGAAACTGAGACAGAAAGGTCAAGTGACTTGCCCATAATCACCCAGTCAGTATGTAGTTGTCTACTGCTGTGTAACAAATTAGCCCCAAACTTAGCAACTTAAAACATTTATGATCTCAGTTTCTGTAGGTCAGGAATCGAGATGCAGTTTAGCTGGTGTCTCAGGTTCTCACTGCTGTCGGCTGGAGCCATCAGTTCCTTGCCATGTGTGCCTCTCCAGAGGGCAGTTCACAACCTGGCAGCCAGCTTCCCTCACAGAGAGCAGGCAAGAAAGGGTGGCAAGACAAAAGCGTCCGCCTTTTTATAACCTACTCTCAGAAGTGACGTCCCATCACTTTTGCTGTATTGTGTTTATTAAAGCAAATCCCTAGGTCCGGGCCACACTCGAGAGCAAGGTATAGACAAAGACGTGAATACCAAATGCCACCACCCCGTTGCGGTCTGTCTAAGTGGGTATCTAGCACAGCCAGGAAAGAGTGGAGCTGAGCTATGAATCCAGGCAGGCTGGCTCTAAAATCCATATTCTTCATCCAGAATCTGGTTAATACCCCAGCTCCATGATTGATGAGAAACTAGATGCCATCTCTGCCCTCCTGAAGCTCTCCATCAAGAGAGGGAAGCAGAAAAGTAAGAGAATGCGATCAAAGGTACATCCATAGAGGAAGGTGAGGCAGATTAAGCAGGAAGCCTTCCTGGAGGAGGTGATGCATGATCTGAGAAGCAAAAGACAAGGTGGAGTTGGCCAAGCAAAGAGGGGTTTGGAAGAGAATTTGGCAGCGGGAACAATCTGCGCCAAGGCTCACATGGAAGACTGTGCTTTGTGTGGAGGCCAGTGTGTGTATGAGAGGAAGAGAGCTGGGGCAGATACAGACAGGTCTGGAGGGGTAAACAGAGGCCAGGTTGTAAAGGGGCAGGTAAAGGAGCTTGGATATTATTCCAGAGACCTAGGGAGCCATGGAAGGTTGTCCAGAGTAAGATTTGTGTTTTAAAAAGACGATCCTGAATGGTGTGGAGAATGGAAGAGGGCGGTGGGGGACAAAGAGAGGAGCGAGGAGACTCTGCCTTCCTTTATTCATTCATTCAGGTAACGTAGATTTAGCAAGGGCCAGCTACGCGTACTGTTCTAGGCACTGGGATACAGCAATAAATAACACAAGGCTCTTCTCTCTCAGAAGTCACATTCTAGTGGGAGAAAAAAATTAACTTACAAAACTAATAAATAAAAAAGAAAATTATCAAAGTGATAAATGCTATGAAAAAAATAATAAAGCAGAGTAGCATAACAGCAAAAGTGACCACCTTAGCCACATTGACTTTAAACCTGAATGACAAGAAAGAGCGGGCCATGGAAACACAACATTCCAGGTGGAGAAACAGCTAGTGCAAAGGTCCTGGGGTGGAGCAGGGTTGGTTGGAGGCCAGTACAGCTGAGGCAGACTAGCCAAGGGGGAGAAGGACAGGAAATGAGGCTGAAGAAGTAGACAGAAGCCAGAACAAGAGAGGATGGCACCTGATGCTGAGCCTTGGCAGCGAGGAAGAGAGGTGGGAACGCTGAGGAGTGAAATGAAGAAGGCACAAGCTACTGGCCTTGAGTAAGCAAATCGGAGTAATAATGCCGGGCCCAGTGGACCAAGGGAGTCATAGCAGGTGAGGGAGGCAAAGAGGAGCGGCTGGCCCAGCCCTGGCCCACTTTGCAAACAGACCTCCTCCCCACGGACCCAGCCATAAATTAACAGTCATCCCCATGGCAGACCTAGGCGAAGGCAGCCAGTTAGGCTGCATTTGCATATTTGTTTAATAAAAAGTTATGGATGTACGAAGACGGATAATTAATTACCCAGCATATTTCCCTCCACTCTCCCTCTCCTCCCCATGTTACCACCGTGGCCCCAGTGGCTTTCCTCTCCTTCTGGCTGAGTCAGCAGAATCCTTGCCTCTTCCGAGGGGGGCACAAGCCCAATAAATACATACTTATTAAGTGTGTCTTGCGGCCAGTCAGGCTGCACGAGCAGCAGCGCCAGACCGTTCTGCCTGCAGTATTTATGCCAGTACCTAGGGCCACTTTAGCTATTTATTTTCACAAAGAAATTAAACTAGATAGTTTGATAGCTTTCAGTGTAATTATGAAAGAAATTTACATGAGATGTTTATGAGGAGAAGGGAGATCATTACACACCCAAACCCCAAGGATATTTATTGGTTGGGAAACCCCCTCTTTCCTCCCCAGCTACTACAAGGGGTTGGAGAGGTGTCCCTCCCAGGAACAGCCAGAGGAGTGGGAAGTCAAATTGCTGGGATGTGAGCCCCAGAGGGTGGGCGCTGTCTGTGTGAGCGGTGGGCTCGGGGCGTGGGGAGTGAGCAGTACATGTGCAGAGTGAATGGCTATCAGGGACGAATGGACACCAGCTCTACCAAGCAAGGGGTTTCTCTCTGAGCTTCAGTGTCCTCATCTGCAGGAATGCCTCCCTCACCAAGTCCTTCTGAGAATTAAATGAGATTATGTAAGCAAAATGCTCCCTACCAGAGCGGCCCATTACTGAGCACTTCCAATATGCCAGGAAGTGTTTCAAGTACCATATTGAATCCTGGGAGCCACCATTTTAAGCAGATGACAGTACTTTCACGTTATCCCCATTTAATGGATGGGAAAAGTGAGAGTGGAACACGCCAAGTTACCCCAGCAGCTCAGGGCAGAGCCAGGTTTTAAACCAGGCAGCTGGGCTGAGCCCACACCTCCATCAAGAGCTAAGCCATCACTGAGCTCTCTTCGAGGAAGGCGGCCAGGCTCTTTCCCTTGCATTTCGGAGTTAAAAGACCTACTTACTGCCTTCACCCACGCCTGTGTGTAGCCAGGGAAACCCAGGCCCAGAAAGGAAGACTGGTGCCAGCATCCCACTGAGCAAGCTGGGCTGGACCCCTCCTAGCGCAGCGGTGCTCACTTCCCCACAGGCTGAGTAATTAGCCAGGCTGATTAGTGCTGATTGCGGAGCCCCGTGGGGCAGAGCGGGGAGCCCCTGCCTGGGGCTGAGCCTGCAGGGTGGGGGAATGCGGGGCGCTGGGGACACTGGGGGTCCCTCTCATCCACCCAGTCTCTCACCCGCCTGCAGTGGGGGACGCTGGCTGCCAGGGAGCTACGGTCTGAGCCCCGGAGGGATGCACTGCAAAGCGACGGGAACCCAGTGCTGGAAGAAAACACACTTTAATCCAAACCTGGGAAACAGGCTGGGTTGAGCGGGGCTTCAGGGGTGGGGTTGCAGTCCACCTGAATTCTAATTTTGGCTCTGCCACTTCAACTAGCTGTGTGGCAAGTTACTTAACCTCTCTGAGCCTCAATTTCTTCATCCATAAAATGGGAGGATAATAGTTCCTTCCTCCCTGGGTTGTCATGAGGACAAAACAAGATTCTGCAGGTAACACATCTGACAGGAAGTAAGCACTCAAGAAATATCATCATCACAATTATCACCCAAATCACTGAACGTGGGGAAAGCAGGGAACTGCTTTTAAGCAGAGTCTGGATGGCCGATGGATGCAGGATGGATGTTCCGCCCCGCGGGCATACAGGCAGGGTGGAGTGGCCCTTCTTCCCCCACCGTGAAAGCCCCCCATATCTTGGAGGCAGGCTGAGGAAGGAAACACCACGGATTGATCATCTGTGTGTGCCAGGTGAAGTAATTTGGATAAATCCCGTTCTCAGATGGGGACACGGGCGCAGCCCATGGGGCGCCTGCACAGCTCGCCCATCCAGGGGGGAGAGCCGAAATTCCAATCTGGGCCACTCTGATTGGGCAGCTGGGGCACATGAAGGCCCCTTCTCTGCATGGGACATCACCGGCCCCCCGGGTGGCCCTGCCTGTCCCGGGCCCTGTGGAGGGCAGGAACCTGACTAAATGGAGCACGAAGGATTTAATGGAGGAAACTAATCAGGGAATCCTAGAGAGGACGGCACACAAGATCCAATTAAAATGCCAGCCTCTGTGAGTTCCCCATTTTAATTTTCCACAAATTAGCTTAAAATGGGGGATGGAAATGAAGATATTCGATTTTTTTTTTTTTTAGAGCCAAGAGGGAAAATCCTTTGAGGATTACATTACTTGTCTCTTTTTAAAAAATAAAATAAAATCACTCTCAGCCGAGGGATTTGGGTTCCAGCTCTACCCATCTTGGAGGCAATTTTCAGGGCCGGCTCATTAAGGTGCAGGCACGGTAACCCCATCATCGTATAATATAAAACACCATTTCCTGAGTGAGCACTTACTGTGTACCTTCCAACCTTCACAACCCCCCAGATCAGCATCACTGCACCTATTTATATGTAACTGAGGCTCAGAGAGGTGAAGTGATTTGCCCCAGGTCACACAGCTGGGAAGTGGTAGAGACAGGTTCCGACAACCACGTGCTGCCCACTGGGGCCAGACCCCGGTCCAGGCTTTATTCCCACTGCCTCGTCCCGCAGGAACCTGTGGAGTTGAGGATGGGGACACGGGTGGCTCCAGCCTGCCTGCTGTATCCTGCAGGGCCTGCTGGGGGTCGTTAGTATTCCAGAGGCCCATGGACTTCCTGGCCTTCGCTCAAGGTGGGGTAGTCCTCCCTCCTGGCTTCTCCAGGGTGGCAGTGATTTCTGACCCCCTCGCCACACACACACACACACACACACACACACACACACACACACACAGGAACTAGGTCTTGGTTTGCCCTTTGGCACCCCACAGCTGGGACCCAGCCCATTCATCACTGTCTCCTGGCAAAGGCCAGCTCCTGCCACCATCCCCTTAACAGGGACTGGCCCTGGCAACCGCTGCCCTTGATCTCACCGCAGTGTCCTCCACTCCTGTGCTCCCCCCACCCCATCCTCCTGTCTACTGGAAATAATTCATTTTGCCGGTGTGGAAACAATACAAGCTTCAGCTCAGTGACAACAGCTGCCCACCCCAGGCTCCACATAGGCGACAGCACCTCCCCCCAAGCCCCAAAGCCTGAGGGCACTCCCAAGCTCTGCTCCACATCCTGGGGGATCCTGGCAGAGACAAAGCTCCCATCCTTCTGGGCTGTGTGCCTTTGGGCATGTGACTTAACCTCTCTGTGCCTCTGTTTCCTCATCTGCAGAAGGGGCATAGTAAAAATCTAACTGGAAAGGTTGTGGTGGGGTTCAATGAGACCACAGCGATGGCCAGCTACCCTCTTCCTTCCAAAACTGGGAGGTGAATGGCCCAGCTGGGGTGAAGATCCCACAGAGAAAAAGACGCAGGAGAGGGCTGAAAAGATGAGAGACTTCTTTTAATGGAGTCCCGAGTCCACTGAAAGAGACATAAAATGAGGCATCAGGGGGCTGGGTGACAGATGAAAAAGTCTCGGCGGCCTCCCTGGCCCGGTAGAAAGGGCCAGGGCTGACGGTGCAGCAGAGCCCCTGCAGCCGGGTGGGTACCGGGAGAGCCAGAGCCTGCGGTGACCCCCAAGACTCAGGGTGAGCTTATTTAGGGGTGATGCCTGCATCCGAAGTGACCTCTCAGATTCCACTGGTAGCGCAAGGCTGGGGGTGCCCAAACTGGGATTGGAGTCTGGTTTGGGGAGATGTCTGATTCTGGGGTAAATCCGTGTGTCGGCCCAGGTTTGGGGGATGTCAGTACTAGAGAGTGAACTCTGGACTTGGGGCTCACTCCGGTCATGAAGCTCCAGGTTTGGGAGTCTGCAGATCTGCATCTGTTGTTATCAAAACTGAGCTGAGGGGGCCGGCCCCGTGGCTTAGCGGTTAAGGTCGCGCATTCTGCTTTGGTGGCCAGGGGTATGCCGGTTTGGTTCCTGGGCGCGGACCTACTCACCGCTCATCAAGCCATGCTGCAGCTGCATCCCACATAGAAGAGCTACAACCCTACATCTATGATCCACAACTATGTACTGGGGCTTTGGGGAGAAAAAAGAGAGGAAGATTGGCAACAGATGTTAGCACAGGGCCAATCTTCCTCAAAAAAAAAAAAAAAAACCTGTGCTGAACCCCAAGTCTGTCCGTGAGCCCAAGCCTGGGAGATATCACAATTTAAGCTGAGCTCTGAATTTGGGGTATGCTGACAGTGAACCTCGAAATTTTGAGGTGTCTGTGAACCTAAGCCCAAGTCTGTGAACGCCACATCTGAGGGATGAGGTCTCTTTAGGAGCCTTATATGTGAGGGTCGGCACCAGCCTTGGAGGTGCGCTTGGGAAGGAGCCAGCATCTCAGGACAGTAAGGACTGAGTCTCAGGTGGCTCCCTGGGCAGCAGTGAAGACCCGCCCAGTTCCCCATCTTTTTGTTCATCCTTCACCCCTCTTTCAGGGCACACAGCCCCCATGTCTTTGGTCTCACCCTCCACCACCCATTCAGCCCCTTCCCTCACCCCCACCTCCGCCCTGAATGGCTGACTCTCCAGGAACGACTGTTCTGAACCCCAAGTCTCAGGCGCCTCTGCATTCCTTCCCTGGAGTGAGGAGGATCGAGGGATGAGAGGGGAGAACCCATCATCTCTTCCTCCCCCAAATCTCCCTCCGGGGCCTGGGAAAGGCAGATCCAATTCTTGGGGAGCTCTAAGGCCCACCGCCTTATCTAAGTCTCTGGAACAAGCATTTTGCACTTACTCCCCGAAATGTGTTGCCGAATTGCGTTCCAGCCCATGGCTCGCAGCCATCTGCAGAGAGAAATCCAGTTAGACCTTGTATAATAAGTTCCTGACAATCTTGCCGAGGACGCTGGGTCATAAAAGTCTCCTGGTTTTATCGCTGGTAACAGACATGGAGTGAAATTAAGTTGTCTTATCAAATTTAGATAATATATATCCCTCTGGGGAAGAAGGCTCTGCATGGGGCTTTCATGGTATGAGCCCAGGAGGGGTACAGGGAGCGGGGGAGCACTCCTTGGGATGTGGCACCAGGTAGGGGCCATCCTGGAGAGCCTGATGGGACTGGCCAGTGGGAGGGCAGGGTTACTGGCATCCCAGGTTTCAGTGTCAGCCAGGCTGGGATTTGAGACCCGGCTCCGTCATTTCTATGTTGGGTAAACTTGGACAACTTCTTTACATCTGAGGGCCTCAGTTTCCTCATCTGTAAAGTGGGCATAACAATAATAGTGCCTGCCTCCTAGGTTGTTGTGAGATGCTGCAGGCAACAGGCTTAGCCCGGTGCATGGCATGTGGTGAGCATTCAAAGCATGTTGTCTGTAATTTGGGAATGGGAGAAGGGAAACAAGGGCTGGACACTGAGATTATCTGGTCTGTTCTCTTCCCGTTTCACAGATGGGGAGACTGAGACGGGGAGTAAGTGAACACAAGCAGAGGGGGTTCCCAAGTCACCCCTACAGGACTGAGCCATCTCAACTCTCTCCCACCCCAACTTGGGCCTCCTAAAGGGGCCGGAGGTTGCCACTTTCCTGTCGCTGCCTGTAGTCCTACCATTCAATGCCTTGCCCCAGGGAAGGGACATACATGTAGGAAGCTTGGCTGTCCCTTTGCTAGTGGAATGGACTCCCAGGACATTGCCCAGGGCCAGGCTTCCAGGCCCGCCCAGCTGGTCCTGCGGAACTTGTCCCACTGTCCCAGGAGGGAGCTGTCACACCCCAAACTGGTGTCTACCTGATGGAATTGACCTGCCTTTCTCCCACAGCTGGTATCTTCTCTGTGGCAACCTCACACTTCAGCATACCTCCAGTAATGGAGAGCTCACTACTTTACCAGGCAATCATTTCATTTCCCCAGCCTGGGCTTAAGACAATCTCAACTCATCTGACTTCTAAGGTAAGATTCATTCCTTCTAGAACCACACCCTGCCACCACAACTTTCTTTCAGAACAGCCTGAGTGGATGTGAGCCTACGTATGTTAATGGATTTCTCTGTGTACATTCCACACCGTGGGTTCTAAAGGGAAAGGAGACTGGACTGGTACAGCTCTGGTTCCCAAGGGACGCACAATAGAACTCAAAAAACAAAAAACTAACCTTTATTGAGCACTCACTAAGAGGCAGGCATGAGTTACCTGCAATAACTCATTTAATCGTTACAATAACCCTGAGATGCTGTTACTGTTATTATCTCCAATTTACGGAGAGGAAACCTGAGGCACAGAGAGGTAAGGTAACTTGCCTAAAGTCACACAGCCAGGATGTGATAGAGCCAGGATTTGTGCAGGCGGCATGAGTCCAGAGCTCACTCTCACCTCCCAGGTATTCCTGGAGATTATTTGGAATGAAGAAAGGAAAGGAAAAAAGGAAAGACAGACCCAGGTATGTATATCCATCTCTTCCGAGTAGACTGGGGTCCTGGAGGGCAGGAAATGTACGTTACTCATCTCCCTCTCCCTCCGCACATAACATAGTGCCTGGCAGACATCAGGTGCTCAGCGAATGTTTGTTAAATGGATGTTTCCTCATTATAGGCATAATTTTCTCCCCCACTGTCCCAAGAACCCTTGGATCAGGAACTGAACTATATTCATCTCTATCGAGCTGTCACCAGTCCATTCTGTGAAGATTAGAAAAAAGCAGGCACAATCCTATGAATATAGCTTGACAAGCTAATGGCCCATTGTGCGAAGAAAAGAAAAATCCTCTTCCTCTGGCACCAGGGGTCCCAGGTTGACAAGTGAGCTCCACTCTCCTGGGGATGAGCCTTTGTGCAGCACACAACCTGAAGAACTGTCTGTGGAAATCTTGCTCTGGTTCCCTGGGGCCCAGCACTGAGCCTGAACATGCCATAGGCATTGTGAGTGTTTGTTGAATGACTATTTGCCAGATTTGCCTCTCTCCTGCCCTGTTTACCCCATGGCCAGTCTGAGCCCCAGGAGAGCGATTGGTGGAAGAGCCGCCAGCTGGGTGTCACGTGGCCATGGTGCTGATGGGGGAGTTTGCAGACATAAGAGGGACAGACAGGGTCAGGCATAATTGGTAAATATTTGTCTATCTAATCAGAGGGCCTTTTAATTAGCAATTTCATCCTTGCAACTGGTTTATTTTTTTTCTTTCTGCGGGAAGTCAATTAAATGTAACAGATGGAGGAGAACATGGGGGTTCCTTGTCTCCCACCATCTGTCCCATCCCACCACCGCCACCCCCAGCTGTGCCCACACCTCATTGGTGGAGCTGCCTACCAGTCACCAGAAGAGGGTGCAGCTGGGAGACATGCGCAGGGGCTAGGGCTCTGACCCCCAGAAATCCATCTTTGGTGCTTCAGGTCTCCCTGTCCACCTACCCCTCACATCCAGGCTGATCCTGTTGGCACAGCCTGTGACTCCAGATCCTGAGACTCTTTGCCAGCTGGGCATCTCCCCTTCCTGCCTGCCTGGGAGCCAGTATCATGGAAAGTGTGCTTGCCTGCCAGAGGCCCCATCCAGAGGAAACTCTTGTTTAGTTCAACAAACCTTTATCGAGTGTCTGTTCTCTGCCAGGCAATGTGTTGGCACTGGCGACATAAATCGGGCAGCCCCTGCCCTTTAGGAATTTGTAGCCCATTGAAGGAGACATTCATTCATTCATTCACTTATTCTTTAAATATTTATTAAGCAGTATGTGTATGCTAAGCTCTGTGCTAGGCCCCGAGGACACACTGATGCATCTGGCCGTTCCCTGACTTTAAATAACCTCGTTAAGCAGAGAAGACAGGCACACAAATTCATGCATTCGATAAGTATTTATGGAGCGTCTACATGAGCGGGGCAGTATTCTGGCTGTTGAGGACCCAGCAGTGAACAGCACAAGTCTGTGTCCTCTCTAGTAGGGGGAGAGACAATAAACAGATGGAAATATAATGGCAGGGGTGAGTCGTGATTTGAAGAAAAAATAACCATAATATTGTGTAGTATGGAGTCTAACTGAGCTCTGGAAAAATCCAGAGTCGTTGGCATGGCCTACAAGGGCCCTGATCATCCCCCTGACTTTCTCTCTAAGATGGTTTCCCACCGCTCCCCACCCCCCAGGCTGCGTCCCAGCCACATCCACCTTCTGATGATTCCTCCAGGCTGCCAGGCTCTCTCTTGAGGCCTTCACCCAGACTGTTCCCTCTGCCTGCCACACTCGTCCCGCTGTTCTTTGCCTGGCTAACTCCTCAGCTGAAATGTCCCCCTTCTGTCCCCTCTGGGTCTCAGGCCGTGTTAGGTTCTTCTGCTGCATCCCCACGGCCCCAGCACTCCCTGCATCCCAGAATCTTCTTCCAGCTTGGCTCTTGCCGGATACTCCTCGGTCTCCCTCATCCTGTCTGGAAGCCAGCCCAGGGCCCAGACTGTGTCTGTCCTGCTCCTCTGCACTGCATCACCAGCACCAGCACAGCGGCTGGCGTGTGCCTCATCGTGTATCAATCCCGCCAACATTGAATGGATTGAATTAAACCAGGTCGAGAAAGGAGAAAGGGCACCCCAGTCAGGGGCCAAGCTTTGCAATGACAAGGCAGCTTCAAAGACTCCTGAGTGTTTCAGAAATAGGGAGCCACCCAGTGTGGTCAGAGCACAAAGCTGGAGTTAAGCCTTGAGTGTTAAACTGGGGTGTCTAGACTTTATTCTCACAAGCCAACTCCAGTCAATCACGTTCCTCTTCCATGATTTTGCCAGAGATCCATGTATTTCTGTACTATTGTTGGCTTTTTTCTTTAAGTTATCATTTTTTCACTTAATTTTTTTGATAATGGCTTTATTGAGATATAGTTCACATAGCATAAAATCCACCCTTTAAAGTGTACAGTGCATTGGCTTTTAGCATATTCACAGAGTTGTGCAACCATCACCACTATCTAATTTCAGAACATTTTTATCACTCCCAAAGAAATCCTGTGCCCATTATCAGTCACTTCCCATTCTCTCTCCCACCAGCCCCCGGCAACTGCTAATCTATTTTCTGTTTCTATGAATTTGCCTATTCTGTACATTTCATAGGAATGGACTCATACAATATGTGGCCTTTCGTGACTGGCTTTTTTCAATTAGCAAACTGGTTTCAAGATTCATTCAGTACTTCGTTCCTTTTTATTGCTGAATAATATTCCATTGTTTAGATATACCATGTTTTGTTCATCCATTCTTCAGTTGATGGACATTTTAGGTGTTTCCACTTTTTGGCTATTTTGAATAATGCTACTTTCAACATTCATGCACAAGTTTTTTGTGGACATATGCTTTCAATTCTCTTGGGTATATACCTAAGTATGGAATTGTTCGGTCATATGATAACCCTATGTTTTAACGTTTTGAGGAACTTCCAAACTATTTCCAAAGTGGCCACACCATTTTACAATCCCACCAGCAATGTATGAGCATTCCAATTTCTCCACATCCTCGTCAACGCTTCTTATTATCCATCTTGTTCATTTTAGCCACCCTACTGGCTAAATTCTAATTGGTTTGAAATGGTATCTCATTGTGGCTTTGATTTGCATTTCCCTAACAACTAATGATGTTGAGCATCTTTTCATGTGCTTATTGGCCATTTGTATATCACCTTTGGAGAAATGTCTATTCAATTCCTTTGCCCATTTTTTAATTGTTTTATTTATCTTTTTGTTGTTGAGTTGTAAGAGTTCTTTATGTATTCTGGATACAAGTCTCAGATCTTTTCTGCTTTATTCTTAAAAGGAAACTTTATATCTTTATTTAAAATGAAAAAAAAAACAGTGTCACCAGTTATAAATCAAAGGTGATTGTAAAAATAAGTAGAATTCATTAATTCAATCAACAAATACTTAATAATCATCTCCAGTGACCCAGGCACCATTCTTGGCACTGGGGATACAGCAATGAACCAGACAGGTAAATTTCCTACTAAACTTTCCACTAACTAAAGTTCCTGGTTTATAGGGATATGGAAAAAAGCAAAACACAAACAAAAGAAACAAAAATGTCATGCTCTGCAGAGAGCTAGAAGAGGCAGATGGGTCATGTCTGGGGGTGACTTTGCTATTGGATGGTCAGGGAAGGCCTCTCTGGGGAGGTGACCCTCAAGCAGACAGCTAAAGGAAGAGAAGGGAGCATGCAGAGATCAAGGGGCAGAAAATTCTGGACAGAGAGAATAAGGTGGAACTGAGCTCGATGTGACTGGAATAGATGGGCGAGGGAGATAGTCACATGGGATGAAGCGGGAGAAACAGGCAGAAAAAGACCCACATCACACGGGCCTTTGTAAACCAGAGCGAAGGGCTTGGATTTGTTATAAGCATAAGGAAATGCCCTTTGAGAGTTTTAAGCAGTGGAGTGACATAATCTGATTAATGTTTTTTAAAAGCCCCTCGGGCTGCTGTGCGGTGGATTGTGGGGATGCAAGATGGAAGCTTGGGAGCGGCGAGCCCAGTGCAGAGGGACCGGCGCACCTGCAGTGCATCATGCAGGGGAGGGATGGTGGTGGCCCGGGGGCTCGGGCCAGGGCAAGAAGCAATGGAGAGAGTGGCTATTTCAGAATGTTTTGCAGGTAAAGTTGACAGGCATGGCTGATGGATTGGGTGGGGCAGGCAAAGAAGAGAGAAGAACCAAGGATAACTCCTAGATGTTTAACCATCTGCTGGAATGGCAGGCAAGAGGGGAGGCAGAGGTGTGGGATAACTCTAGGCTCCATTTTCGATTTTTAAGTTAGAGATACCTGTTGCACATTCAAGTGGAGATGTCAAGAGAGCAGCTGGAAATTTCTCCGAGTCTGGAGAGACACCTTCGGGAATCACTGGTGGTGGTTAGGGCCATAGGACTGCATAGCGTCTCAGATAAAAAAGAGCCCCAAGGAGAACCTGATGGCACATCAGAATTTAGAAGGCCAGCGACAGAGGAAAAAACAAAACGGGAGACTAGGCAGGAGCAGTCGGTGAAGAGGCTGCAAACCAGAAAGCATGGAGTTGAGGAGCCAAGAGGAGAAGGTGTTTTGAGAAGAAGGAAATGGTTGGAGAAATCCAGTTTTAAAACATGTCAGTGTGATTGAGTTCTAACCAGGGGCTGTTGTTTGCTGATGGCTCTGAGTGTGGCAAGAGCTGTGAAAGACAAACCCCTGCCAAATTAAGATGTCCCCCTTGGCATGGAAAGAGAACCAGAAAGTCCCCAAGGGACACCAGTCATGTACCACCTAAGGTTATCCCCCAGCCTCCTGGGGTCTCCTGGGACACCTGGAGAACCACCTCTCTGGGCAAGGGGAGTCATCAAGAGCTGTGGATGAGGGGGGTGACATGGTCAAAATAATGAGGGTGGGGAATCGGCTGGAGAAGGAGAGACCGGGCAGGAAAGCAGGGAGGAGGGAGGAGCACGCCCCAGTGAGAGGTGTGAGGTCTGGGCTGAAGCAGAGGAGGCTGGGCCTAGTGATCTCCAGGAGGCCACCTGAACCCCCACCCAACACTGCAAGCCTCAGAGCCAACGCCTCCATTTCCACCTGGCTTTCTGCTCATCCCAAGTCCTACCTCTGCCCCAGCTCTCTCTGACCCTCCACACCCCCCACCCATTCCCGCTCTGCCCCACCTAACATACAATGTTAGCATTTATTGAGTGCTTACTATGTGCCAGGCACTGTTCTACACACTTTGAATGTATTACCCATTCAATCCTCACACCCTTCCATTTTACAGATGAGAAAATTGAAGCACAGAGAGGGCTAGTAAGTTGCCCAAGGTCACACAGTGAGTGAATAGTGGAGCTGGGACTCAAACTCAGGGGCTCTGACTCAAGTCCATATTACAGTGATAGAGAAAATGGGACCCAACCTCCTATCCTGCAAGGAAGCCCTTTGTCTGTGAGCCACCCCTTGCATACCTCCAGTGATGGGTATCTCACCACCTCCTGGGTCAGTCTGCTTTGCTGGTCAGGTTGGTTTGTAAATCCCTCTTTTTCTGTCCTTGCACCCTGTCTTCCTGGAGCTTCTCCCCACTGGCGATGCAGCAGAGGGCTGGGGCATGGCACTGTGGCATAAAGGTCGAAAGAAGGGCTCTGAAGTCAAACCATCCTGGGTTAGTAGCTGTGCAGCCCTGAGCAAGTCCCCTCACCACTCTGGGCATCTGTTTCCTCATTTGGCGGCCTGGCTGATGGCAGAACCTGCCTCCATGTTGTGACAACTGTGTGGTAGATGCTTAGCCCATCACAAGGCCCACCACAAGCTCTGGGTAGGCGGGAGCTGCTAGGGTAATGGTGATATCTACTCTGGACAGGCTGTCCCCTCCTCCCCCGGGACCCCCAGCTCCTCCCCTCAGGGTCCTCAGTCCAGGGCCTCAGCCTCAGGCCCTGCTGCATTTTTGTCCCCAGCCCACCCCTGGGCTTACCCCTCTACCCCCGGCTGCCTGCCCTCCTGCAGCTCAGGTGAGCCCAGCTGCACCTGCTCCCTAATCAGGATGCCAGGACCCCCCACAGCCCCCCACCCCCTGCAGGGTCCCGGGAGGCTCCTTAATTCCTCTTCCTCAATCAGCCAGTGCTCTCGTGGCCTCTCAGCTGATTGCCCCTTTGTTCCCTGCCAGGCTGGTACCACCTCCAGGGCCCAGCTTGCCCCAGACCACCCCCTGGGCACCCTGCCCACCTGGCTCTGACCCTAGGCTGTGTCTGGGCCTGCAGGCTTCTGAGGGGGCTGGGGCATGACTGGGACACGTGCAAACAAAACCACTAGGTGTGTTGTGCACTCACACACACAAACGCACTAGAGAGAAAGGTCAACACACATGAGCACTTACACACACATTCTTCTAAAGGACATCCACACTAACCGGGAAAATACACACACACACTTTTGGAGACAAAAATGCACAAATACAAACCACACACATACACACTCCAGCAGGTGCTGATCCGTTCCAGCCTGTTTCAGCTCCCTCCAGCCCTCCCCTTGCAGTCCCTCCCTCCTCTTAACTCCGAGGACGGGTTAGTGAATGACCAGGGCCCTCGGCCTGAGCCAGCACAGATAACAAGGCAAATCTCATTTCCAGAGCGAGTCTTTGTCTGGCTCCCACCCCCACCCCACTACCGTGTGCCTCGGGCTGCACTCACACACCGGGACCCCCACATAGCCTGCAACATCAATAGGTGCTGATGATCTGGCTGTCTGGCCCTTATCATCCCCCAAAGTCACTGTGCCCCTCCTGGGAAGGGGAGGCAGAGGGGCTCCAGGACAAGACCAGGGCCGGCTGGGGAGGGCCTGTCCTGCCCAGTGACCCCAGCAGGCCTCAACTCTCAGCGTTTCCCTGTGGCTAGTGCTGGCCTTGCTCAGGAGGCCGAATGATCACATCCCAGCCAGCTGGCTGCATTCACTTCCAGCTCAGTGCTCCGGGTGGACAAGTGTCCCCTGCGAGCTGGCTGAGGTGGGAGGGGGAGGCAGGAAGGCTCTGGCACTCTGGGCTTGGCAAGTCCCACGGGCACTTCAGCACTGGGCCCGTCCCCTGATTCACCAGCCTAATGGCCAGCGGTCATGTAGGGTCTTTGGGAAGGGAACCCAGACACTGCTAGCCAAAAGAGAGGGAGAGGGGCACCAGGGATCTTGAGACCATGCTGCCCCAAACCCCTGCCCTGCTCCAAGACTGGAATTCAGCTGGAACATACCAGTCCTGCTATAGAGGATGTTAACATACTTTTAAACATGTTGGTAAACAGGTGCGGCCCAAGCTCTCCAAGTAGCCTCAACACACTGGTCCCTTCCCTGGCTCTCTTCTCATTCCCAGAAATTAAAGAGTTAACACCCGGCACAGCAGGGGCCCTCCAAGGATGCTGCCTCTCAAGGGCCCTTCCGATCCATGATCCATCCGTTCCTGGCTGTGATTACAGGTGGGTAACTCAAGATGTGGAGTATCAGCCAGTACCGTGGTCCTGACCCTGACTGTTGCTGTCACCCCCACACCCTGGACCCAATCTCTCCCCTCTCCTCCCCCTTCCAACTGCCCTGTTCAGTTGGCCCTGCCCCTCTCTCTGATTCCGGGAGTCTGGAAGCATGGGTGACTCAGGACCCAGTCACAAGCTGAGGGTCCTGCAGCCAACTCTTTAGATAGCAGTCTTACTGGGCAGGGGGCTTCAAGGGAGAGTTGGAGGCATAGGTGGAACACAGCCCCCCAGCTGAAGACCTCGAAGGGAAGAAAGTCAGCAGAGTCCCCTCTCTGGGTCTCAGCCAAGGGAGGTGGCAATGGCCCTCCCGCCTGAAGCCCAGCTTCCTCTGCCACTCACACCCCTTGCTGCCTCCCACCCTACCATACCTCCATCATCTGTATAGATTTATTTCACGATAATTTCATTTCATCCTGGCTCCGGAAAGATGGATCAGCCTGCGAGGTGATTAGGGAATCTGTGTTGGGCTCATAAATTTGCTGCCCGTCTATGAAGCTCCCATGAAGTCCCCCGCACTTGGGGAGGGTGGATGGAGGGGGCGTGAGTGTAACACCGTCCATCTCTTCCTGCCACCTCCACTGGGGACAGGAGACGGGGTAGCAGGAAAGCATGGGAAAGGGGGAATTTCCCTTCCCTGGAGGGGCTACGGTTCTCTCTCCACCTCTGTTACAAACAAGGCTGTTTGTCATTTGGCTGGCAGGATGACCCATCCTTCCCCACCCCTACCCCGCCCCTACCCTGCCCCTCACCAGCCCCCAGCCACAAGAAGAGGCTGTCCCCTGCCGTGTGGGCACTGGAGCTACCTGGGGGAAGCGGGGTCAAGAAGCAGAGGCAAGTGCCCTATCCTCCCTCCTCTCACTGGTCAGCAGGACGTGCTGTGCTGGGCGGGAGTAGGGGCCTTGTTGACAGCTAGCCCCTCTTAGGAGGGAGAGCCCACACACACACATCTAACAAGCATGCACACACATGCAGAATAGTAGCACGCCCACACTAACACCTGCCAGAGAAGAGATCACAAACGCATTAGCAGAATGCAAGCAGCAGAGGAGAGAAGGGCATGGGACTTGCAATCAGGAGAGCCAGAAATTGGATGCTGGCTGTGCTGTGTTTCCTTGGACCACTTACTCAACCTTTCTGAGCCTCACCTTGTTCAGCTGTAAAGATAATATTCCCTCAAAGGGTTGCTGTCAGGATCAGAGGAGATAATGTATGAGAATGGCACATAAATGGCAGAATCATGATTACTACACACACACACACACACACACACACACACACACACGTACACGCCCCTTCACTCCCCTTTCTGCATCTCTCCTTAGCCTAATTCACCTCCCTTTCCATTTCCGCACAATCCCTAACTGACCTCTCACCTCTGACCTCCAGGAACTGCCCAGAATGGTGCAGCCCAGAGCCCCCTGGGGCCACTTTCAGGTCTCCTTCCCTTACTCTCTCGCCCAGTCACCTCCACCATCCTATTCCACACAGTCCCTCCTGCCCCCAACTTTCATGCTCCTGGATGTCAGGAAACCAGGTGACAGATACGGCTAGAGCCCTGGAGGTCATTTGGGATGGGTTGGATGAGGGGACGGAAGTGAGTGGAGGAAGGGATGCCACAAACACTGTGAAGTAGGGGCAGAGACTCAAATAGGGAACTCTGAAACCAGAGGTTTTCAGCCCTGGTTGAATGTTAGAATCACCAGGGAAGCTGTAAATAAATACTGAGGCGTGGACTGCTACCATCGCGCCCCCACCCCTCGGACATCTTACCCTTTTGAATTGGTGAGGAGGGAGGTCTGGGCCACTCTAGGGTTAGGAACACCAGCTTTGTAGCTAGACAGGACTGAGCCCAGTCCTGCTCCACACTAGCTGTCTGTCCTTGCATGAATCCCTTCCTGTCTCTGCGCCTCCGTTGTCCTCCTCTGAGATCATGACCATGCCAGCCCCCGAGGGCTACGGTGAGGACCGTGGGCATCGGTCTTCAGCACAGGGGCTGGCCCTGGCAGTGCTTGGGTGTGGAAGGGACCCTCCTCAGAGCCACTGGGTCCCCTCCGCTCTAGGTGAGACTGAATTCTTGCCATCCACCCCCACCGCACTGCGTTCCCTCCAGGCGCCGCTGTGCCCTCCTGCCTCTCTCCATATTAAACATTAGCCCCCTGCCTTCCTCAGGCTGGAGGCCCAGCATTTCATCTCCCCAGCACCCCCCGTGTTAACCCTTCCCTGGGGTCCAGGGTGGGATCAGGCCTCCAATGAGATTCACGCAAGGATTCATTTCTCCTCGCCACCCCGGCTTCCCAGAGGGGAGAGGGACGGGAGAGGCAGCTCTGTTCCTGATTTTCTCCCATCGCTCCTGCCTAATTAGTATTCCAAGGAGAGCTGGCTCCACAGGCCCCAGGATTTGTTTGCCAGCCGGCCGGTTCCCTGTCTCCCCAGTTCAGAGTGAATAATTCTGTCCCTCCCAGGCCCATTTAGGGGAGTGAATAATTAGTTACATTCAATTAGGCCTCTGCTGCCACCGTGGCTCCTGCCTGCCTCACTTGGGGGGACAGGCGCACTAATGAGACGGCACACGTCTGACACGGGGAGCGAGTGTTAAACACTGATGGCCCCCACCCCTCCGCAGGGGGCCCAAGGGCTTGGAGGGAACTGGGAAGGCGGGAGAGGAGAAACTGAGGGTGGGACCTGGGGATGAAGGCAGGAGAGGAGGGGAAGGTGAAAGAGGCCAAAACCCAGAGATAGGAGAGGAGAGGCGGAGAAAAGAGAAAAAGCAGAGGAGGCGCTGGGGAAGCAAGAAGGGACTCAAGAGGAAAAGGAAAGAGAAACCACCAAAAGTCCATCAATACGGAGCCGTTACCTGAATCAGGCTCCAGCCGTACCGTGGAATCCTATGCAGCCATTAAAAAGCACGTAGTCTATCTATATTTATTGGCACGGAGAGACAGCTGCCATATACTGCTAAGCAAAGAAGGCTGCTTACAAAACAGTGGATGTAATAATAGCCCAAGTTTAAAAAATATTTTTGGCACAGAGAACAAGTCTGGAAGAACCTGTAACTCGTGGTTGGTGGGGGTGGAGGCGAGGCTTACAGGAGGTCTTATTTTCCTATTTATTGCTTGGATGGGGGAGTGTGCAATGCACAGCTATGACTTTCATAATTAGCCAAAACAATAACACAGAAAGAGAACAAGGATGAGATGAAATTGCTGGGAGAAGGGAAAGGAGGCGGTTGGTCAGGGAGCAAAGCAAAAGCAGGGGTAGGGGGTGATGGGCAGAGACTGCAGACTTGGGGGAGGGAGTCTTGGAGGGAGGAGGAGGCAGGGAACTAGGTGGGCACCAAGGCCCAGGAGGATGTGCCAGTCGGCAGGGAGAGAGGCAGAGATCCCCAGGGATGGGAGGGGGATAGGAATGGAGGAGTGGTAGCCCCGCCCCCAATCCCCCTCACCAATGGTCCCATCTGTCTGAGCAAGAGCTGCTGACTGTGCTTGCTGAGTCTCTCCCGGAGCCCCCGCTTAACAGTGCTGCACGTCCCGGAGGAGCCCCCCCCCCCATTAGCTTCCCCCCATCGCCCAGACTCCAGGACCACAGCATGGGGTTGTTTTTCTTTTTTTTACAAATTAAAACTGTATCTCCCCAATCTTGCAGGTAGGTTTGTAATTTTCTGTGCCAGAATAGCTCTGGGGGAGAGAAATCCTTGGGGGCAGAGTCTTTAATAACTTCTGCTGCCCAAGGAATCTGTGGGGCCCTGAAGGCTTAAGGAGAGGGTATGTGCCTGCATGCCTTGGGGGCTGGGACTTGGGGGGGGGCAGTCACAGAAGTAAGAAGACATCTACACCCAGCTTAGCCCCAGTCGCAAGACAATTGCCTCAGCCCTAGAGTTGCAGTACCTTAGACCCCGTTAACCAGGGTTGCATGGGTGAAGCCTATGCCCCCAGGGGCTCTCTCTAGCCTCCTCGCTGGGTGCAGAGGAAGGAGACAACATGCCTACGGTGGTGCGTTGCCTAACTCGGATCTGGACCCTCCCAGGGCCTCACTTTCCCCATAAATAAAACATGGGTCGGACACGATGAAGTTCCCAGTCTCTTTTAATTCCAACCTTCCCTGACATGCTTTCTTGGGCTCTCACTGTGTTTTTTAATTTTTGGAATTGGTAGCATTTAAACATGGGGAGATTTCACGTGGAAATCTGGATCCCCAGCAATATACAACTCTCATTCCTGCAGGGTAACCATTGGAAGGAACCCAAAGACGCTGCTCCCCAAAGATGCGCAGAGCCTCATGGCTTTGCCAGAGTCTCTGCCACCCCGACTTCTCTTGACCTGGCCTGCTTTGCTCTGCAGCCCCTGTGCCTGTGAGTTTGCAACCCCTGCTCTGGGCCTACCTCTGCCCTGGGCGGTCACACTGACTTTCAACGGCCTGTTAACATGTGCCTGTTTCCTTACTCACTGAATGGGTAAAAACCACAGGCTTTGGGGTCAACCAAGTTAGGTCCAAATCCTGGCTCTAACTCTTCAGACCTTAGCAAGGTTTTTGGTCTCTGAGCCTCATCTGTAAAATGGGTGTTATAAGAGACTGTGCCTTATGTTGGGTTGTCCTATGGACTCAGATGATGCATGTAAAGTTCTCAGCACTGTACCTAGCACATAGTGAGCACTCCATCCAGGTACACTGTTAGTAGTCACAGTGCACAAGCCTAGCTCGGGATGAGGCCACAGCAGGAATGCAGTTGATGCTTGTTAAATGAAAGAAGCAGTGGAGAGGAGTCCTGGGCAACAGATGAAGTTGCAGAGTAGAGGTTGCAGGCAGCTCAGGCCCATGGGGCCAAGGGAGGAAAGGCCTCACCGCCAATGTAAGGACAGACGTGGTGTGCGAGTCGGCAAAGCCTGCCGCCAGGGTCTTCGGACGTTACCTTGGCACCACCTTCTGGCTGAGGTGTGCCTCACACCCACCCCCTCCATCCACAGGCCAGAGAGGACACTACAGTGGGTTCATCCTCTTCGCTTATGTTTAGAATTGGCAGGAGACCCTTAGCATTCCTATGGCCCCAGCCCTTCATCACACATCTAGGGGGAGAAAGCCCAGAACCAGAGAGTGACTTTCCCAGGGTCACACAGAAAGTTCCTGGCCGAGCTCCACTTAGAACCCAGAACTTGCTACAGGGGCCGAGAAGAGCAACCCCTTCCCGTTGTCAGGGATGCTACGGTATACAGGACTGTACCTTCTCGTGCGTGAGCTCTGCTGCCTTTTAGGGGAACTTCTCCCGGAAGCCAACTCTGCCACAAGGAAGAACTGCAGGTGGTTTATTCAGGAGTTGAACCGAAGAAGCCCCAGTGGGGAAGTGGGGGAGTGAGACGGAGCAGGCAAGGAAGCCAGTGCAGAGGGGCCGCTGGGGCTCCATCTAGGGGACCCAGAGACAGTATAGGACACACCTCAGATTTGTCTCTCGCAAGGGCAAGGAAGCCGGGGCATTTATCTTGCAACTTACATTGCTAGTTGGTTGCGAGGATCCCCCAGGTACATCTCACCTACAGCACACATGCACCAAGGACGTTTTCCAGACCGGGGAAAGCCCCAGGGCAAGCGATCCCAAGTGCCTGCAATAGGAAGCCAACTGCTTATCTAGGAATGTGGATGCCAAGGGTGGCAGTTCTCAAAGTGTGGTCCCTGGACCAGCAGCATCAGCATCACCAGGGAAACTTGTGACAAATGCAAATTCTTGGGCCCCACCCCAGACCTACTGAATCGGAAACACGGAGGTGGGGCCCAGCCACCTGTCTTTTAACACGTCTTATAGGCGGTTCTGACACATGGACAAGATTGAGAACCCCTGACCTGGGAGAAGACGAAGGAGGCATCAGAGCATCTGCTATGGGACTGGCTCCATTTCAGATAAAGAAACTGAGAGGCTAAGAGGCAAAAGTGACCCATCCAAGGTCACACGGATAATAGGTGGCAGAGGTGGGTCTTTTGTCTCTTTCTGCCATGCACAGAAATGAGTGACTTTCCCTACGTTTTCATAAATGGGCAGTATTTGGACTCTAGGTAAGGGAAGAGGGTGAGGTCTCAAAGCTCCCCTCCCCCGCAGCCCACAACGCCACCACTTTGCTCCGCTTTCTAAACCAAACGTCTCCCCCTGGTGCATCCAAATGACTCTTGAAGCTCTTCTGGGAAGGCTGCCAAGCCAGGTGCCCCTCTCTTGGCTCCCAGCTGCCCTCACAGCCTCCATCGGGGACAAGCCCTCTCCACCCCCACCCTCCAGGCAGAGAGACACACTGGAAAAGTCCAAGGCAGCTTCTTTGGGGGGAAAGGTTGAGATCCCTGGGTTAAACCAGCCTGGCCTCACCCTCACCACGACTCTTTCATCTTTGTGCCGCTGGGCTTTGCATTGCTCGTCCTTCTCCTTCTTGTCCTACAACCTTCTTCCCCTCCCCTCCCCTCCCCTCCCGTCCCCTCCCCTCTGCTCCCACTCCATCTGCTGCTCCTCCTGGCTAGGCTCCCCCTCAGTTGGCACAGCAGGAAAAGAGAACAGGACGGTTTATTTTTATCCTAAGATACTGCTGGCGGGGAAGGGGGCACCATCTGACCGAGAAGCAGCAGCTCTGGTAGCAGTTGGGAGGTCAGAAGGACCTATAGATGTAGGTTCCAGAGAGCAGGCAGGTCTGAGAGAAGCAGTGCAGGACCAAGACTGGGGAGCTCTGGGCCGCTCCACTACCAATTGCTGTGTGACCGTAGGCCAATCACTTCACCTCTCTGGGCCTCCATTTCCACCTCTCTTAGGGAGGGAGGGCTGCAGGCCCTGCCTGCCCCGAAGGCTGTTTTTGTGATCAGGAATCAAATGGAGAGAACCCTTTGCAAACAGGATGTCAAATGTGAGTGCCCATGGAAACCGCCCTGGCGGGGCAGCAGCCTGAGCACATTCTTATCTATCCTCAGAACGTGCCCCAATTCTGTGGGCCTGACACCACGTTAAGCAGCTCATGTCACCAAGCACGTCCACCCCCCTGTTTCTTTTTACATGTTTGATGACTTTTTAATTACATAAGCATTATGTGAATTCACTCTCCTTTTGGGGAAAAAAAAAATGAAGCATTATGGGAAAGCCAAATCTTCCTTTAACCAACCCGCCCCCGACCCTTCTTCCCCAACCCGGACATTACAACTCTTCGAGCTATGCATTTTCTGTGTATCCTTCCAGAACCCTCGTTATACCGACATATATAATACATATTATGCTTATACACATATCCATAGACGGTATATCACATTGTTTTTCCCATGACAGTGTTTTTCAGATCCTGTTGTATAAATATATTATAATTTTATTTAGCCAGTCCCCTGTCGGTGGACAGTTAAGTGAGTTCCAGTTGTTTACTGAAAATCCACAACGCTGCTCTGGATATTCGTGTATATGCCTCCTTGGGCTCATAGAAACCACCCTGAGGCAGCTGGACATTGAGCTGCTGGTTGGAGGGTTTGGTGGATATTACTACATGGTCCCCGCAAAAGTTTTGCCTCCATCTTTAAAAGCAAGTTGGAAGATTGAATGAGCTTCAGGGATGGGGTTCTCCGAGGTGAACTGTCTCTGAACCGCAGGGGTGCAGGCAGAGGGGGATGTGCCCAGCGCCAGCCCCTCGCCCTCCAGCCACAGCAGCAGCTCCAGGCTCCCCGGCCATGTGCTCCTTGGCCCACACTGCCACGCTCCTGGACACGCACAGCCTCACTGTCTCTCCTGCACCGAGATGCGGCTCTCTTTGCCATCCTCCTGGGTGACTGGCTGGCACCCGTGTAAGGTCTCCTGCACCGGAGCAATGGAGTGGGGTCCAGGAAAATCCTCCAGATAAAACGTCTCCTCAGGAACCTTAGGGTGGAGGGCCTGGGGAGCCAAGGCCTGAGGTTACCCCCAGCAACACCTCTGAGGAGCTCTTCCCTCAGAAGCAGATCCTCTTCCCAAACCCCTTCCCCTTTCCCAAACGGAGGCTCAAGGCTGATTCCATGGGCGCCTCCTGCCCCCTGCTGGCCACACCGAGGGTGTCAGGCAGCTTCCAGAGTGGGAGCCCGTGGGTTCAAGGAGCTGCCTCTCCAGGCCCCATCCACGGACCCCAAACCAAGGCCAAAGATGTGGTTCCCCACATACTGAACGCCAGAAAAGAAGAGCAAATGTCAGATTTTGCCACTGGTGCCGGGGCAGCTCTGTGGGGAGGTGAGCTCTGGAGATGACAAAGGCTGGTGCCAAGGGACTGAACAGGAGATCCCTGGAGCACCAGAGTCCAGGGGACAGTTCTGCTGCCACCACACTGGCCACAGGGACACACCCTGAATCAGTGTTACTGCCATACAGGCAACAAGTCAGTCTTTCTTTCCAGTTTGCCAAAACTCTGCCCCAGTTCCCAGGGGTGACCTACCTTATTTTCTGTCTCCTTGGCCACCTTTCCTAGAGAGAGAGAAAAAAATGCAATGCGGAGTTGATGAGGCCACAGACTAGATCAGGAAACAGGTGGCCAGTCCTACGGTGCCTTCTCCTCCCTCCCTCTCACATCACCTCCCCACCTGGGAACTCACTGATACAGGCAGACACCAACAGAACAGCAAACAGGATCCCCATCGTGACGGGGATCACCACCAGGGCTCTCATCCGATACCGCAAACCTAGAAAAATTGAGACTTCAGCGATGGCTCCCCATCCCCACGCCCGAAGCTGCTGCACCTTGCGGGACTCTCAAATCCTTCGTGTCTGAGCTCATCTACATCAGATGTTTCAAACAGGTAGCCTGGTAAAATGTGGCCAGCAGATGTCTGTAGTGTGATCAGCACATTTAAAAAAATTTTTTGAAATATTTGCCAACATTTTAAAACTGGGAGATTGCATATTTAAATCTGGATATCTGGTTTCTCCTAGAAATTTAGAAGGTCTAGCCCCAGTGGGCCAGCAGCCCCACCTGGCACCCATCGGCCAGAACTGAGTGATGGTAGCTGTCTCCACTGGCTCGCCACACTCCCCACCCCTCCCTACTCTCTGCCCAATGCTGAGGTCCAGCATCATTTATGTCTGCACTGCTGCCTTTGTTATAGAAGAATGGAGGGGAAAGTAAAGTATTTCTTGTACCTAAGTCTCTATTCTACATGGGAAGATGAGAAAAAGACCAAGAGACAGGTCAGGGACTAGGGTGAAGCAAGTCAGACACTCGCCTTGGGACAAAACTTAAGGGGGCACAAAAAACTCAGTAATCAAGATACATAATATTTTAATGTCATGTTTTGAAAAATCAGATCAGCAGACATTGGCCCACAGGCCAGCCGTCTGTTTTTTAAATACTGTTTTATTGGAACCGAGGCTGGGATTAGGACGAGGTGATTGAGGCAAGGTCGTGCAAGAGCAGGGTCAGATCTTGTCTTTATTTAAATTTTGATATTTTGTTCATTATGGATTTTTTTGCATTAATTTCAATTTTTTAAAAAAATATTGCATCAAAATGTTATCTATCTTGATTACTGCGTTTTTCTGTTACCCCAGGAAAGTGCCTCGCTCAGCTCACTCGAGTCCCAGCCCTGCCAAAAGGAAAGTGAATTTTAAGAAAAAGCAAAGAGAGTGCATTTTTCTTACTTCTGACCTTTTTCATTTATTAACATGACCTGCCTAGTCCCTGTAGTTATTTGAGTCTGTGATCTGTGCTGTCGGCCACCTCCTCATTCTAAAATCAAAACTGAGGCCCTGAGAGGAAACAGTGTCACACCATGCTGGCACTCAAAGTGCAGGGTGGCAGACTAGCACTGATGGAACACCTCCAACGTGCAAGAGCCCGTGCCAGGCGCTTACACCAACCTGCTAAGGGAGGTGCTGTTATCGTCCTATTTTAAAGATGAAGAAACTGAGGCTCAGAAAGGGGAGGTGACCTGCCCTGGCTCCACAGGTAAGTGGCAGAGCTAAGATGCCACAACTCCAAACTGCCTCCTCCTGTCACTTCATTTCCCCTCCCTCTTTCCCCACCAAGGGTTTCTATGTGCCTCTGTCTCTCCCCTCAGTTCTCCACCCTCCTAGCCTGCTGCCAGGGCCCATTCTCCAGGACTCACCACAAACAGCATCAGTCTTGTTAGTCCCTGCCTGTAGCTCCACCAGGCCTTTCGTCTCGCAGCTGTGTACAGACACATGTGCGCACACACACACACATACAAAGAGACATTAAGTTTCCCCAGTCATAAGATTTCCAACCCCCGTGGGAGACAGTCAACAACAACAAGTCCAGGTTCACTGAGCAGCTATTACATGTAACCTCCTAGGCTGGTTATTATGAGAATGACACAGACTCTGTTCTTATGGAACTCAGGAGTGCAGAAAAAAGATTGTTGCACATCTTGAAGGAATAATAATAGGAGAGTCTCTAAAGAATGCCAAGCTTTGTAACAGAGGCTAAAGTGAACCGGTAATTGTTCAGAGAAGAGGAGACAAAATCCACAATGGCTGGAATGGAGAGATGATGAGTTCTGCCACATAATTCTCTGCTGTCCTGTATATCACAGGATGTTTAGCAGCATCCCTGGCCTCTACCCACTAGATGCCAGTGGCATCCTCCTCCCCAGTCGTGACAACCAAAAATGTCTCCAGATATTGTCAAATGTCCCCTGGGGGACAAAATTGCTCAGTTGAGAAGCTCTGGTTTAAGGGTCATCCAAAAAGACTTCCCTGGGGAAGTTAGATCTGAGTGGACCCTGGAGGATGTAAAATTCTGAGCAGCAGTACATTCTAGCTAAGCAGGACAACGTGATATGAGGGATTAGGTGAGCGGCATGCCAGATGGTGTTAGGGAACTATGTAAAATGGGTTCTTTAGAACCAGATCACTGATAATCAGCCAGGAAGGTTTTGACTGGATTCAGCGGGTGAGTCACATCAGCATCCAACCCTATGACTTCAGTAGCGAGAGCACTCAGCTGGCCAGAGAGCTCACAAGAGGAGAATTACAGAAAAGTGGCCACCAGCAGGCCACTGCAGGAGTCGAGATATGAGATGATGAAGACCCAGTCCAAGGTGGTCCCCGGAGGAGTGGGGAGGGACAGAGAAAGACACCACAAAGAAGAAAACATCTAAAGTGGAGAAAGAGAAAGAAGCTTCAAAGTAAGCACATGCATGAGAAGACTCTTACATGAGAAGAGTGCCCAAGAGTTTACAAAACACTTTTACATGTCTTTTCCTCAAGCCTGAGAGAGGAAGGTCATGCCCATGGTCCAAATGAGGACACCGAGGCTCAGAGAGATGAGGGTCACACACTGACACGGGGTCACACCCTTTCTAAGCTGCAGCAAGGGTGGAACCCAGTGCTCTGACTCCACTACACCAAGGTGCCTCCAGTTATCATCCAGCATTTATGGAGCAGCTACTATGCATCCGGCACTGTTCTAGGCATAAGGGATGCAGCAGTGGAAGAAGAAAAAAGCCAAGTCTCTACATTGAAGGAGTTTGCTATCTACTGGAGAAAGGCAGACAGTAAACAAATAACAAAGTACGTATGGGATGCTACTACTGTGTGGACTCTATGTGTGTCTGCATGTGTGCATTTATTTGTCTGTACATAGAATCTCTGGAAGGACACACAGGAACAGGGGCTGCCTCCAGGGAGAACTGGGTGGCTGAGGGACAGGGTAAAAGGGAGACTTATCTTGATAGGCCCTTTTGTGCCCATGCGCTCGTCTTACCCATTTTTAAAAATTCAATGTAAAAGTTAATTGGGCGTGTGTATAAGGGTATTCCAGGCAGAAGAGTTTGATGCAAGAGAAGGAACAATGTGTTGAGGGGATTGCAAGGAGCGTGATGCGGGGAGAGGTCAGGAAATGGAGCTGGAAGGTCAGAGGCCATGCGAAGGAGACTGAGTTTCATCCTAGAGGCATAGAGAATCATGAAACATTTTAACTAGGGAATGCCATGATCCGAAATGAGCCGTAGAAAGCTCACTTTGGCAAAACAATGGAGAACCAGCTGAAGGGGAGAGAACAGAGGCAGGGTGGCTGGTGAGGAGGCTAAGACATCATCTAGACCATGGTGATGAGGCCCAAACTAAAGTGGGGACAGTGTAGATGGCGAGAAGGAGTCGTCCCAAAACATTTGGAAGGCCAGACGCACAGGATCTGGTGACTGATTCGGGGTTGGAGGTGAGGGGGGACCATGGGACGAGTGCCCATGGACATGATGGTGGCTTTCACAGATGGTGAGGGGAGGGGGAAGGTGAGTCCATTTGGGGCCTGTGGGTCACCTGCGTGGAGGTGTACTCTCGGCAGTTGGATATGACAGTGTGGGACCCAGGAGACAAATCTAGACAGAAGATGTTGATTGGAAACCATCCGAAGAGATGGTAGCTGAAGCCATGGATATGGATGAGATGGCCCAGGGGAGGCAGGCAAAGTGATTGGATAGTAGAACCTAGAACAAAGGCCTAGAAAATGAGTTAAGGAGGAAAAAGGAGAAGGAGCAGAGGAGGGGTAGATGGAAAGTAAGAGAGGTGTCACAGTTTCCCCAAGAAGGGAAGATTGAGAGATCAACAGTGTCTATTACCACCAAGAGAGAGCAGGCAAGAAAATACTGAAAGGTTGGCCATCTAGTTGGCCACGAGGTCACTCTAGGAGTTCTACAAGTGCACGAGTGTGTGTGGACACGTGGCGCAGGGGCTGAAGGACAGGTGGCCAGAGAGAATGGAAGCAGGTCCCATGCCCCTCTTGGGGCAGGAAACACAAGGGCTGAATCCTTATACCTTGTCCAGGAGTGACACTTTTCAAAAGCAGATGATACATTGGAGAAGAAGCCGACTGGACAGGGCTCGCAGATGGTATCAGAAAGCCCTGTAGCTGGGAGGAAGGAGGAGGCATTAATCATCCCAAGGACCACCTGTCCGGCCCTTGAGGGAATCGGTGGACAGGCAGGGCAGGAAGAGCCGCCTGCTCTAAGCACCCTTTCCCCAGCATATCGCTTCCCCAACTGCTGCAGCCCCTAGGAAGGCTCCTTCCACTGCCCTCCCAAGACAGACACCCATGGCGGCAGGTGGAACGAAAAAGGTTCCATTTCCTGCTCACTCTGGCGGAGATTCCACGTAGGTTGGAGTCCCCATTCCCTCCGCCTCTGGGGCTGAGTGCCCACTGCCCAGCCCCTCACCTTTGGCCCTTGGCTCCTCTCTCTTGCCTCTAGAGCTGATTCCCAGACAGGCCACTTACCGAGCTGCTTGACCCCAAGACCAGGGGGGCACAAGCTGTGCAGGGTGCAGCTTTCACAGGCATCGCTGGAACAGTGTTGGCCTTCATGACATGTGCAAGTGGCGTCTGTTTTCGAGGTGCCCTCCCTCTGGACCCGGAGGCCTAGGTCTGAGCAGAGACAGGCAGGAAGGATGGGAACTCTTTGCTGGCCATGCTCGGGGCCCCGCTCCTCACACATCCTGATCTTTTTTTCTCAGACCCTCGTCCAAGTAGGGATGGCGATCAAATTAAATAACTCAGACTCCAACCAATCAGAACAGACCTTGGCTATAAAAAAAAAAAAAAAAAACAGAATGGGGGCCGGCCCAGTGGCGTAGTGGGTTCGAATTCTTGGGTTTGGATTCCAAGTGCAGACCTACACACTGCTCATCAAGCCATGCTGTGGCAGCGTCCCACATACAAAGTAGAGGAAGATTGGCACAGATGTTAGCTCAGGGACAATCTTCCTCAAGCAAAAAGAGGAAGATTGGCAACAGATGTTAGCTCAGGGCCAATCTTCTCACCAAAAAATACCAGAATGGCTGCATGGTCAGGAATGAGCTGGAATATCAGCCTGTCTCCCAAGTGCCCCTTCCCCAGCAGCCCACGCACTGGGGTCGCAGTATTTGTGCTGGTGACAACGGTTCTCTCTGTTCCAAGTGTCTAGGAATTCGCCTTCATTGCAAGGAGAGCATTCTGTTCCAGTGATCTCCGTGCAGTCATGCACCAGTTTCTCTCCTGGAAAACATCAGCAAATGAGGCAGCTCCAGCCAATTCAATGAATCAGACACTTACCAAAAACCGACCAGGCTGGGCTTTAGGGCGGGGGTATTCAAAGGGGACAGTCTTGGACCCTTCTAGCCTTCCTAGTCTGGTGAGGGACATGGAAGAGATAGGAACCCTAGTCCTGGGTAGGCAGAGAGGGAACCCAGAACATTCTGACAGCCCTGGGCAGGGATGGAAAATCCCAGGGGTTATTGAAGACTCGAGTTTCAGTTGAAACATGGGGTGTGCATCTGCCAGCAGACCAAGAGGGGTCCCACTATAGAACTAGAGGGTTGGCATCTCACCTGGCGGGCACAAATTACAGCACCGACTGCTTGTTAGGTATTGGTTTCCTTGGCACACAGTGGGTGGTTCTGGGTGGACCTACAAACAGAATCGGGCGATTTGAAGGGATCTTGAAATCTCTGCTGTAGCCTCCCTGGCAGGAAGGTGGAAATCAGCCAGGACAGAGGTTAGAACTGAAGTGGAAGTCCAAAGCAGAAAAATGGAGGCTGCATATAACTTGGTGTGTTTGTTTTTAACTAAATTTCCAACTGGTATGATTATAAAAGCACAGAGAATCATTCTGGTATTCTACAAAGCGATTGCACCGGAACCTCACACTATTCTCTGAAATAAACAGATCTTCCTTTTGGCTTGATTCCTGAGTCCTTCCTCTTCCCAAAGACCCAAAAGCACAGGAGGACCCCAGCACCTCCCCTGGAGTGCTGAGGCTGGCTGGCTTCAGCGGTCCTAGTCTTGGCTGGGGCTATATTTAGCACCTGGCCTCTTCCTTCCAGACTTCTGCTCCCCACCCTCTTCCCCTCTCCAAGCCTCATCATGTTTTCTCCCTCCAACCCCTCATCATCTGATCATCCAACCCCTCTTTCATGAAATGCCAGGATTGTGAAGCTGCAAGGATAAAAATCTAATTCTTTCACTTTACAAATCATGAGACTAAGGTCCAGGGTCACTTACCCAGAGTCACACAGTGATAGAATCCAAATGAGAACTCAGGTCTCAGTACTCCCTCTCTCCATCAACTTGGGTCTCACCTGCACTATTTTTACTATATCCAGGTACCACCCATGCTATTAATTACTTCCTGTTACTCTAAATGCGTTTATTTTAAATTGGAACCTTATATCATCGCCATGAGAGAAGAACCAGTATCACTTCTCATAAATGAAAGGTAACCCTAAAAATAAATTCAACAGAAACAAAACAGTGTTATTAAACCCCAGCTGGCTGCTTCGCTTGCTGACAGCCCTCTGCCCCAGGCCTGCTCTTGATTTTTGTTTAAAAAGGAGGATTAGCAAGTGCTCAAGAGGTATTAACTATATTCTAGCTCCAGAGACTTATTTCTTGAAAATATGAGAAGGATTTTAAACAGAACTGTAAAGTAAATCAATGTTGCTTATAGATTTATATATATATTTATATAGTTCTATATATCCATGCACTTCCTAAAACCTTCCCACACTTTGGGAACACCCAATGAAAACAGCACAAGTTTGAGTCAAACAGCTTAAGGCTCCAATCTTGACTTTGTAACACTTACTAGTTATCTTCCTTCTCTTAGCCTCAGTTTTCACATCTCTAAAATGCCCCACAGATTAGGTTATGAAGACGAGAAAGAATATGTGTATATGGCCTGTACAATGTCATAGTAGGTGCTCATTAAATGGCAGTTTTAATTATCATACATACGTGAATATCTACTTGGATGCTATCTGGCTGACTGTCCAGAATCCTGCCTAATTGGTGGCTTGCATTCAACCTGGGTGGGCAAATTACTTACAGAAATGTACCTTACCCCAGATGGAGAAGGAGGTGGAAAAGGCTGCTGCCCCCACCATCACATCACAATGCACCGCCCTGTGCATGTTCTCCCTGCAATCCTGTGGACCTTCCCACCACACTCTCAGAGCAATGAAACTCCTTTATGCCTTTTTCAAACACATGAGAAATATACAGCTCCTCCTCTGAAAGTCTGTCAATCCTGAGTTCCTACTCCATAGCTCCAGTCCATCTGATGCAAAGAACCCCAGGACCGCGGCTTGGAGACTCTCACCATGTGAGAGGCAGGCTCAGGAATCAGGCAGACGTAGATTTATATCCAGGTTCCACCTAGCTATGAGAATTTTGGCAAGACATTCCCTCTCTCTGAGCCTCAGGTTACTCATCTGTATAATGAGGGAGTTGAAAGAAATCGGACAGAGAAGGCACATAAAGCATTTTGCTCAGAGCCTGACACAGGAAGCTGTCAATAAATAGCCCCTGCTATTGTTGTGGTCACAGCCCAGTCTCTACCTGGAGCCAAAACTGGAAGTATGCTCTTGAGAAGCCCAGACTACCTTTCACCCTACCTCCCTTGGCTCTTTCTCCACTCCTTCCCACAAGAGCCCCCTTCCTCCTCTCTCTGGCTCCACCCTCTTCCTGCCTCCTTTCTCCCTAAGAGCCATTGCTTGGAATGAAAATGAAAGCTCTGGGGCCAGAGCAGCCTCCCGACTGACTCTCTTCCCTTGTTGCTGACCCCCCACTACATGGGTCATTCCTGCGAGACTTCATGCCAGAAACTACAGCCCTCGAAAGTAGGGGGAGCCCAGAGGGGTTGGGATAAGAGGGTCAGGTACTTGGGGGATTCCCAGCCTCCAGAATGAGGAACTACAAAAATATATTTAAACAAAAAGTGAGTCAAGTGTGGGCTTCTGAAAATCCCGGAGATATGCTTGGTTGGGTATATCTGAGCTCTTCTGGTTTCTGGAGAAACCCTTGATGGTCTCCTAACCCTTTCTCGGGTCTTATGAACTGTTCATTTCCCCCAAGGGTTCCCCATGTCATCTTAAATTCAGGAGGCAGAGACAGCCTTGGGTATACCAACTAGATTGGATCACCCAGGATTTGGGGGTGGGGGTGGGAGTGTTAAAAGCTTGCCTTCTCAAAGAGGTACCTGGGCCTCTGCACCCACCCCTTGTTCCCACAAGATGCCCTAAAAGAAAGCAGCCCCAGCTGGTAAAGAGATGATAACAACTCACAGAGGCTGGCATCTGTCCACAATGGGAAAGAGACAGGAAACCGGCCAGATCCGCCCCTTCCCTTGGCCGGCCTCTCTTCCCACTTCCGAAAGCCCTCACCAGTCTCCGCGTGTCAAGCCTCTGAGGCAAACCTAGACTCTAGCCTTTTGACCAAAGGCTTGAGGCTCCCAAAACCCCAACCCAATCCGCACCGTCTATGCACGTTTCCTGCAGTGCCCCCACTACGACAGGCCCTCTGTGGGCTACCTGAGACCCCAACCTGGGAAGAGAGAGAGGCAGCCCACCTCATTCAGCCAGGAGCTGGGTACCTTACCCAGCTTCCACGCACCCTCCTATCCCCCCAAAATCAGCTAGGAAGGTCCCCTCCCCGAAGTATCGCTTCTCTTCCCGGGAAGTTCCCCACTCCCAAACTCCCCGGTCGGGACGGAGCAGAAACGCAACTCACGGTGGTCAACAAGCAGCCCCAGAGCAGACACTGCAGAGGCAGACGAACCATGGCGAGGAGAGAAACAGGCGGCGGAGCCGAGGGCGCGTAGACAGGGTCTCCAGTAACTCGCTTGCCCCAGTCTGTGGCCCCGCCCAGGAAAGGGGCGGGGTCTTCGGGGACCAATCGCCGCAACCAGCCTCGCTGACGGGGCGGAGTTCTCGGCGACTCCCTGCCCTGGGATTTCCCCAGGACATTCCCGGGAGTTCAATTTCCCCGGGAGTTTAGGGACGCGTTTTGGGAGGTGGGGCTGGTCCCAGGGAAAGCCCTTCCTCCTCGCCCCCTGAGACTACAGAGGCCAAGCTGAAGAGGGCAAGGAGCCAGCCGGCTCCCAGCGGGGGCGAAGGGAGGGAAGAGAGAGCCCCACCGGTGCTGGGAAGATGCCACAGGGACCCCCACGGTTCTCCCCCACCGCCTCCGGGAATCCCGGCAGAACCGAAAGCACCTCCACCGCGGATGGCGGGACCTGAGGAAGTTCCCCCCATCCCAGAAAACGGGAAGGTCTCAGCTGGGGTGTGGGAAGAAGGACTGGGGAGGCGTTTCAAGGAAAACAGTTTCCCAACTTAGAGTTTCTCTCTCTTTCAAAGGAAATTCCCTCGTGTGGGCGCAGCGTCCCAGCCTCGCCATCCATTCATTCATCCATCCATGCGTCCCCACCAGCTTCTCTTCCCTCCCAGTTCCCATCCGGCGCCTGGAGACAGGCGTTTAGAGTAGATCCCTGTCATGGGATGGTAGGACCCCTTGAGAGTCTTAGGAAACTCGGGACCCTCTCGTTCTGCGGAAACACACACACCCTTGTGCCTACATTTCCCGGGGTTCCCAGCCCTCCAACCCAATCTTGAACCAGTATTAACACTCTCCGCAATACCCAACACCCGGGTTCTGGTCTAGGCTCTGCCTCTGATGGGCTGGGTTCCCTTGAGCCTCAATTTTCCCTAATGAAACCTGAGGATCTTGAACTAGACAGTAGTTGAGGTGATGACTCTCTAAGCTCTGAATTTCTGGACCAGTACAAAAGGCCAGGCTGTGCAGATCAGGGAGGATGGGAGAGGAGGGAGCTGCTAACCCCATCCTCCTGGCTTCTGCTGCAAAGGGCACATTTGCAGCCCTGTGGATCCTAATCTCTAGAATCCATCCCCTCTTTTCCATCCCCTGTGCTGCTGCCCTAATTAAGAGGCTCATCTTTCACCTGGGCTGTCCCCATAGCTTCACTCATTCACTAAGTACTTGTTGAGCCCCCACTATGTGCCAGGCAACTAACACTTTCTCTCTCTCTCTCGTTGTTCATACTGTTGGAGTTCTCTTTGTAAACTCCAGATCTGATCTGATCCGGGCACTTCACTGCTTAAAAACCTCTTTGGGCTCCCCTATGCCCCCAGAATAGCACAAACCCCTTCTCCCGGCACAGCAAGCCCTTCTCCACTCAGCCCCAACCCCTCTCCCCATGCTCACTCCTAGCCATGTCCTCCCATGCACTTTGGCTTCAGCCAGGCTTGCCTTCTTATTTTCCAAACACACATTGTTTTTTCTTACTGTGTCTTGCTTTTTCCTTACTTCCCTTATCCTTCCTGGAACCAGTTTAAATTTCACTTCCTTTTCATTTAAGCCTCCTCTTAGCTCCCTGAGACAGAGGTAGATACTCCACTCCACCTTAGCCCCTCCCCCTGTTTCCACAGCATGAGGATGCTGAACTGGAACTCCATCTGCCTGGCCTCATTTGGTTGTGAGCTCCTGAAGGGCAGGACTGAATCTCTCCCAGTCCTGGGCACATAATAAGACACCAATATGCATTTGCTGAATGAATGAATAAAGGAGCGAGTGGGTTCAGTAACTTCTCATTCTAAGCTCAGCTTCTGTCAGGAAGGATGTGGGGGCACAAGGTGCAAATCCGGTGGTCGCAACACAGACCTCAAGCCGGTGGTCAGACACTAATAATCTAGGAACGCTTGAAATCAGAGTCTAGGGGGCTTCCTGAAAGCCACCCAAACATGCCTGGCATGAAGAGAAACAGTAAAATATCTTTTCCCTTTTTAATCCACTTTGAGAAAAACAAGCACAGTTTTAATTCCTTCGGGAGTGGGGGGGGCGTTACTATAATAACTTCATCCATTACTTATTCTTTATTTGCTTGATTCCAAAATTGGTCCCTTCACAAAACTGCCTTGGGAAGCAAGTACACAGAATTAAAACATTAATTATATTATATAAAACATATCATAGCAGCAATTAAAGCAGCTTAAATTAATGTGTGAAAGAATAAATAGTAGCCTTCGGGTTGCCCCATGGGGTGAAGACCAGATGAGATAAAGGCAAGATATTTTAGTATATGCATCTCCCAAGGAGACATGTGCTGGCGGGCACAGGCCCAAAGAAGGCATAGAATCTTCTTGGGCTGAGAAGAGTATGCTGAAGGAGGAAAGAGAGAAGATGATTTACGGGGAGGGCAGCAATATTTCAGAGTCCCATCAAAGAGGGGAACTATGAAGGGTTTGATGATGGGAGTAGGGCAAAGGACATTCAAAAGAATGGGGACCTAGGATTTTGTAATCAGATGAAATGGCCTTTGCAGGGGAGTGGGGGTCACAGGGCCAGGTGAAAGAGTGAGAAGCGTGCCTGAGGTCAAGTCCACAGCAGTGCCAGAATCCTAGCGACCAGATGGTTCTAATAAGCAAACTCAACTGTGTTGCTCCCAGCTTTGAAGCAACTCTCCAGAGCCCTCACTTCTTAAGCTCACAGGGCCTCAAGGCCATGGGCTTCCAGGTCTTCATCTCCTACTGTCCTTCCTGCCTTCAACTTGCTGCTCCAGACTGTGCTGTCACCTCTGCCTGGAAACCACTCTCCTTTCATGGAACCAACTCCATCTCATCCTTCAAGACTCAGCTCAGATGCCGCCTCTCTGGAAAGCCCTCTCCAACAGCCAACCTGGGGTGTGCACACCTACCTCCCCATACTCCCTCAGAGCCCTGGGGCTGCTTACCTAAGCAAGACTCCAGCCCTAGCGCACTGTATTTCAATTATTCTGTTTACTCCCAGAATCAGCGTATTAAGATGACTTAATTTGGTGGGACATAATAATGAAGTTTTTTCCCCTAATCTCTGCCTTCAGCCACGCTGTGTTGAATCTCCCTTTTTCATCCATTAGTGACATCTTGGGCAGATTGCATTACTTTTGGATCACTTTCTGTTGTTAAACCTCCCTCCTTGAAAGCTGTATTCTCAAACTCAATTTAAATCTCATTTTATCTTCTTGCTTACTCATCCAAGGATTGACTTGAGCCAAGATCTTCCCTGCTTGGATAAAAAGTGGGGGCAGGGGGGACATGGCCTGGTTGGGAGACATGCCCCAGCACCCTCCCCCGTATTGAAATTGGGAGGAGGGAGTGGGAATGGCTCTCTGCAATAGCCCTCTCCCTGTTGGATGACCCTGCTTCCCTGGCTAACCCAGAGTGGCAAGTGTTCATATATAGTATCTCAGAGGAACATGAGTAAGTTTCTTGGGGGCTTCTCCACTGCACAGTTCTCTGACATGGGGCATCCAGCTCAGGCTTGAGCTTTCCTACCTCGCCCCACCACCTGGGCTCCTGCCACTGGTGGGACCCTCTTGCTCAGCAGTCAGCCTTGCTTGGGTGGGATACCAGAAAGCCTGGCTAACTTACTGCAGTGTCCCGGTAAGTTAGCCAGGAAGTTAGCTTGACCCAGAGAAACTCATGCATCCTGGCCAGCCGCTCAACAATGCCTCCTCTCTCCACCTCTCTTCTCCCCTGCTAGCTGGCACAGAGGGACATCAGCAAGTCTACTTGCTGTAGACCCCCACTGGGGAACAGCGTCCTAGTATCCCCTTCTTGAAGTCAACCCTTAATCTCCATGAGGGATTCCCAATTAAAGAGTAGGGAGAAGGGAATCATCTTCCACCATAAACACTATACTCCTCAATAAAACGAAAGAACTCCTCCCTCCCCAGGATTATTATATGGACAAGGAAGAGGAGAGTAAGGTTTTAGCTAGGGCATATAGGACCCTTTTAATTCTACCCCTTTTAGTAAACTTTGGAGGGAAAGTATCTGGCTCCCATTTGGAATGCAGGGGACATGGGGCCATGGGCCATAGTGCCAACTCACACCCAACTTGATTCCTGGAGAGGAGGATCTTTGTAGCCTGATGCCCACACAGAGCCCAGGCACACGCTGGATACTGAACAAGTGTTTGTTGAGCGAATGAGAGACTATGAAGTAATGAGACTGAAAGGATCCACCAGGATCCACCTGCTCATTCCCACACTGTCCTGGGTGGCTGCCCATCTCTACCAGATGACCGGGCTCTCTAGATGGGATTCCCAGGCCCAACTATGGACAAAAACATTTCCCTTCAGCTCAGCAGAGTTGGGTTGGAATTTATCAAAGGGAACTAAGAAACTCCGGAAAGAACCCAACCAGAAATTAAGGAAACCTGAAAGCCAGCAAAACAGATGGGTGAGTTGACAAAGTATAGAAGTTCTTTGTCAGGATCTGGTTAAAACCACTTACTGACTTGGCTGATCCTGATTCCCAGACAAGCAGACCTCAGGTCTGGTCCTCAGCCTTCTCTGGCTCTGATGTCTGGAATAAGAGATGGCTTTGTTTGGGGGAGGGGATCCAAATTCTTTACCATGGCCTCAAGATCCTGCATGATCTAGCTTCCCTGCCTGACTCCACTCGCCCACTTGCTTGCTACCCCCCAGCCATCCAGGCCTCTTGGTTCCCACCTCAGAGCCTATGTCTGTTGTTCTCCCTCTGACGGAAATGCCCCTCTTCCCACTCTTCATCTTGTGACTCTTGCACCATTCAGGTCTCCTGGCAAATGGCACCTCTTCAGAGAGGCCCTCCCTCATCACCTCATCTAAAGTGAGTTCCTCCGCTACCAAACCACCTTCCCCACTGCTGTCCTCTCTTGTAGCACCTGTTCTAGTCAACGTTGTCATTGCAATCAAGAGAAGACGCAGCTGGTGAACTTAAGAAGAAGAGTACATTATTGGAAGGGTGTCAGGCGACTCATAGAATTGACGAGAAGGTTGAAGAACAAAACTCAGGCAGGAACTGCAGGAGGCAGGACAGAGTCAAGACTCTGCTACAAAACAGGTCTTACAAACCAGCTCTGTGCTAGCCAACCTCCAAGATGGCCAACGATCACCTCCTGTCTTCACATCTTAGTGTAGTTCCCACCCTCATTTCACCAGGGTTGTCCTGTGTGACCAACAGAAACCAGGAGAAGTGATGATATGTCGCTTCCAAGATTAGATTATAAAACTACTGAGGCTTCAGTCTTATGTGCTCTATCACATATTGTCTCTCTCCCTCCCCTCCCTCCCCCTTTCTCCCTCTCTCTGTCTTTCTCTCCCATCAGGCCCTCTGGGGAAGTCAGCTGCCATGTCGTGAGGACACTCAGGCAGTCTATAGAGAAGCCCACATGGCGAGGAACTGAAGCTTCTGGCCATCAGCCACATAAGAGAGAAGCGGATCCTCCAGCCCCAGTCAAGCCTCAGAGGACTGCAGCCCCCGCCGACACCTTGACTGCAGTCTCGTGAGAGACCCTGAATCAGAACCACCCAGCTAAGCTGCTCCTGGATTCCTGACCCACAGAAACTGAGATAATAAATGTTTGTTATTTCAAGCCACTAAATTTTAGGGTAATTTCTTACACAGCAATAGATAACTAATACAATCTCTAACTGACCCTGAACTTGATCATTCCTTCAATGGTCAAAGTCTTGGGAAGGGATATCGGAGTGGCCACGCTTGGCTTACATCCCATATTCTGGCTGCCAGGAGGGAGGAAGAACTATCTGTGCCCTCTTGGCCTCCCTGGTGGTTCTGCCCCCACCCCCATACCCCTCAAATAAGAAGGATGTTCAGAGCAGCCAAAACAATCTATTTGCACTGCAATGTTCCTACAGAACACTTACCACAAGTTGTAGTTCTCTAAGCATTTTTCTCCTTTCCCCTTCCTCTTCCTAAGTTTGGACACACGCCAGATCCCAAAACTAACAGAAACAGATATTCTCTTGGCCGGATAATGTAGGAGAAATATCCTCAAAAGTTAAAAGTCTGATTGACTTAAAAATGCCAAACCCTGGGGCCGGCCTGGTGGTGTAGTGGTTAAGTTCGCACACTCCGCTTCGGTGGCCTGGGGTTCGCTGGTTTGGATCCCGGGTGCAGACCTACGCACTGCTCATCAAGCCATGCTGTGGCAGCATCCCATATACAAAGTGGAGGAAGATGGACACAGATGTTAGCTCAGGGCTGATCTACCCCAGCAAAAAGAGGAGGATTGGCAATGGATGTTAGCTCAGAGCCAGTCTTCCTCACAAAAGAAAAAAAAAAGCCAAACCCTGAGGAAAGACCTATGAAAAGGCAACTTCTTCTCAGTGAATTAATGGGGGAAAAATAAAGTTCGGGAATCAGGATCAAGAGATACAATCCTGGGGCAGGCCTGGTGGCGTAGCGATTAAGTTTGCATGTTCTGCTTCTGCAGCCCGGGGCTCACCAGTTCGGATCCTGGGCGCAGACCTACTCATGCTCATCAAGCTATGATGAGGCGGCATCCCACATAGAAGAACTAGAAGGACCTACAACTAGGATATACAGCTACGTACTGGGGCTTTGGGGAGAAAAAAGAAAAGGAGGAAAATTCGCAACAGATGTTAGCTCAGGGCCAATCTTCCTCAAAAAAAAAAAAAAACAAAGAGAGAGAGAGAGATAATTCTGCATCTTTTCATATAGCCGAAGCCCAGTGAATAATCAGACACTTCCCACTCAAGATATATATATACATGAAACAGACACTTTATTACAGACCAAAAAGTTATCCATGGTCCCATCCTGAAATGAGATCAATGGTTTTATCTGTACTTGTCACCTTTTTGTTCTTGTCCATATAAATTTTCAGATTTTTCTTTCCCAAGGATATCATAGATTTCTTGTTTTACATTTTCCTATAACATTATACTATATGTATTACTCCCACTTTTGTAAACATCTATTTTTTTCTTTATCTTTACACCTCCCTCCTCATAACAGCCTGGTAGGTATCCTTCTTCATATCTAAGGATATGTTTGTTCATTTCATAAGAAAATAAATATATATCATTTTTCTGCAATCACTTTTCTCACTTAACAACATATTGTGGAAATCATTCCAGGTTAGTAGACACAGATCTGACACATTCTTTTTTTAATAACTGTGTAATATTTCATGGTGTGGGCTTGTCAATTCAACCCTTCTTCTGTCGATGTACATTCAGCCTGCATCCAAGCCTTTATCACTGCAAAGCATGCTGTAACAACATACATGCTTGTACATGTGTTCTTATGCATCTGTGCTTTTATTCTTATAGAATAGATTTCTACAAGTAGAATTTGTGGGTATGTATATTGTAAATGTTGGCAGATATTTTCAAAAACACTTGGGAAATTCACATGTATGAAGGCACCTTTACTTTGCTTTCTCTCCATCACCAGATATTATCATTCATTTTAATATTTGACAATTTGAGGGGCGAAGAGAGACATCTCATTGTTGCTGTAATTTACATTTTCCCAACTATTAGTGAAATTGAGCATCCTATCAAATGTTTAGCAACCATTTGGATTTCTTCTTCTATGACCTAAATATATCATTTGCCCACTTTTCTATTGAATTGTCTTTCTTTTATCAATTTCATTCATTGAACAAATATTCATTGAGCACTTATTATGTGTCACGTGTTGGGGTTATGCTATTGACTAGACAAAGTCCCAGCCCTAATGAAGAGCTCTTTGTACAATATCAATATTAACACTTTATTCTGTCATCCATGTTGAAAATCAGCTCAGATGTTTAATTGTACCTCCAGGGTCTCCCCGTACACATTTTCTGGCAGACTGTTAATCATTGTGGTTTCAGATTTTATGATCTAAAAATACCTAATACCAAGCTCCACTAGCCATTAGTTTGTTAGAGTAGAAAGAGCACTTACTCCAGTCCCCTATGTAGCACCTTGTTGGCACCCCACTCTCATGCCCTCCATATACATGTTCCTGTTCCCTACTTCAAGCACCTGTGCTCTTCTGCCTGGGAGCCGTTTATGGCCACAAGAGCATGGTTAGCTCTCGCAGGGGGCAGGACAGAAGTGCCAGAGTTAATGCCCCTGGGAGCAGCCTTCTGCCAATGACGGACAAGGTGTTGGTTCCCCTCCTCGTTTCACTTCCTCCCTCCCCTATCAGTGCTTCCTGGGGCCATCTCCCAAATAAACTAATTGCACTCAAATTTGTGTCTCAGTTTCTGTTTCTGGGAGAATCCAACTGAGACACCTTGATTTGCAGATGACGAGCTAGCAGCAGGAGGTGGTGCAGCTTGGTGGGTAGGAGTGTGGCCTCTGAAGTCAGAGGCCTGGGTCCAAAGCCTGGTTCTGCTCCTGACTATGTGGCCTTATGCATATTCTTAATCTCTAGTTCCTCCTCCATAAAATGGGCCTAATAGCTCACATGGTTATTATAAGGATTAAATTGATTATGTAATTTTCTCATATACCCCGTAAAAAATGCTATTACTCAATAATATTAGAAAATTGAGTCCTAGAGAATACAAGTAGCTCACCTAAGGCCACACAGGAACCTGGGACTCCTATGTTCCATTTCAGAAGACTCTACTCGTCTGTGTTCCCATGGGCCAGGGATGTTACAGTCATGGGGGTCCACTTGTCCTGGACTTTGAATACTCCTAGACTTCTAGGTGGAATTGCTTGTTTATCTGTCCAACAGAACTCCGCTGTCCAATAGAACTTTCTGTGATAATGGAAACATTCTATATCTGCACCACCCAAGAGGGTAGCCACTAACTACATGTGCCTATTAAACACTTGGAATGTAGTTAGCGCAACGGAGGAAGTGGATTTTTTATTTTATTTACTCATAAAAAATGTAAAAGTTATGTATAGCTGGTACATCTTAGACACCTTAGGTTTAGAGGATGGGGCTTGGGTGATGGTGGGGAGAATCTCTTAGTTCCTTTCTCCTCTCCATTCTCTCTCTCTTCCTGTCATCGCTCCCAGCCCCAGCTATTCAGCACCGTCTTCATGGCACTCTCCGCCTGTCCCTCCTTTGTACATGCTAGGTTCTGTGGAAAGAAGTAGCAGGGACTGTGACAATCATATTTTCACACGCCCAGCAAGGGAGAAAAACTCCTTTGAGACCCCGTGTTGAAAGACAAGATGAATACCTGCTATAAATAAAGCTGAATCAAGAGCCTTTTCTAGACGGCTTCTATTGTTCCCTGTTCTCTTATAGTAGTCAGGCTGAGATAATTTACAGCTTCTCAGACCCTCAATCGTTATAAAACATACCATTACCTCATTTTCATTTCATTAGATTTACAGGTCAGAAGACTACTTTGATCTTTACCAAGTTCATCATTAATGGTTTCAAAATAATCGTTCTTTCTATTTCAGCATGAGCCCAATACAAAACTTCCTACTTGTGTATTCTTTTATCTTCTGCTTCCTACTTTTAACTGTCTGTCTAGACAGTAGTGGTTAATAGAGTTTTCCAAATGCCAGTGTGTATTTCACATCCGTGAAGATGCTCCCTGCACCACTCTGTAACCCCACAGCAAAAGCAGTAAAAGTAGTAATTTCTTTCCAAACTGTCTAATCCTGATGGCTAGCATGAAAAGGTCTGCCTGAGTCATACGTCTGACAAACCATCAGCTCTCACAGGCTACATTTCCACAGTACCTTTAATTAACTCGGCAGGGTACAGTGGGACAGGTGGGCTTTGGAGCCTGACAGACATGGGTTTGAATTCTGACTACGTTGCTTAACTGTGAGAAAAAATAACTTATCCTCTTTGAATCTCAGTTTCTTCATCTGTAAAATGGAGGAATGGGGTACTTTGCAGGGTAGTGGAAGGACCTAGAGGATTTATATGGGAAGCAGGATATTGAAGTTATTAAAATTATGGACTCTACCACCAGCATACTGCTCTGTGACCTTGGGTAATTTACCCACCTCTCTGAGCCTCAATTTTCTCATGTATAACATGGTGATAGTAATAACACTTACCTCTTAGGGTGTTGGGAGGATTCAATAAGGATATATATAAAGTCCTCAGACAGTGACTAACTCAAAGAAAGCACTCACCTCTTAGTATGCCCCGAGGAGAGCTTCCCATTCCAGTCATTCACTACTTTTTTTAGAGCAGGATTCTTAAGTTTTTTGCATTGCGGACTCCTCTGACCATCTGGAGAAGCCTATGGACTCTTCCCAGAAACACATCTGTAAATGCATAAAATATGAAAAATAGAGTTACAAAGAAAGCCAATTATATTGAAATACAGTCATCAAAACGTTAAAAAGACAAATGTGTGATATAGCACTGTGTGTGCTTTTTTATTAATGGATTAAATAATAATATCTAGTGGCAAGTCTAAAATTTCCATAATTTCAAAGCAGTGATGAGTGCAAACAATAATTTAAGACATCTGCAACAACTGTGACATAAATATCTGTGATTTCTATTGGAGACAATGTAGCGGGCTCCGCTAATACTACTGTTTGTTGCCTACGTTCGTAATTGAAGAAATGCTTAATTTCAGTTAGCAGTAAATGGAAATAAGGAAGTAGGGTTTTCTCATCCAAGTTCATGAACCCCATGTTAAGGACCCCTGCTCTACAATATATTTAGCACTCCTTTATCCTCAGCTGTGGGTCCAAAGTCACAGATTAGGAGGTAACCCAAAAATTCTCCCCACATTCCATTACACGGCCTCTGATTAGAAAAGTGATTTTAAGCCAGAAGTGCACAGCCTCACAGGTGTGTGCAACAGGCTGACAAACCACTACCAGCTAATGTTTATCGAGCAATACATGGAAGGCACTGTTGTGTTTTAGATATGTTAACTCAGCAACATTCACAATAATCCTTTGAGATAGGTCCTATTACTATCTGTTTTACAAAGGAGGAAACTGAGGCACAGAGAAGTTGGGTAACATGCCCAAGGTCACACAGCTAGTAAATGATGGAGCCAGGATTTGGACCCAAGTAGTCTGAATCCATAGTCTGTGCTCCTAGCTACCACGCTATACTGTCTCTCTACTCTGAGTGAGGAGGGGGAGTGAGATTTAAACTAAAACCTTCAGGATGTATAGGAGTTAATTAAAGAGGTGGCAGAGAAGGGAGGATGGAGATGTAGAAAAAGGGCTGGGAGAGTATTTTAAGCAGAGAGAATGGGAGGTACAAAGGTCCTGAGGTGGAAAGAATGCAGTGAATGGAGGGCCTGAAGGAATACCAGTGGGGTTGCAGGCTGGAAAGCAAGGGGGACAGTGGCATAACATACGGCTGGATGGCAGAAAGTTTGCAGACCTTGCAGAGTCTGGAAGGCAGCATTATCATCATCCTAAGGAGAATGGGGAGTGACGTCAGATTTGTTGTATAAAAATATCACTCTAGGGCTGGCCTGGTGGCATAGTGGTTAAGTTCGGCATGCTTTGCTTCAGCAGTTTGGGTTCACAGGTTTGGATCCCGGGCGCGGACTTACACCACTCGTCAAGCCATGCTGTGGCAGCGACCCACATACAAAGTGGAGGAGGATGGGCATGGAGGTTAGCTCAGGGCCACTCTTCCTCAAGCAAAAAGAGGAAGATTGGCAACAGGTGTTAGCTCAGGGCCCATCTTCCTCACCAAAAAATATATATATACATATATATATATACGTATATATATATTACTCTAGCTGTAGAAGAGAAAGAATTGAAGGGAAGGAAAAGTGGAAGCAAGGAGCCCAGTTTGGAGGTGAGGTAGGAGTGATGATAGCTTGGACTAGGTGGTGGCCAGGGGTACACAGAGAAGTGGACAGATTTGAGAAATATTTGGGGGAAAGGATCTGGTGCACTGGATATGGGGGTGAGGGATATCTCATGGCAGACTGTATTTCCCAAAGATGGCCACAGCTGTATCTCCCATCCACACACTCTACTTACAGTGGGACCATGCTATTCCTCCCATTGAGAGATGGGACCTATATTTCCTCCCCTTGAATCTGGCCAGCCTTATGAGACTATGTGACTTCCAAGGGTATGTCACAGAAGGCAATACAGCTCCTGCTTGGTTCTTTCAGGCACACTGTCAGAGCCCTAAGCTCCTGGTAAGCAGCACAACTGCTCTGAGGCCATCATGCTGCGAGGAAACTCAAGCTAGCCCATGCAGAGAGACCTTGTGGAGAGGCCCTGAAAGTAGGTGAAGCAAGAGTTGTCCAGCCAGCCTCCAGCTGCTCTAGCCCCCTGCTATTCCAGCTGCAGCCACTGTGTGACTAACCCCGAGCCACACGAAGCCCTTCCCGAATTCCTGATTCCCAGAAACCATGAACAAGAATAAAATGGTTGCTTTACATCACTAAGTTCTGAGTCTGGAACATTCATCCTTCAGATGCTGTCTCTACTGACTCGGCCAGTTATCCAGTTCTAATCCGCCTTAGAGAGATTTAACATTCTCAGTTAGGGTTATTTGTGAGGAACCCTGAAACATGGTAAATGGCTTTTAGGTGTGTTATCTCTGCAGTTTTAATTACCCAGCCCAGTGGTTTGCAAACCTAGGAGAGTTTCTCAAAAAAAAAAAAATGGATTCCCAAGTTCTACCCTCAACTCACTGAAACAGAATCACCGGGAAAGAGTGAGCATTAACTCAGGTGACCTGTCCTACTGACATTATCCTTAGCTTTTTTATGATTATACTTATATTTCTATACCCCAATATATGTAGACAAATTAGGAGATGGATCCTTTGAGAATTTCATGTGAAGGGGGGCATGAATCAGATTTCCCTGGTCACCTGCATTGCACAAACAAGATTCGCTTACCTACATCAAAGAGAATTCTCTTTAAATGTTTGCACAAGTATATTTCACATGGCTCTGGAAATAACTAAATATGTTCCATCTAGAGTAACAATAATTGAAATGGTGTGAATTGCCCCAAAAAGAAACAGAGATATTATGGAAATAATGAATAGCCCTGAATTTAATCCTCCTATAGAAAAGAATGTTATATGATAAAAGATATAAAAATGGTTTGAGCGTGTTACTTGGTATTGAAGATAGCTTGGAGAAAGAGGTAATCTAAGTATACCTACCTGTGATATCATCAAAATCAATTTCAATTGGATTAAATATTTAGTTATTAAAAGGGGAAACGTAAACCACGATAAAACTAGAAAAGGAAATATGTATTTATTAAGTTTTTTGGAGAGAGGAAGGTCAAAAGTCAAAAATGGGTCAGCAAGGCTGTGTTCCTTCTGGAGGCTCTAGGGGAAAATCTGTTTTCTCGCCTTTTCCAGTTTCTAGAGGTCTCCTGCATTCCTTGGCTTATGGCCCCATCCTCCATCTTCAAAGCCAGCAGTACAGTAACATCTTCCAAACTCTCTCTCTCTCTCACTCCCTTCCCTCTCCCCCAACCCCTACTTCCATCATCACATCTCCTTCTCTGAATCTGACCTCCTATCTTCCTCTTATAAGAAACCTTGTGATTACATTGGGCCCACCTGGATAATCCAGCATTATCTCCCCATCTCAAGATCCTTAACTTAATGACATCTGCAAAGTCCTTGTTGCCACATAAGGTGATATATTAACACAGGTTCCAGAGATTAGGACACGGACATCTTGTGGCGGGGGTGGGGGGTGCATTATTCTGACTGCCACAGTTGTACGGAGCTGTACTGACATGGATGGATGTGTCGCACAGGCTGGGCTCCCTGATGACTGGGCGAGACCTTAGAGTGACAGTTCTGCAGTTCCCTGAGCAACTTCTTTCAACAGACAACAGAACTTGCCAAGCGGTGGCAATCCCATTATGATCCACTTCGTTGGTGAAATCTTGATTTGAGGAGCCATTAGCTCTGTCAGGGATCACCAGGACTTCAATATCATCACAATAAAGTCCTCTCCACCCCCACCCCAAAGTCCTGGGGAACGAGGACTCATTGATCAGCTTCCAGTGACAGTTATTCCATTTATTCCACCTGTGAACAGAGTAGTCCATGAAAACCCAAGGGCTTCTGTTTTCTAGGAATGGTCTAACAAACTATTAGCACAAGCAAATCTATAGAAAGATACAAACCATGATGTCACAAAATGAACCTAAAAATATGTGATCTACGAGCTAACAAGCCTTCCTGATGAGCCAAGCACAATTCTAAGGGCTTTATGCGTGACATGTGCTACCTCATTTAATTTAACTTACTTCATACTGACCTTATGAGGTACGTACTATTCTTATTCTCATTCTACAGAGGAAGAAAACGAGGAACGGGGAGGTTAAAGAACAAGCTCAAGTTCACCCAGCCGGGAAGTGGTGGAGCAGAGTTGTGAACGTAGGCCAGTCTCACTCCACCACCTGTGTTCTGCTCCACGACGACCTCATAAACGGTAAATGCCCCTAATAGACTTAAGCCAAGCAAGTTGGAGCGTCAGAGGTCTGTTTACGTGACGCACTGGGTAAATTCCCAGGGCAGCACAGGCAGGTCCTGTGGGAGTTGTGAAGCCTGTGAAGTTAAGCTACAGGCCTGTCTGCCCCCACCCTCAAGCCTCTCTCCTCGCCTCTCTCAGATGGTCCTATTGGCCGTGGACTCCCACCAAGACCAGTATGGAGAAATGAAGAATTTCTTGGCCTTTATTAGGTCATGTGAACACTATGGGGATAGGAAATAAGAGATATTAATCCTTTTACCTGGAAAAAATGCATTCATGCACATAATATTGCAGAGGGTTTAGTAAAAAAAAAAAATTACTGTCTGAGAAGGACAAAGCATCACTTCTGCGTATTCCTGCCCAAATGTACAACCTGCATCTAACAATGAAGAAATGTCAGACAAACCCCAATGAGGGACGTTCTATAAAATAAATGGCTTGTACTCTTCAAAAATGTCAAGGTCAGGAAAGACAAAGGAAGACTGAAGAACTGTTGCAGATTAAAGAAGACCAAAGAGACGAAAACTAAAGGCTACATGTAACCCTAGACTGGATCCTGGGACAGAAAAAAAAATTGTTTCTTCTGCTCTAAAGAATATTAGTGGGACAACTGGTGAAATTCAAATAAGTCTTGTAGATTAGCTAATAGAGATAATACAGAGAAAGAGAGAGAGAGTTATAAAGCAAACAAGGTAAAATGTTCAACATTTGGGGAATCTGGGTGAAAGACATTCAGGAATACTTTGTACCATTTTTTGCAACTTTTCTGTAAAGCTGAAATTATTTGAAAACTTTTAAAGTATTTTTAAAAATCTTGAAGTCTAGAGTCAGAGTGCTTCATTATGTAGTAAATAAGAACTGCACATAACCTGCAGCCTGTCTGAGCTCTGCACGTCCTCTACGTCTACAGAAAAAGGCTGAGAAGTGTTCTCATGAGACAACTAGCAGAGCAGGACGGCAAGAGTTCCTAAACTGTGGAGTGCAGTGCAACCTTGGGGTCAAGAGCCCAAGTCACTCACCACCAGTGCTCTGTGACCTTGGGAAAGTCACATAAGCTCTCTGTGCCTCTACTGACTCACTGGTAAAATTCACATAAAAATAGTATTTACCAAGGAGAATATCTATGTGACATTAGGAAAGGGGAGGAATTCCTAAACAAGACACAGAATGCTAAAACCATAAAGGGAAAGGGTGAAACAGATGACTATGTTAAAATTTAAAACTTTTGAATGGCAAGACACCATTAACAAAGTAAAATGACAAACCACAGAGAGAAGACCTAAACCTGACATGAGATCAGTATCCAAAATATGTAAATAAGTCCTATGAATCAATAAGAAAAACATATATAAACTCAATTAAAAAATAGTCCAGGGGCTGCCCTGGTGGCACAGCAGTTAAGTGCCCAGGCTCCACTGGGGCGGCCCGGGGTTTGAAGGTTCGGATCCCGGGCACACACCAATGCACTGCTTGTCAAGCCATGCTGTGGTGGCGTCCCATATAAAGTCGAGGAAGATGGGCACAGATGTTAGCCCAGGACCAATCTTCCTCAGCGAAAAGAGGAGGATCCGCACCGGATGTTAGCTCAGGGCTGATCTTCCTCACAAAAAAAAAAAAAAATAGTCCAGAAATATCAACAAGAAATTGATAAAGGAAGAAACCTGGATAGCCAGTAAGAAAAGATGGTCAATATCACTAAATTCAGGAAAATTAAAACTAAAACAACAAAGATATCATTGCACACGTATAGTCATAAGCAAAAATAAATAAATAAATAAAGTCTGAAGATATCGAAAGTTGGCAAGGATATCTAGAAATGATATTTATACATTGCCGGCAAGAGTATACAGTAATACTTCCTTGGAGAGCAATCTGGCTAAACCTCCTAAAATTCAACATGCGATCCACTACAAAGTCAGCAATTCCACTCCTAAGTGTGTATCCTTGAAAACTCTGACATGTGAGAGACATGTACATAGGAGACATGTACTAATGTGTTCAATGCAGCACTCTTTGTAATAGAAAAAAATCTAACTGTTCCTAACATAAACTGTGGCTGATTAATACAATAAAATACTATACCGCAAATAAAATGAACAAATTAGAGCAGTAGTTCTCAAATTTTGCAATGCATCAGAATCACCAGGAGGGTTTGGTAAAGGACAAATTGCTGGGTCCTACCCTTAGAGTTTCTGATTCAATGGGTCTCGGGTGGGGCTGAAATTTTGCATTTCTAACAAGTTCTCAGTGTTCCTGATGCTACTTGCTGGTGTAGGGACCACACTTTGAGAACCACTAAACTTACTATATGTTTTAACACAGTTAAAACTTGAAAATCTAGTATAGTTAAAAAAAATAAAGGAAAGTTGTAAAAGGATACATAAAATATATCCAAACACATTAAACAATAATATTCAGATTGGGCATATATATATGTACCTTTATAATAAAGGTACAAAATATACACGTGAATGTATATCAGGAGAGTGATTATCTCTGGGAAAGAAGGGGAAGAAGATGGGAGGAGAGTCTTAGTGGTGAGTAGAAAGGTATGTGCTATATTATTTTATGTACTTTAACGTATGTTTGAAATGTTAAGGAATTTTTTTTTTTTTTTTTTTTTTTTGTGAGGAGATCAGCCCTGAGCTAACATCCGCCAATTCTCCTCTTTTTTTTGCTGAGGAAGACGGCCCTGGGCTAACATCTGTGCCTATCTTCCTCCACTAGGAATTTTTAAACTTTAAATTATATAGTATCTATCTCATGGGGTTGTTGTGAAGAGTAAATGAGATAACGTGAAACTTCTGAGTGAGTAAAGATAGCAAGATAAAGTTCGGTCACAGAATCTCTGTCCTTGTATATCTAACCAAAAAATAATAATAATAAAATTAAGTTAAAAGATACCAAAAAATTAATTAAGAGAATTAATCAATTCAACCAAACAATGAAAGGGTACAACTTTATGGCCTAAGCATCAAAAAAAGGTAACCAAGGAAGGAAACAGAAGATTCTGAACTGAGTCAAGTGTGGTTCTTAACCTGCCCCACAAAAGCATAACGGGAAAGCAGGTGAATCTACAAAATCCTGAGACTTCTCACCTAGAGTGAATGAACAACCTGGGAAAAAGTAAAGGAAAAATCTCTGGGAGTAGAATTCCCTATTGGCCTCCAGGAGCTCTCAGCAGAGACAGGAAAAACCACCCAGCTTCCATTTTCCCAGGTGCCATGATGAATTATGGTAAGGATCTGAAGGCCAAGTGTATCTGCTCAGAAGCATTGAACATATCCTGCCCTATTCCCAAGGAAAAAACAAGACCGGAGAGTGCATCCCTGTTTCTTTCCTCAAGTATTTACCTGTTTGCAATTACACACTCAAGTGTGATTATTCGCCCAGTTCTCTCCACTAGACAGTAATCTCCAAGATAGCAGAGATGGGTCTACACTTGTTCATGATGGTGCCTAGCAAGTAGGTGTATAAAAAACCAGACAGCCACCTCGTAGGTATATAATAAACATTCGGTGAGTAAATGAGTGAAGGAGTGAGCATATGAGTGTGTGTCAAAGAAATCTGACTTCCCATGGTGCTCAAATTCCACAGCCACCATTTTACTTGGCATGCACTACTCACAAGGAGAAAAACTAGACCCCATGGGATCGGAGGCATTTCCTAACTAATAAAAGAGCCTACCTGATTCCTATAGCGATAACCGTGATTAATAGAGTGTATTTACAATTGCGTGAGCAAATTCCATTCCTTGTGACAAATATATCCTGTAGATTAAACGAACAATACGTACAACATTTTACATGCTTCACGGTCAACAGTTACATCCTGGGAAATTTATTTTTGACATTGAATGAATATTCCAGGAAGAAAGAACTCAAGAAGAACCTGTGCCTATATCACCAGAAGCCTTTTGCCTCTCGTCAGTGACACTAATAGGGTACACAGCCTATTTAAATGTAAATTTGAATAAAACATTTTCTCTACCTCTTTGCTTTCTTTGTTCCTTGTGATCCTGAGGTTACAGGAATATATATACTATTCTCCAACACACACATCGATAGGTGTTTTGGGTTTTCTTTAGCTTTATGCAAGACTAAATCAAAATATTTTAGGATTTCAATAATCTATTTCCACAGTTAAAGAGGAAGGAAGGCGCTCCGAAAATGAGAAGAAAGGCGAAGCTCTTTGGGGCGCGGGGACCAGGCCTGGCAACCATCCTCAGCCAGGGACGCCGTTACTAAGCAACCCCTCGCGTTCTCAACCGCCGCCGGAGACCCGCTTCCCCGCCCTCATTGCTAAGGAGATGGACGCCCCAACTCAGCCCTGCCGTAAACCCGCATGCTCTTGCGACATTGCCGCGCCTGCCGCTGCGTGCGCGCCCTCTGCCCCCCACTCCCCGCCCCGGCCGCCATTGCCTCGTGCCCGCGCCGGTCGGTTGGTGGCGCCTTTGTCCTGTGGCGGGCAGGTGGGCTGAGGCGGAGGCGGCAGCGGCGGGCCTGAGGCGAAGGAGCGGCCGGGAGCCCGCCGCGCTGGTAGCGGTGAGTGCCGGGAAGCGGTGGCCGTCCGCCGAGGCGCGGGGCTGACGGGCAGGCGGTTGAGGGGCCCGGGCCGGATGGGGAGGCTGAGGCGGGAGGGCCCGCTGGACGCGCGGCCGCGGCCTCGGCTCGTCTCCGGGTGCGCGCGGGGCTGCGCATGCCCGGTGCGGGGCGCGGCCTCCGCTGGCGCCCGTCCGGCCCAGGCGCGGCCAGCCGGGGCGGCCGGTGATGGGCTCGGGCGCTGCGGCCGCCTGTCTGTGCGCGCACCGCCGGGGATAGCCTTCTTGTAGGGTGGGGCTGCACACCCCGCGCCCCCTTCTCGAAACGGTGACGTCGCTCGCCCGCGGGTCCTCAGCGAGTCGCTGGCGCAGTCGGGATTCGAACCCGGGCTGAGGCGGCCCGCCTCCCGGGCGTGCGGCGCCGTGCGCGAACCGAGCGCCGTCCCCTCGCGGCCCCTTGACAGCATCCTCGAGACGTCTCCTCGTCATGTGACTCCCCCACCCGTTTATAACGCGACCCCGGGCCCGGAGAACGGGAGAAGGAGCCGTGCCCCAGGTTACTCCGGAAACTGGCGACGGAGACAGCGCCCCAACCTGCTGGCTCTCCCGTCTCCGGACCCAGGGCGCTTCCCGCGCCCAGACATCCCGCCTGGGGCGTTTTTTTAGCACGGCGTTCCCCAAATTTGAGTCTCTCGCGTTGCACCTTTACGTCCGTGTACCATCTGTACTGCCATTTACCAAATGTTAATTTTTTTTCTTTAAACTGACTCTCTTTTTTTCTTAAATATGTTTGTTTAAGGTGGAAACGTAAACCACAAACCGTATAATGGAAAGCCAGTTATTTTTCTAATACTCATAAAAAAAATAAATACCTATCAATTAAAATAAACCGCGCGTCCTCGTTCCTCCTGAAATTATTGTGCGTTCCACGCTTTGGGAAACGCTGCCCCATGAGTATGGGGTTCACTGTGGTCTTCTGGCTTTAGCTCTGTGCACAGAGGTTGCCCCGTCCCTGAGGCATAGCAGATTCCATGAAATGCCCCAGGGTCTTCGGGGATGGTAATTAAAAATATAAGCTGTGTCGTTGTAAAGTGTTCTTGTTATTGACGTGCAAGTGGTAGTCTCAGGGAACTGCAGGAACTGTCTGTCTGCTCAAGCGCACCTGGTGTGCCTCCTCGGTTTCCCTGCAGCCTTGTGGTAGCCACCCCGCAGTTTAAAAGAGATGATTCTGCCAACGCCGATGGAGCAGTTTTGGTTTTTGACAACTCTAGGTTTAATGTTTTCTGCGTGAGTCAGTCTGAGTGTCAAAACTAACTTTCGTGTGGACGTTTTCGAACCAGTAAAGCCCAAGCTTTGCATTGTGGGTATTGGAGATCACTTGGCTGTTAACATCAGTTTCTTTCTTCATTCTGGTTTCTTTGCCTTTCTTGTAGCTCGTCTGTCACCTTCCACATATTCTTTGAAAACTCTGACAGTCTTTTCACCTAAAACATGGAAGCAGTGATTTTCCTTATACAATGTACTGGAGAAACCATATTGCAAGGCCCAGTGGAAGGAATTTAGGTGCAGGTTGCTCCATGTCGCGTGCCTGTGAACACCACAGGTTTAGAGGAGGCGTTGACAGATAAACTTATAAGTTAACAGTCTGTTCTGTTGGTAGTCTATTCATAAGTTCTGTTTGTGTGTGAGGGAGCAGATTTACTTTAATTCATCGAAAGGAAACTCAGAAAAGTTAGCTCAAGCCATTCAAGAGTTTTTTCCTCAAAGCCTATGTAAAAAAAAATCCACATTCCTTGGGGTTACTTTTGAATGAGCACAATGTAGAACTTACATAAGGCAAAGGTGATTTTCTTCACATTTCTAAGCTACGGTCCTGTGTAGAGAAGAAATGAGAATTTCTTTTTACTCAAGTCACTTTCTGAACTTCAGCATATGGAACCTCATCTACCAGTGCTCAAATGCTAAGAATAAACATCTTTTGGAAAGGCGTTAGAAGTCTGATGAGAAAGAGTGCCTGATGGTTTGAAACTTCATTTTAAATAACCATTGCAAGCGTTCTGTCTCTGTGACCTGTAGATGGCACTGCGTTTGTATCGCTTGTTACTACTGTGGGAATTATTGGAATTCATTTGTGCTTTTAAGAATGAAAACCTTTGGAGGAAATCTATTTGATATTTTATTCCCTTTAGTTTACATTGTTTCTTTGTTTTTGATTCCCTACTTGAAGAATGAAACATCTCTTCCTATACTCACTATTGCTCTTAGGGATGATGATAACATACAACCGGCAGTCCACACGGGTTACAAAGCAGCTTTACAAATACCAACTCATTTGCTCCTGCTAATCATCTTGTGAGGTAGATAGACCAGTATTATTATTATATCTTGTTTGCATGTGAGGTAACAATGGCTCAGAGAGGTTAGATTTCTTGCCCAAATCACATATTTAGTGGAACATATTCAAGCTGTTATTGAAGATAAAAGATTTCATGGTCAAGCAAAAATTGGGAAATGTTGAGGTAAATTGGTGTCCTTACTCCAGAATTTCTCAGAGGCTTTAACATGCTAAACATGTGTGATGTAGATGTCCGAGACAGGAAGATATCATGATGCATTTCTGTCACTGTCCTCCCATGAACAACTTGAGGTACTAGTGTTACCCAAAACTGATCACTCTTTCTGCTGCACTCTTGTTCCTCTCTGTACCTTGTGGTTTACTAGTAATTACCATGTGTCTTTGAGACAAGAGCTTTTAAAGCTCAGGCAGCTTTTTTGTGCCAAAAGATTTGGCACAGCATACATATTTGTCTATAGACTGTTCGGCTTAGGCAGAGTTAAAGTATACTATCAAGAAGTTAAAAGGGCAGTAACCAACAAAATTACCCTCTATGTTACTCTCATTAATGAGAGGCATTAATGAAAGGATCAGGGTAAGGCCACTGTTGGAAGCAACAGCACATTAGGGAAATATGAAGTATACTGACAGCTAAATATATAATACCAGCATGCCTGCTGCTTTTTAAATGGTGGTTTTATTGCCACCAGATATGAATATTTATAGGGATGGTCATTTTCATTCTTTATCCTATCACTAAAAAAATAAGAGATAGTAGGTCAACTGGACCAAATGCTTGTGTGTTTAGAAAATAATTCCCCTCAAAGAATCAGAACTTTTCCAAACCATAAGGCTCTTTTTCTTTTATTTCATGTTCAAAACAACATTATTGTTGACCTATATAAAGACTGGTGACTTTAGGCAAGGATCAGGGCAACTTAAGTTGCATTGGAGAACAGTTATAAAGCAAAGTGTTGTACAACTTTAGCTCTGTAAAATACCTTGAGTGGTCCCCTGGTTTGGATCTGGAATGATTGAATTACTGAAGATTAGGTTGATCCTACAGCTAGTGGGCAAGTTTTGGAGAACTTTGAATTATAAGTAATTTGGATTTAAATGAGTATACTTAATTATGCAATTGGAGATTGAGATAGTAATAACATGTATTTAGGATCAGAGATGATACAAGTTTGTTTTTAATCTCTCTTCAGAAATTATTTTTGATATCCAAAAGGAAAAAAATAGGAAAAACATGATTTTCATTCAGTTTTAAAGTTTAGGATTATAAACATATAACTGAACCTTTTGCAGCCTTTGGGAAGCTTACATTAGGACAGCATCAGAGTCACTAGACCAGCTGGTTGGAAATATAGATCCTTGAGTGCAGCTCCCCACCCCCCACTCCCAACTAACTGGTCTCTGGAGGTGGGGGCTAGAGAATCTGCCTTTTCAGAAACCACCCCTGCAGTTTTTATGTACATTAAAGTTCTGAGGACCCTTTGGGGCCAGCCGGTGGCATATTTGTTAAGTTTGCACGCTCCACTTTGGAGGCCCAGGGTTTGCGGGTTCGGATCCTGGGTGTGGACATACACACTGCTCATCAAGCCATGCTGTGGCAGCATCCTACATACAAAATAGAGGAAGATGGGCACAGTTGTTAGCTCAGGGCCAATCTTCCTCATCAAAAAAAAAAAAAAGTTTTGAGGACCCTTGATTTAGGACTTTAGAAAATGAGTTTTCACTAGAAATAGAAGGTTGAAGCAAATTCTAGTACTAAACTATTCATATCCCAGATTACTAATAGGAATTGACAACTTGGGTTTATGGTTGGGTTTACATTAATGGATTCATTTTAAGCAAGACCTTAATTTAACTATAAAGTGTTTGGGGCTTTATAGCTTGAGCTGGAGGTAGTGGGAATAGTTAGAATATCTGTGGAGTTCTCAATATTTTAATTCCTTCCATTCACATCACCAGGATGCTTTCACCTTCTTGAGAACAAAGAAAGCAAACCTACCAAGATTCCATGGTCTGCTTATTAACTTTAGCTATGCTCCACTTTGCTTTTAGTGGTATGGATGTGAAATTGTCAGTGTGGCCATTTTTCTCTTTTTGCAAAGAGTTGCATTTAGATATGAAAACAAAATGCCTCAAAAGAAACAGGTAATCTAGCCCCTGCCAGCAGAACAATACTGACAGCTCTAGTTTGCAAAATTTTGAGAGAACTTTAGTTGACAGTTTGCCCTTTATTAGCCAAAGAAGTGGATAACATGCTATCAGAAAGTGGCAAGCTCAGTGGTTAATGTTTTTCCTGCTATTTTATAACTAGGTAATTCGAAAAAGAAGCTTAAATTTTCAGAATTCTTTTTAAACAATCACCTGAAATTGAGGAGAAGTGGTAGACTGCATAGTCCTCCTTGGAGAGGGGGCACTGACCTTATACTTGGATATTATTATTATTACCTTTAGCATTATGGAAACTTGGGTTGATGATTCCATTTCCTTTGGAGGTAGCCATGTGATTATACTTCCTGTACTGTTTTCAGGGATTTTTTTTTTACACATTTTAGCCGTTGTCATGACACTTTCTTTGTAACAGATTATGAGTTATTTCCCCTTGAACATAGGAGTTTAGAGAGGTTTCTAAATGGAGGACCTATGTATATGTTATGTATAAGCTAAAGGGATAAATAGATAATAGAATAGTGGTTCCCAAATACCTGCTGAGAATCACCTGAGAAACTTGTTAAAATACAGATTCCTAGGCTTCATCCTCAGATTCTAAGTTTGAGACTGAGCCTGGGAGTCTGATTTTTAACCATATTCTCAGGTGGTGCTGATATATCTTCATTAAAGAAATGTTTTGGAGAATGAAAAAAATATGTATCTATAAATAGGGAGGGGGAATGGGGAGTTATTTAATGGGTATAGAGTTTTAGTTTTGCAAGATGAAAAAGTTCTGGAGATCTGTTGCACAACAGTGTGAATATACTTTACTGAACTGTGCACTTAAAAATGGTTAAGATTATATAAATTGTATGTTACATGTTTTGTACTACAAATTTTTTTAGAAAGATATTAGGAAAAAAAGTAAGGAAGGATGGTTTGTTGTCTATTTCTTCCTGAACAGTGAATTGAACTAGTAGATTGTTGGCTATTAATTACTGACTCCTCTGGCCATCAGTTCATTTTATATCCCTTTGTTAAAGGTAAAATCATAACCTCTTAAATATTTTTCTTCCATCTGTTTCCTTCAGTATCAAACTAGTGATCCTTGAAGAGCATTTCTAAAATGGGCAATATTTTGAATGTCTTAGGTTTAAATATGCTCTGCCTCCTTTTTTGGCTAATATACATACAGTATGCCTTCATTAATTTGGCTTCACTGAAACTCTGTGGTAATTCATTTCATAGCCTCCTACAGGCCCTCTTAGGACCAATTTCTTCCTTTTCCATAGCAAAGTTTTTTTTTTTTATCTAGTCTAACTCTGGCTTGCATCTATAATTCCTCTCTCTTTTCCTCCTCTTATCCCCCCATTCCCTACACTAAACTTCCTATAGTATTTCTAACTTATTATGTCTTTCACACCATTCCTTTACTTTTACATGTGCTGGAATGACCTCTTTTCTGGTAAACTCCTACTCATCCTTCAAGACTCAGTTTAAATGTTACTTTTAGAACTTCCCTGCTTCCTCCACCTTCCGTCTGCCCCCCATTCTTCCCAGTCTCCTGTCTGTCTTATTCCTCTCCCCTGCCACACACATACACAAAGTTAGGCCTTCATTATCTCTGCCATAATCCCACTTTAGATTATATTGTGATGATCTGTGTACATGTGGCTCTCTCTTTTATTAAACAGTGAACTCCTTTAAGGCACAGACTTTAGCCTTGTTATTTCCATATGTCTAAGGCCTAGTACAGAGTGCGACACATAGTACACACAGAAGCATTTGGTGTATTGATTATAAACTGTCCTTTTCATATTTATTAATTTAGGTCTCTAAGGATCTCTACTTGTACAGTTTAGTTGAAATTTTACCATCTTGAATACACTTGTAATTTAAATTTTTTGTAGCTCAGACTTTTTTACTAGTCTAGATTAGCTCAACCCTTGTGAATCCAAATAGGTGTTTTTTTCTTTTAGCTGATATTCTTCTTTGAATCAACATAACTAACACAGAATATCCGTTTTATCAGGTTCAGAGAGTTCAAGTGACTTGACTAAATTCCCCCCCAAAGTAGGTCTAAAACTCAGATTTGCTGATCCAAGCCAAGTGCTTTTTCCTCAAAAGAAGTAAAAAGGGCAAGACATTACATGTTGATGGAGAATTTGTGTCTGAAGAGTTGAGGTGAAGAGAATGTCAGTAGCATAAGCCAGAAACACTGTAGTTTGAGGTGATAGAAATTGAAATGGTAACTAAATAGCTAGGTCCTACTCTATTGAGTGTTTGGGGCACTTAAACATTGGGGTGACTAACATAGACTGAGGCTTTTCGCGTTCCATCAGCATTTGATTGGGAGGTCCTAGCAAGAGTGTTCCAAGTGGAAACCATGTCTTTCAGCTCCCTGTTATGGAGGCAGCAGAGCATACTGTTTAAGCACTTCGGCGTCAGACAGACCTGGGTTTGAGTTCTAGCCCTGCCTCTTGATCATCTTGTGACCTCAGATAAGTCACCTAATTTCTCTAAACTTCAAATTTCCTCATTCACAAAATAGAGATCATAATAGTACTTAAGTCCAAGAGTTGTAGAAAGGATTGAATGAGATAATGCACATAATGTTCTTAGTACAGGCTCTGGGATAGAGTAAGCATTCTGTAAATATAGGTTTTCATTGTTTCCCCCATTCCTGTTCCCAGGAATAATATTTGAATACAGTTAAAGATATAATAATTATTTTAATTAGAGAATGAAGGAGATAATCAAATATGAGGGAATGCATAGTTTTCAAAGTGAGCTTAAAAGGTTGATTTAGAAACAGCAAGCAGATGGGGCCGGCCCTATGGCTTAGCAGTTAAGTGCGCGCGCTTGGCTACTGGCGGCCCGGGTTCAGAACCCCGGGCGCACCCCGACGCACTGCTTCTCCGGCCATACTGAGGCCACGTCCCACATACAGCAACTAGAAGGAGGTGCAGCTATGACATACAACTATCTACTGGGGCTTTGGGGGGAAAAAAAAGGAGAATTGGCAATAGATGTTAGCTCAGAGCCAGTCTTCCTCAGCAAAAAGAGGAGGATTAGCATGGATGTTAGCTCAGGGCTGATCTTCCTCACAAAAAAAAAAGAAAGAAAGAAACAGCAAGCAGAGCGTTCTCTTACCCCTGACTCATTACAGTGTAACTCGTTAAAATATCCCTGAGTTACAGTATACCATCAAAGTCATCTTCATAAATATGGTTTAAATGAGAAGTCCTGTCCTTTCCCCTCCCAGTTTGGAGAGTTGTATATTGATATCTGCTGTCTCATCAGTGTGGTTTCCAAGGGGCATTATCTTTATCATCATTTGTTTCCAATTAGTAATTCCTGATTGTTAGTTGATTTTCAGATAAGCCTTTTGGGGAGTTTTATTTCATTTGTAATCACTTACTGAAATTGTATAGGTTTCTGGATTCTTTCAGCAGCCAGTGGTGGGCCTGTCACTAAGTGCTGTGGTTCATACTGCACTTGTTTAGAGTAATTCTCGTTATTTTCTATTGCGATAGCCCGTGAAGTATAAAAATTGATTTTAAGGTGAAAAGAGTTGTTTTATGATGGTACAATTAAAAAATAGAGCAACGCAGTTCTTGGTACAATGAATGAAACATGCATTTTTATTTATAGCATTATCCCAGGATCATTGTGTAAACTCTGTCTGACATATTAGTTAGTCTAAAGTAAAATTGTAGATTAAGCATTGTGTCTTTCTTTGGGAGTCCTTAACCCCGTTGTTTTGTGATTTACAACAGCTCTGCCACTTCCTGCGTAACATCATGTTTTCTGGATTTTTTTTCTGGTTTTTTTCCTTTTATGCCAATCTCTTCAGTTGGTGCAATTTTTGGTCTGAAAATCCTTTCCTGAGAAGTGCTTTTAACTGTTTTCAGAAGACCAGTTGGAAATTATAGATATTCAGGCCAAGGTTAAGCACGAGGTGGTGATGGTGATATTGAATGGCATTCACATTGCTAATGTAATTAAAGTATAGAAGTACCCACCAAGCTGAGGTGGAAGAGACACTAAGAGACTGACTGACTTTTGGTCTTAAGGCATTTGACCAGGATAAGATATAACAGGAGGAGAAAGAAGAACCATTTCTTATCTTTTCTATGCAGAGGAGGCATTCCACCTCTCCTTGGAGACTCCTAAGTTGCCACTGCCCTCTTTTTCATTAAATTCTCTCCAATTTTGGTTCCCTACGTAATGTCTAGAAAGGTCCCCAAATTGTCTTTCCATCTTTTTTTCCCTTTTCCTTTACATTAACATTATTTCTCTTTCCTTGGTGTGGATTATATATCTTTGTAAGGAGTTAGGAAGAAAATCTGATTCAACTAATTAATACAAAAGCCCCCTTTACCGGTCCCAGTATTTGCATTTTCAAAGAGAAACTTGTTCAGGTGGACCTCCAAACAACAATTGATGGGTTTTCAAATTGTGTGACAAAAAATTGGGATGGGGCAAAGTTTTTTACCTTGACTCTTTAAATCTTTGCTATACTGTGATAAGCTCCCTGAAGTTGTTTGTGCTTTTGGTAGCTTCTCTCTTCTTCCTGTGTTTCTAAACTCATAGGTTTTTCAAAAGTTCTGTGTGACATATGTTAGGATTTTTTGTATATGGGGATTGGTGGTGGTGATAGTTTTGTTTTCATAACTCTCACTGAAAACCCCTCCAATACTACCCTAACATGAGCAGTCCTCTTGGATAGCAATGAGACTATCAAAAATTTCCAGGTCTCTGGGGCCTACCCCGTGGTGTAGTGGTTAAGTTCTCGGACTCCGTTTCGGCAGCCCGGGGTTCGCAGGTTCAGATCTCGGGCACGGACCTATGCCCCGCTTATCAAGCCATGCTGTGGCAGGAATCCCACATATAAAGTAGAGGAAGATGGGCACGGATGTTAGCCCAGGGCCAATCTTGCTTAGAAAAAAGAGGATTGGCAACAGATGTTAGCTCAGGGCCAGTCTTCCTCTCACACACACACAATTTCTGAATCTCACCAAGATGGATATTTGAGGAACTCTTAAATGGGGCAAATAAACAAACACTTGACATACCACACTAAAAGTTTGCTACCCCCCAAATTAAGAAAATGATCTGACAGTTCTTTTTGCAGAAGACACGTTAAGTCACACCATCCAAATATAATTGCTTTGGACTACTCAATGCAAATAGATAATAGGAGGCAAATTACAATCAAAATGGTTTGAAGATATCTTGAATTTTTAAATAACCTTTCAAATAATTGCAAAAAAATTTCAACAACTTCAAAGTAAAATATTTATCTTCTTCTAACTGGAACCAGTTTTGCCCCAAAGGTATATAATACATGACTACTTTGGTCTCCCCAGTCCTATATGTAGGCACTCACAGAACTGGATATAATTATACAATGTAAATAATCCTTTTCATATGATGAGGGAAAATTATATAGCATTAATAGAAACTTACCAATTAAAGTAGTACCATATATTCTTTACGCTGACCTAAATGTTTGCCAGGTCAAGTCAATGTTGAGATGAGTTTTCTTTATTCACATGACCATGTATTAATATATGGAATCCTGCTGGGAGATAGGGTACTTATTTAAAATAAATCTTTGCACCACCACCATCCCCAGTGTATTCCAAAGATACTTTGAAAATACTTAAATAATCAAAGACATTGCATTTCTTCCTGAATCATAGTCACCGTGTATTAGAAAGCAGTGAGCAGACTAAGTCAGTAGGCCCTTCTAACCTGAACTGATGTTCTCCACAGTTGCATATAAAAGAACTAGATAGTCCCTATAAGGACTATCATTATATAATATGTAATTCAGATGTTAGTGAACTTTAAGAGTTATAAATTGTGAAAGTGCCATGTGCTGTACCAAAGCCATGGTCAGATATTACTGGCCAAGTCCTATATAAAAAATATTTTCTGATTTTGTAAAAAGAGAGGGATTGGGCCGGCCCCGTGGAGTAGCGGTTAAGTGCACGCACTCCACTGCTGGCAGCCCGGGTTTGGAGCCTGGATGCGTACTGACACGCTGCTTGTCAGGCCATGCTGTGGCAGCATCCCACATACAGTGGAGGAAGATCGGCACGGATGTTAGCTCAGGGCCAGTCTTCCTCAGCAACAGAGGAGGATTGGCATGGATGTTAGCTCAGGGCTAATCTTCCTCACAAAAAAAAAAAAAAAGAGAGGGAAAGGTAAGAGGCAATTTAGGTAGAATATACTTCTCTAACTTTTTAAATTTATGTTACCTTTTGACTTTTGTCAAAAGCCAGTCTTCTCTTAGGCATAATAGAGAGGGACTTCTGACTTAAAATGGAATTGAAGATCATTCTCACTTGAACAGGAACTCAAAAGTTGACAACATAGCAGGGTAAAGTCTGTACCAAACCTGTTAAGCTTTTCTGTTATTACTGTGGTCTTTCACATGATAGGAGTCTGGTTGGAATTTTTAAAATACATAATTACTGTTTCAAAGCACTTAATTATGTGAGTGCTTAATACCATTTAATGTCATTAGATACACTATTAATTGCTTAATATGGAACAATGGGAACAAAACTACACTGCATCAGGAAGCAGTTTTATTTCTTCATTCAACTAATGTATGAAATTTTTAATGCATTTATTTATCTTTAAGTCATAAACATTGTCAAGTGTTATCTTTGGGCATAGATTGGTACATTTCTTTAGATACTTCATCAATTCTTACTTATACATAGTGTTTTTATTATTCACTTCAATTTTTGCAAAGCGAGTTTGTTTTGTTTTTAGCAAGCAGGTTTTAACTGCACAAATTGGCTTTTCTATAAGTGTATGTGATTGCACTGTTCTCCCTTATCTAGTTGTGTATACCAGCCTTCTCTAATGGAAACTTGTTATGAGGAGTGTTTTATTACCTAACCCTTCTATACCAAATGCCTATTCTTATTCTTAGGTACCTATCTATGAGGGTTATAGATGTTAACATATCATATACTTTGTTTAGAAAAAAAATTAATTTCTTTCCTATGTCTCATTCTGGAAGATTCTATCCAATGGAATACAACACAAGGCACAAAAGGAGGCCCTACCTCATGGAATATTGGAAGTTTTAAGACAACAGAGTCCAACTATTCTTTGTAACATAAAATGGGATTATTTGCCTTTGCTCTTTTTCTTTTTTAAACTCTCTCTCTTCTTATCTTTATCCTTCTCTCTTCCCCTCAAAAAAGAATCTTTCAGCTGGCTCTCCAAGGGTTTAGTTTCCCCCTTTTGGAGGGGGCAGGTGTTAGGTTTAGGGCTTGGCAAAGTGTTAAAGCATTGATATAATCAGTTTTACACAAATTAGGTGTTAGCTAGAAAACTGAAGGACATTCCTTACCAAGCCATGACACTATACTGCTGTAACTTAATAAAAATTGCCCAAGTGACAGTGTATCTGCTGAATGGATTTTCTTACACCATCTGCTTGTCATTGTAGTTTTTTTTGTTGTTGCTTTCATTTGAAATGTGCTGATGATCTTGTTTTTATTCCGTAGCATTGAACAGATGGGTTGATTATTCTTTTCAGATATTAATAAGGCAGCGGAAAGAAGAAATATGAATACGGCTCCATCAAGACCCAGTCCCACACGAAGGTAAAGTACCCTGAAGCAGTGAGTTACCTTGGGAGAGTTGGGCTCTGGGGAGTTAAGCCCAACTTCGCACATCAAGGGTCTTTTCTTCCCCCCAACAAATCAGAAACGCTCAAGCAAACAATTAAGAACATGAACCTTGTGTGAAGGGCCTTGCTGCTTTTTTTAAACATACATCAGGAGATGCAGAGGAAGCTTTGTGTTTTCGGTGGCAAACCCAGCAAGTTCAGCTTGCAGCATGAGTTGCAGGCGATTGGAAGAGGATAAACCTCTGTCTGTCCCCAGCTCACGTGTCAGTGGGAGCCTCCACAGCAGGAGGAGTGCCCCAGGGTCGTTGGTGTGTGCCATGCTGCACTGCAGCGGGCAGCAGAGATTCGACTCTTCATTCCAAATGGCTGCCGGTCCAGATGTTAACCCAGGTTTACGGGAAGTGCTGCTTGAGAGATTGCTGCTGTGCCTGTGCTGCAGATCCCCTGTTTGCTCGCATGCTTGGGTTACCTATTGAGGGGAAATAAAAAGGGCAAAAACACTCCACCTCTCTAAAGTCTCCCTTTTTCTTAGCTTTCTGGGAAATAAAAGACATTTCCCCAATATATTCTTCCTTCCAGTGTATACAAAAGAGATAGTCCTGATGTGTACCCTCAAGATATGCGTTAAATTGGCCTCTTCTCTCAAAGAAGAGCCTTATTAATGTTACCATTTACACCAAAGATGAGTATGTTGTATCCAAAGTGTCCGCCCCATAACAGCACACAAGTGGATGCAGTGTGTGCAGTTTTGTGTGAAACCCGGACAGATGTGATATATTTCATATCTGGTGTCTCTTCAGGGCCCAAGCAGATATTCAGTATGGATTTTGCCTTTGCCCCTAAATAAAAATGCCAATTTTCCACAGTAAACTACATACCTAAAGTACAGCTGTAAACTGCATTTCCTACAGTGAACTGAACACTGCTGAGTACAATGAATCCTAGTCTGTACTCGTAACTCCACAGATCACCTGGGGATGTACCCAACTAACTGAGCACTTACACATAACATACAGCTGTCCTGCTTTGGGACAAAAACATCTATATTTTGTTACCTACTTATTGAAAAGAATGACTGCTGTATGTTTGGTGTATATACCCCTACTTGGAGGTGAAGAGTATTTTCTAACCTACCATCAATAGATAACACACATCAACTTTGCAGAGTTCAAGCAGACCCTTGGGGGAAAATAATGCTGCTGATGTCAGTTGGATTCTTTGAGCACTCTGCCTACACAGAGGAGTTGAATCTGACACCACAACTTCAGCTACACTACAGCTGTCAGGTGGATGCCCTGGCCATCCATTGATTTCACTGCAGAAGTGAACATATATATTTGTACTCTGTCTGTTCTCCTTAACCCTGTAAGGAATGCCTGCAGCTTGCAGGTAAATGCTATATTGATTGATTTTGTGTGTATGTGTGAGTATCCTGAAGAACATAAATGAATCCTCTAGAACTTCAGCAGTTCCATATAATGTCTTCTTCCTTTATGTTGCATCTACCACGCTGCAGATGTTGGGCAGTCCCATCTGTGTTGCTCCTCGTTGCCCCAGTAGACATAGAATACAGGTGACTAAGAGTTTACATCTAATGGCCAGAAATATGGAGCTCCCGTTGGAAGCTGTGGTCACCAAATGGCTTGAAAGGAGATATAGTGTGTATCCAGTTTCCAAGGAGCTCTAATGTGTGTGCTTCTGAACAAGGTAGCTTACCAGAGGAGTGTGGAATTGGTAACTGTAGAGACACTGACTCCACTAGTAAAATCCTCCCCCGTCTCTGTTGTCCTCAAGATGCTTATGATCTCTGGGTAATGTCTGTGTTTCCTTAGGCAAAAAAAAGAGACAGGGCACATTGCAGAATAAAAAGTAGTTCCTGTTTGTGCTATGGATTGAGAAGAATATTTTATGTCATCCCATTAATGATACTTAACCAAATGCTTTTAACATTTCCAATTGATTGTAGGTGTTCAACAAACATTGGCAATGTAGGGGAAATAACTGACTCCCTTGGTTGGAATCCAATGTAGGCATTGCCAGGCATTAAATTAAAAAGATTAATTTCATCCCAACCTAAAATGCAACTCCATAATTTCATCTGTAATAAAAGAAATAGCTTTATGCTTTTTTTTTTAATAGCCTCCCCAAAGAAAAGCATTCAAACAACATTGGCGGGGGCCTTTTAAAATGTTCTCCTTACCAGATATATAAATATAAATATATAAAGTCACTTTTATATATCTTTTAAAATATCACCTTCTTCAGAAGTAAATTCTAAAATGAGGTTGTTGGGGATATGGATGGGGCAGTGGCTTCCTGATTTATTTACAATCAGTATGAGGGACAGCTAGGCTAATTCAAATTCCGTTAAGAATCAGTCTTCCCCTTGGTGATATGTCCCTAACTGGGTTCCTCAGCATGTTATTTACTTGATGAAGTTTCATACAGTCATGCTTAATAAGGTTCAGGGAAGAGGGATGTTCACATTTAATAAAATCTGTTCTGAGCCCCATCTAAAACCTAGGCAAAGAGTCTTAGTTTTTTACCTTTAAAAATAAAAATTTAAGAACCTTAAAGCCAGATAAATTGAACATTGTGTTCAAAAGAGAACACTAACATTTAGATCATTGCCATGATCATGCATTCTCTCTTAAGATATACCAGTAGGGCAGAAATAAAATGCAATAAGTAAGCAAGATGGGTGAGTGGTTAGCCTGGAAGGGACTAATTATTTCTCTGAGAGTGAACACTGAATATCACTCTCTTTGGGTGCATACTTCCAGTCAAAGCCTTGAGGTAATTCCAGATGTACCAGTATTTTGACAACAACCAAACTGCCTGCATTTGGCAACCCTAATCATTTCATTTGCCCAAGCCATAGGGAGTGCATTGTTCACAGGAAAAAACCAGTGTACCTATAGCAAATTTTTCCCTTAAGTTGTACCTCTGTGTCTTCAGTGTTACTACTTTTAATAAGAAAATTGTTTTTAAGCATGCTGGCAAGACCTTTGTAACACCTTGTTTTGCTGGACTTTAACCTTGAGTATCAAAACACCTAGGTATCTTTGGGAATTTTCACAGGATTATCACCTCTTCAAATGTCTCTGTAAGTGACGGTTCTGCTGGCATTGCTCTCTGTTCAGTAATATGCCTCCCTAATGACTCCAGCTGTCAGTGTGTAATTCTGACAATATTGGCCCAGCCAAGCAAAGAACTCTGCATCAGGGATCCCTGCTATAGATCACATTTCAGCCTGAATTCTCATCATTTGACCTTTGGACCACTTCGTTGGACTCCTTTGAGTACACTGCGTAGTTACCATGCAAGTCGTCTAGCATTGGCGCTGCACGTTAGTCCTTACCTTCTTCAAAGACTGGACCATTATTCTGGTTGTATATCAGATGTTCTCAGTTCCTATCTTCAGCTCAATACCTTGGCAGCTCAGGTCCTGGAGCATAACCCTATACAGACGTGGCCTGCAAGTGAGACTCTGTATTTCCTGATCCTTGCTGCATGACCTAAAGAAGAGCAAATAGAATTGCCTTGTCTGCATCAAAAGCTCTGCAGAGAATTTTCCCCATGTATTTGTGAAGGATGTTAGGCCTGGTGCCTCTTCGGTGAAAGTCATCAGGGATTGGTTCATCAGAAATAACCTAGCTATAGACAAGTTTCTTAACGTGGCCAGAGATGATTTCTACATATCCACAGTGTTAATTCCTTTGATAACTGCTTGTTCCTTGGATATGAGACAGCCCTAGCTCTAGGTGGGCCTCACAATTAAGGATTCCAGGCTGTGATTACCTCTGCACTAAAACTTAAAGAAGAGCCGTCAGTTCTCAGCAAGTGCCACCTCCACCAACAGAAAAGCTGTATTTGTGCTTGAGAAAATCATCAGCGTGCTTCCTAGGGAGAAGCATGGGCACTTAGAAAATTTGGATCTGTGAGGTCTGATATCTCATTGCACCCCATATCCTACCTGCACCTAATGGCAAAATTCTGCACAAGTCTGTTGTCTCCATTTCTGGCAGTAGCATGGAGCCGTCGTGGTGGGGAATCAACATCACACAGCAGCCAGCCATTTAGATAATGATATTTGTGGACAGTGTCTGTGACAGAACAGAAGTACGAAGAACTGATGAAGGACTTTTTTCAGGAGCAAAAAAAGGCTGGCCCTCCCAAGGAAAATACTCCAGTGATCAGAAAGGAGATGCTGATGAAGAAAAGGACAGAGACCTTCCTCCCTGACTTTCTGTACAGCCAAGGCTAAAGAACACCATCCTGAGCTTGAGGTTTCAGTCTCTAGCTGAAGAGAAGCTCAAAGTTCATCAGTCTTCCAAGATAATCTATCAGTTCTTACTCTGTAGGCTCTCAAATGCCTAGTGCTCTGCAAACCCCTTTAGTCCCCAGGAAGAGAAGCAGTTCTACCAGAAGCACGTCACTTGCCATCTGAGCCATGGTTTTTCCCTTCACCCATCCCTCCCTTACCTCTCAAATGTTTCCAAATGATATGACTGTGTTTCTCTTGAGGCAAGGAGCATTTGGCTTTTTCTTCCCCCTGCTGAATAGATGAGGAATTTGCAACAGAATTTTAGTAGTGTTTGTCACCTGCCTTCAGTTTGTGGACTCCACTGCTGAAATTTATTTAACCATTGTTTAGTTTCTTTTTAGCCTCTGGTGACCTGGTACCTGAGGGTACAATGGCATTTGGTCTCCAGTAGAACACCTCTGGTGCCATGGGATGATATTGTGAACCTAATTATGCTACAGAAGCTTGCTTCTAACCCACTTCTCTGAGGTCAAGCATCTCGTTCAGCAGGCTTCGTCCTTGCGGCACTCTGAATCCTCACACTGCACCACTCTTTAGTTAGCTGGTTCTTTTGAGAAGCATGTTGGGGCCAGCAGCAGGAGCCGTTTTGTTCTGGGGAGTTCTTTGTTTGGGTCCTAAAGTCACCCTAAAGGGCTTTTTGTTTTGTTTTTGTCTCCAGAAGACCAGCAGTCTGCCATACTGCTAGTCTTTTGGAGAAAGGAAAAAAGCTTTTGCCTTTTCGTTTTAAAGAATTATCACCTTCTCTGTCCCTACTTCCACCACTCTTTTGGTTCTTTTCCCCTTTGTGATATCCTCTTCTACATTTTTACCCAGAAGGCAATTGAGGGCAAATTAGTAGTTTTATTGCACGTGGAGTTAAGATTCATTGAGAGAAGGGGAGTGCTTGCCTTCTCAAACTGGAAGCATGAACCCAGACTTTGGGAATTTAGGGTTATAGTCAACCTTCAGAGATGGATCTAACAGGTAAGTAAGGTATTTCAGAGGATTCAAAAGAATGGGAACCACATATGGCATTTATAATCATCCTAAGCCTGTGAATAACATGCTGTGATATGATGTTTTTATCCACGTCCCCACCCCCATTTCCACCAGCCCAAGGCTTTATGTGTGGTCTGTGGTCTGTCAGGTTCATGATCTCTCTCAGCTCTGATTGCCAAGAACACTTGAAATCTTATTCCACCTCTAATGACTATTTCTAACTGCTCCCCAAGGCAGGTTTATCTGCCAATCATTAATCCAAAAGTACTTTCATTTGTCCCTTCCCGTGGGCTCCTGAGTGTTTGCCCACATTATACACTATATCAGATGTTACACATGTTAGGAGGATTATTTGACATAGTAAGAAAAGCTGAAGTAAGAATCTTTGTTAGTCTGCTCTTTGTTCTAATAGAAAAGTGTTCAGCTGTCCTCATTTAAATTCCCTGGTCTCCCATTTGTTTGCTCCCACAAATCAGGAGTACTTGCTAGCCTAAAATACATGACAAGGACTTCTCATAGAAGCAAAATGGACATTTAAATTGTTTTTGCTGTGCCCATGTGGATGAAGTGAAATTGAGGTTTTCTACCAAGCTGAGGGCATCATGATGAATGCCTAATATGTGTAATCATGGTAAATGACAAAAATATAAACAAAACATGGTGCTTGCTCTTGACAGGCTTACAGTTTAGTTGAATAATTCAATTTATTACTGAACTCTGAACTGAACTCTGCTGTGTCCTAGGAATACAAAGCCTTCAAGAGAGCTTCCTGTTTGGTAGGGAAGCCATGTAAACAGACAATTACAGAAGAGTGTGATAAGTGCAGTAATAAGAATATGTACGGGAGCAAGATTCATCCAGCATATTTATGGAGCATCTGCATGCCAGACATAAACCTACATAGTGGGTTCATAGTGGAGAGTCAAACTGACAGTCCTTGTCTTCGTGGGCTTGCAGTCGAGTAGGGCAGACAGACGTTAAACAAGTAGATAGATATTTGGTGTCAGATCGTGATAAATGACATAAGTAAAAACAAAGTGCTATGAGAGAATGTGGCCAAGATTTAGAGGTAGAAGATAAACTTTTAAACTAACAGAATCAGGGAGTAAGGGATACTTACTGCCTGAGACCTGGAAAATGAGTATGGATCTGTTCCTGCTGCTCAAGTAGAGGCATCAAGAAAAACCTTGGCTAGTTACAGCTGAAAGGCCAGTATGGCAAGAGAGCAGTGAACTAGGGAGAGGGTGAGATGAAGTTGGAGAAGACAGGAGCCAAGAGTTTGCAGGATCTTACTGGTCTTAGGAGAGATTTTGGAGTGGATTCTGAATACTGTGGGAAACCAGTGAAAGCTTTTACAGATTTAAAAGATCACTCTAGAGTAATCTGGAGAAAGATTAGAAAAGAGGCAAGAGCAGAAATGGGGAGACTACTTTAGAAGGCTCTAATGGGAGAGATGACTGTGGGTTGGCCTTCAGTGATCTCAAAGGGAAGTAAAGCAACATGGGCAGAATAGATATCAATTTCAGGGAAAGAATGAGCAGAATTTGGAAATGTGATTGGAAGAGTGGATGGAGCTCTAAGGAAAGGATGACATCCAGTTTCCTGGCTTGAGCAACTGAGTAGATGGATGTGCCATTTATTGAGATGGAAAGGACTGGAGGAGGAGCATATTTGTTGGGGAAGATCAAAAGTTCAGGGCAGGTTTTATGGAGGAGGTAATTCATAAAGTGGGTCATAACAAGAAGACGTTGTAAAATGGTAACTACTGGATCAAGATGAGTAATAGAAATAGTAAGTGCTCTAAGACTTGAGCAGGAGGAGAGATCAGCAGTTACTAGGGAGACGAGAGAAGATTTGGAAGACATGGGATGTGAACTTGCCTGTGAGGATTGAGTGATACTTAGATTAGTGCATGAAAAATATTCCAAGTTGAAAAATCATATGAACAGAAGTATTGAGACAGATAAGTCATGTGAGTTAAGTTATAAGAACAGCTTAAGTAAAATTGAAGAGGTTGAATCAGGAAATGAAGGAGAAATAGTAGTTGGAAAGGGGCTAGATTTGTTAGGGAGGGGTGCCCAGAAGTGTGATAGTCAAGCTGTGATGGGTAACAGGTGAAAATTTTGATGGTTAATCTGGTATTTCTGTGTTGACTGAATTGAAATCTGAAAGATTGGTTTTTGTTTTGTGTTTTTTGGAAACTTGTTGGTGCCAGCATAGAAATAAGGATTTGGATTGAATCTGTGAATCCAGTGGGAATAAAAAGGAAAAACGAACAGGATTCAAATGACTCCGTGGAATAGCGAAGGAAGAATCAAAGTTAACTTTCAAGAACTTAAACCTTGATAACTGGAAAGATGGTTTTTGGCAGAAGTGAAAAAGTCGAGAATGGGACTGAGTGGGTTGAATAAGAAGTTTAATTTTAGATATGTTGAGGTTGAGTTTCCAGCAGAGGGGAATGTCTCATGAAGAATATTGAATCAGGGCAGGCGAAACATATCTGTGACTTCAAACACTTGAAAAAAAAAACACTTTGGCGAGAAGGAGCCTGTGATAAACCTCAGATTGTGAGAGACCACTACTCAGTAACTAATTTGAGAAGACAGAGAAACAGAGCGTTCTTATACTTCACTGTATCATATTATACTTTTTCTATTTTCCCTTAATTTGATTATCCTGCTAGGTATTTTAAGTGAAATTTTCTGTACTTTAAGGACAACTGCTTTGATCACTGTTACTTTGTATGAGAGTGTGCCTTTTGCTCTTTTTTTCTTCATGAGTCTTGCCACTTATTATGTCCTCCCAATTTTTTCCCCCTTGTAAAATCTCTTTAAGTCTGGTAAGAGAGAACAGATTCTAAGAGACACTTTCACTTTGAAAACGTACTGAGATTGTGATGATAGTTTGGCATGCAAAAGGAATACGGAATGACTCCCTGAAGCCTGGTAAATACTGTGACCGAAGTCAGACAGAACCTTTGGCTTTGGGTCATACATTCTTCCTTTGATGTCCTAATCTTTTGAGATTCTAGAACCTACTAGTCTTTATTTGCTGACCAGATGGATAACTGTCCTTAAAATTTTAGTCATGTTCTCACTGTTTGGCTGCCGTGTTTTAGAGAAAAACGCTTGAGGAGGGTGGGGGCTTCCTCCAATAAAGGGTTGGCTACCTTCATATTCTTTGTCTTAGCATCTTCCTGCTACCTCCCACAGAGATCCATATGGCTTTGGAGACGGTCGAGATACAAGACGTGATCGATCCCCAATTCGAGGAAGTCCAAGGAGAGAGCCCAGGGATGGCAGAAATGGCCGGGATGCCCGGGATAGCAGAGACATGCGAGACCCCCGAGACCTGCGGGACCATAGAGATAGCAGAGACATTCGGGATCACAGAGACAGCAGAAGTATGCGTGATGCTCGGGACATGAGAGATCTTAGAGACTTTCGTGATCTAAGAGACTCGAGGGATTTTCGAGATCACCGGGACCCCATGTACGACAGATACAGAGAGATGAGAGACTCCCGAGATCCCATGTACAGGTACATATACAGCCATTCTCCTTGGTTTTTTTGTAACAGTTCTTTTTATGTGTCTTCTGTTGAACTAGTCGAAAGCTCTGCAAGGGAAGTGACTTTATCAGCCTTATATTTCCAATGTCTATCAAGTGGTAGATGTGCTGCTCAATAAGTATTTGCTAAATGTGTGAATGTTTGATGAATTATGCTTAGTGGATGAATCTGGGTATCTCCCTGTGGCCTATGAAAAGCAACATTGTGCAAATGGAAAAAAGATGGAGTACAAATTGTTTTGGCAGTGCAAAGGCACAGGGAAGACACACAAATGGCCGACAAATACGTGAAAAGATGCTCAACGTCATTAGTCGTCACGGAAATGCAAATCAAAACCACAATGAGATACCACTTCACACCCACTAGGATGGATGTAATAAATTATTTTAAAAAGCCGACAACAACAACAGAAATTAACAAGAGTTGATGAGGTATGGAGAAATTGGAACATTCATGCATTGCTAGTGGGAATGTAAAATAGCGTGGCTGCTGTGGAAAACAGTTTGGCAGTTCCTCAAAAAGTTAAATATAGTAAGATTACTAAGACCCATCAATTCCACTCCTGAGTGTATACCCAAAAGAATTGAAAAGAAGGACTCAAACAGATACTTGTATGTGAATGTGCATAGCAGCATTATTCACAATAGCCAAAAGGTAGACACAACCCAAATGTCCATCAGTAGAGGAATGGATAAGAAGGTGTGATATATCCATACAGTAGAATATTATTCAGCTATGAAAAGGAAGGTAATTCTAACACCTGCTACAACATGGATGAACCTTGAAAACATTATGCTAAGTGAAATAGGCCAGATAAACACAAAAGATAGATATGGTATGTTTCCACCTATATGAACTATCTAGAAAAGGCAAATTCATAAAGACAGAAAGTAGATTAGAGGTTACGGGGTTTGGGTATGAAGGGTTACTGCTTAATAAGTACAGAGTTTCTGTTCAGCATGCTCTGATCAATGTGATGAAAAATTACTGTGTGTATATATATATAATTTTTCTAACTATAATTTTTAAACACAGGGAAAGGGGACGGGAGAGTCATGGAATGGTTCCTCAAAACTAATATCAATCATTGCTGCCAGTTATTTTGCATTTACTTTATGCCAAAGACTATGCTGAGAGCTTTCTGTATGTCATTCCAGTCGTTTTGCAAGGCAGGTTAACTCAGTCACAGCCTCAGAGCTGAAAAGCAGTGAGTCTCAGAGACAAACCTCGTTTGTCTAATCCCGAAGTCCTATGCCTTACTGTGCTTACTTCCACACAGGGGACTGGGTCTTGAAGAATTGTCTATATCTGATTTTTGCAGGACAGGAGAGCTTTAACTTTGTGCAATTTCTTTAACTTTTTAGGAGAGAAGGTTCTTATGACCGATACCTGCGAATGGATGACTATTGCAGGAGAAAGGATGACTCTTACTATGACCGTTATAGAGATAGCTTTGATGGCCGAGGCCCTCCAGGCCCAGAAAGTCAGTCTCGTGCAAAAGGTAAAGTAGCAGAAGCAGCTTATTCCTAATACTGGTAGAACACTTTACAAAAGAAAGAAGGAACCAGTAACCAACTAAAAAGGGGCTAATGAGTTGGCTCAGCAATTCACAAAAAGAAGAAATACAAATAGCCTTTAATGTGTAGAGCATATTCAGCTTGAAAATAATTTCTAAAATGCAAATTAGTATCATCATCTGGGTAGTCATCCAACAAGAAGAAATGTGAAATTCCACCAATAAGAAATGAACAAAAGATTGGAGCTGAAGAGGTTAAGTGCTTGCTTTTTGCTCGTTGACCAAATAACTGCAACTATCTGCATTATCTATGCAGCATGTGGGGTTTTTTGTTTTATTTATAATTTCTAATAGCATCTCTTTTTTAGGTAAAGATATGTTCTTTAAAAGCCTGGTTTTTCTCAATATGTCTTTAAAGATTTTTAAGTTCTTTCCTACCTGGTCAAGTTGAGTTAAGAACCTGATTTTTAATTCACAATAAAACTTTACTACCTTATTTTTTTTTTTCCCCAAAAAAAACTAGTACCTGTCAATAAGGTCTTAAATAGTTGTCCCCAAAATGCAAATTAGAATAATAATGAAATATCATCTTTTACCTATCAGGTTGACAGGAATTTTTTAAAATGTCAGTACCCAGTGTTAACTAAGATGTGGAGAAACAGCATGAGGTGATCCACCCTGTGGAGGGATAAATTAGTAACAGACTTTCTAGAGGGCAGTTGGGCGATATGTCTCAGATGAAGCATTCAAATGACCATGCCCTTTAATTCAACCATTCCATTTCAATGAATTTATAATAGTAAAAAATATTAATGCTGGTTATTTTTAGGAGGTAGTCTAGAGGATTAATTCAGAGTGTGTGTGTTATGATCTTTGCCTACAAGTAGTTTAGAATTCAAAATACGGCTTCTGACTTACTTATATAGAAAGACACAGTCTATATTTCCGTTTTCCCTGGTGGTATCTTGCAGAGCGTTTGAAACGTGAGGAACGGCGTAGAGAAGAGCTTTATCGTCAATATTTTGAGGAAATCCAGAGACGCTTTGATGCCGAGAGGCCTGTTGATTGTTCTGTGATTGTGGTCAACAAGCAGACTAAGTAAGAACCCTTTGGATATTTCTCCTGAGTAAGGAGAAGGGTCAGAAGAGAAATTCAGCCTCCCTCTTGGCAGCCATACCCACTGAACTTGGGCTGAGTATTCTGGCATTGCTATGCTGTGTTAGCCAGAGTTCTTTCAGTTGTAGGTGACAGAAAACCTGTTGCAAACTGGCTTAGGCCCCAAAGAGAAATTTTTAGTTTGCTTGACCGAGAAGTTCAGGCATGGCCACATCCAGGGTCAGATCATGTCATCAAGACGATCTCTGTGTCGTCCTCATTCTTAAACAGGCTTTCTATTTGAAAAAGCAGAGTGGCACTGGCCCTAGATAGTTATCATCTTAGCTTAGCAAACCCAGTGGAGAGAGAACTTTTTTTCCCCAGTGCTTCCACCTAAAGTCCTATAATTGTTTCTCATTGGACTGACCTGGCTCACTTTCCCATCCCTGAACTGGTCACTTTAGCCAGTGGTGCTGGGATGCCCAGGGCTAGGTCACCTGCCCATCCCTAGTGCTAACGGTGGGATTAGCCCTGCGGAACCATGTAGACTGACTGGGAAGGAGAGGGGTGCCTTCCCACAGGATAATCAAAGAAGGGATATATGCTGGTCAGGCAAAGCAGTAGATGCTCCCTTCATGGGACAATCCCAAATCCCCAGTACTTTGGGAGGCACATGTCTCTGCATTTGTCAGCCAAGTACCAAGCCTTCTCTGTGAAGTGCCATGGCCCTGCAGAACTGTTAGGTGACCATACTACCCAATCCAGAGTTCATAGCACCGTTTTACTCCACCTCTGTTTTATGTTCTTTCCTTGAAGAGGCAGAGCAGAGAAGCAGAAGGGAATATAGCAGCTTGCAGGCTTGGTAGTAGCTATGTTCCCTTTCCCCAGGTGGTTAGTAAATAACTTTACGTATTTTCTAGCAGTTTGGGGTTAAAAAGCTAATTTCAAGGCAGAGACTAGGGAAATAGGTGTTGAGACACCAAGCAGCAGGCAGAGTTCACAGGCTCTGGGCTGTCTTGGTTGGAGATAGATGCTGTTTTAACTGTAGATAGCTTTTTTTTTTGACCTATGATAATAGCCATCATTTTCTGAGCACCTACTCTGTACTACCCCGTGCTAGGCGCTTTACTTAAATTTTTTTTATCTTCACAATAATCATGTTACATGTGTGTTCATTCAGCAAATTTTTTGTATGTATGGCAGATGCTGGGTACTGGGTTATAATGGTAAGCAAACACACACGGCCACTTCTTCTTGTGGAGCTTACACCCTAGTTGGATAGATAACAAAATAAAATGTATTGATGATGAGTCCTATGAGAAGAAATATATCAGATTTAATTTAGATTGGAGAGAAGGTCAAGGAAATGACATACTAACTGAGCCATATTATTCCTGTTTTATTGGTAGAGAAACGGAGGTTTGTAAGAGGTAAAGGGATTTGCTTAAAGCTTCACAACTTTGCAAGTAAATGTTAGGGCTGGGATCCAAACCCATCTTTCTAGCATTTTAGCCCATGCTTTTCCCACTATGTCCTGCAGCCTCCCCAAAGACAGATACGTGCCACAGGTCTTTGGCAGCAGGGTAGTGTTAAGAAGGACTAGAGAATCAAGAGAAGGACATGGGTACTAAATGCTCTGCTACTGGCAACTTCATGTGTGACCATTCTAAGCTGGTCATGGCTGTTCTGAGCCAGTGCAAAGAGAAGGAATTGCTCTAGATCCTTGGAGCCTGAGGAGGGCACCAGGGAGACACTGGGTGTGCTAGTTCATGCAGTTTAACATAAACTCTCCATAGGAGCACACACAGCTGGCTGACGTGCAACAGTGTGCAGACTGGGAGTTGGTCGGGAAGTGCTCACCTTTGTTCTGTTTGTTTCTACAGAGATTATGCTGAATCTGTAGGGCGGAAGGTGCGAGACCTAGGCATGGTAGTGGACTTGATCTTCCTCAACACAGAGGTGTCGCTCTCGCAAGCCTTGGAGGATGTGAGCAGGGGAGGATCTCCTTTTGCTATTGTCATCACCCAGCAACACCAGATTCACCGCTCCTGTACAGTCAACATCATGTTTGGAACCCCACAAGGTACAGAAGCCCAAGTGGGTCAGAATTCCAGAAGTAGTCATTAGTCCATTAATTCTTTCTTGCCTTACTCAGAAGAAGCAGGTTTTGGGCAAATGACTCATGTATTTCAGCTCAAATATAGTAGGGCCGTTTTATAAGTGCACTGGAGGAGACTTGCGTAGTCATTTATTTATTCATCTGATATTTTTTCAGTAGATATAGTTCTGGGCCTGCTGTATATATAAGACATTATATTTAGCCCTTAGGTATATACAGTGGTATGCTGGCAAATGTTTAACAACTAGTTCGCGGGCAGGGGTTATAGCATTTGCTGATTTCCGTGATACTCCCACTGTGTCCTATTTCAAGCCGCCAACATGAAGTCACTTCAGGGAGAATTGAGAAGAGATGCACACGGTCAGGTCTCGCCAGAGGTTTGAGAGCACACCTCTGGCATATACTACCCTGAGTGTCATAGAATCCTTGCTTTTGCCCAGCTTTCTAATGAGGGACAGAATACAACAGACAGTTAGGGTACTATTTGTAAGTGTGCTAGGGAAGTGGGCAGAGGGGCTGTGAGAACAAAGAGGAGGCCCTGACCTCCTAGCAGCCCAGGGTAGGTTTCTTTAAGGTCTTCCCTGAAGTAGCTTTTCGTATTTTGTGCCCAGAATGTTGAGACGCAGCCAACTGATGCCCTGCTCATTGCTCTTAAACAGCACAGACTTTTCCCTTTTCCCTCCATACTGGGGATCTCTGTTTGCCTGGCTGGTTACACCCATAACCATAGAATACATCAGGCTGTCCAGTAGGTCATTTGTCTCTCTGAGGAATAGTCCTCAAGATGTGTGAGGACATTTATGTAAAGTTCTGAGAAGTCTTCTCACCACTCTGTAAATCATGTTGCCTGAGGGTGAGGAGAGGAGGTTATTTAGGGTCACAATATGATCTTAATCCATGACCTTTGAACTGATGGGTTCAAAAACAGTAGGCCAGCTGTATCCCAAGGAGCACAGTGGAGAGCCAGGCTTTACAGCAGGGCTTTTTGGCCCCCTGCGGCCTGCCTCCAATGGTTATTCCCCACATGGTCTTTTTGAATCTGTGAGAAACTATCATGTTTCTTTGATTTTTGCTGCAAGTGTGTGATCTAGGAATTCCCCCAAAGAACCAGCTCTGTACAAAGGTGTGTGTTCCCCACCAAAGAAATCCATTCACCTATCTTCCCAACCTTCATCTCCCTCCCCTCTCCAGGCTTCTGTCACGGAAACAGTTTTCCTGCTGGTTTGAGGTTAGGAAAGGCTTGGTAGCATCCAGCAGGTGAACACTGAGATCTGCCATAGGGGAAAATAACTCATGTCATTCTCTCCTACAGAGCATCGCAACATGCCCCAGGCAGATGCGATGGTGCTGGTGGCCAGAAATTATGAGCGCTACAAGAATGAGTGCCGGGAGAAGGAACGTGAGGAGATTGCCAGACAGGCAGCCAAGATGGCCGATGAAGCCATCCTCCAGGAAAGAGAGCGAGGAGGCCCTGAGGAAGGAGTGCGCGGGGGACACCCTCCAGCCATCCAGAGCCTCATCAACCTGCTGGCGGACAACAGGTACCTCACTGCCGAAGAGACTGACAAGATCATCAACTACCTGCGAGAGCGGAAGGAGCGGCTTATGAGGAGCAGCACCGACTCTCTGCCTGGTGAGCTACGTGGCAGGGCCGAGGTGAAGTTCTGACTCTGCATTTCTCTAATCCCCAGGCTCTGTTGGGAGGGTGGCAGGCCCAGGGCTCTTTGGGGTGGGTAAGGGAAATGAGCCCATCTCTTGAGTTCTCCCATGGGCCATCCATGCTGATGTAATAATAACTTAAGATTTGGGCACTGAATTCTGATCCCTGTGGTTAATGTGGTGGTGGGTGGATTAGTACTGCAGGCTCCCTGGTAACCAAGATGGATGCCCTTTTTTCTTTAAGTAGTTCTCTGGGGAAACTAGGCTGTTTTCTGGAGACAGCACATACCGTGAAGTGGCCCCTTTGGGAAATTGATGTTATAGTCTGTGTACTGTGTGATTGATGTGATCAGTGATTATTGTTCTTCCCTGGGCTGCTAAGCCTCCTGCCCAGGGTGGGTACTTTCAACAGATACCTCCTCCTTCTGTCTTCTAGGCCCGATTTCCCGCCAACCACTCGGGGCGACCTCGGGTGCCTCGCTGAAGACACAGCCAAGCTCCCAACCGCTCCAGAGCAGCCAAGTGCTCCCCTCTGCTACACCCACTCCAGCTGCACCCCCCACCTCCCAGCAAGAGCTTCAGGCCAAAATCCTCAGCCTCTTCAATAGTGGCACGGTTGCGGCCAGTAGCAGCTCTGCATCTCCCTCTGTCGCTGCCGGAAACACCCAGAACCAGAATTTTTCCACAGCAGTGAACAGCCAGCCTCAGCAAAGATCACAGGCCTCTGGCAATCAGCCTCCAAACATTTTGGGACAGGCGGGATCTGCTCGGAACATGGGCCCCAGGCCTGGGGCTCCTTCCCAAGGGCTCTTTGTCCAGCCTTCCAGTCGCCTGGCACCTGCCAGCAACATAGCTAGCCAGAGGCCCGTGTCTTCCACAGGTATCAACTTTGACAATCCAAGTGTACAGAAGGCTCTCGACACCCTGATTCAGAGTGGCCCTGCTCTCTCCCACCTGGTTAGCCAGACCACAGCACAGGTGGGGCGGCCCCAGGCCCCCATGGGATCTTACCAGAGGCATTACTGAGGCTCTCTCTCAGCTACCTGGGCCCCCTCATCCCCTGGCCTCCTCCCACCTCTTGCGTTCTAAATAGAGTTATTTGGAGGATGTCCTCTGCACCTATCCAGGTCCACATCGAATGTCATAAGTTTCTACCACCTGCTCTCTGTTCTGCCCAAGGCTGTGTTGCTTATTCCTTCCAGAGTCAGAGTTTATACTGCATTTGGGGGTGTATCTTTTTTTGTTGTTTTTGTTTTTTGTTTTTTTTTTGTAGAAAATAAATATCTCTGGGGTCCACTGGGCAGTATAGGTGTCTGGGCTCAGTTTATATTTTATGGGTTTCTCTGGTCTTTCTGTCGGCTGGAGTTGCGGGGGGAGGAGGAGGAAGCCAAGCCCCAATTAGCTGAGTTTGGAATGGCATTTTCATGTCAACAGCCACTGCCCCTGTTCATTTTTAACCTACCCAGGTTTTCCAGCCTTGCACAGGCCAACCAGAGCTCCAGCTCCCGTCTGCAGCTCCCACCTAGGGTTGCAGAGGAGCAGACCAGGCCTGGCAGGCGCCGGGTCGCCAAGCCTGTCCCACATGGATGGGAGTCTGCTGGAGGAGTCATCCGTCAGCTGCTCCGGAGTTGTTGAGGAGTGGCCATGGCAGCCACAGAAGTAGCCACTTTTCTGCCTGACCCAGGGTTATTGATTTTTGGTTTTCTCTTTTTTCTTTTCATTTCGTTGGAGGATTTCCAATGGACTGAACAGCTCCAGTCACCAGCAGTTTAACATGAACTGTGAATCTGGGCCCCAACCACTCCTACCCCCCTTAACGGTTTCTGTCAGCCTCTCCATCTCCAGTGGTAGTTTCATGGAGTCGGTTCTGAGAAGGCAACTCTAGACTCGGGCAGTGAACACCCATTTTTTCAGTGATTGTTTTGAGCTTTTGGCTCAAAAATCAGGCTCTTGTTTTCATCTGGACTCTTGTTCTGTTTTCTGAGCAGCAGGAGGTAGGGACCATTTTGACGTCAGACTTTTGGTAGCTGGACACGTTCTTGACACAGGTGGCTGTCCGTAACTTTTGAGCCAGAGTGAAATTATTAGCGAGAGGACTTCTGACTGCTGCTCTAAATGGAGCCAAAGGAGGCTGCCCTCTCCCTAGGGATGGTGCTCATTAGAGCCCTGTGGATCACAGTCTCAAGGGGCCCCTGGCAGGGATGAGGGAGAGCAGTGACTTCAGCTGAGTCCCTGCCAGTGGCTGAACAAGCAATGGTTTCAAAAACTCAAGGTCCCCAGATGGCAGCATTTTATGTTCTGACCTGTTTGTGTTATATAGTGTTTTTTTCCTCTTTGGAATTCTTGTGTTGTTAATAAGATGAGATGATTACTTTTTAATTAAAACGAAAAAGTAAAAGCTGTGTCGTCTTTTTTTGGGTGTGAATATCTGCAGGACCTCTTTGCAGAGCGTTCCTTCCCAGGGTTGGAAGGCGAGGATTCATGAAGGAGTACTGACTGGTTTCAGTCTGCCATGTGGTCTGCCCACTCTTGTCCTCAGGCTGTGGTCAGGCCTCAAAACCTCTTGCAACCCTAGCTTCTCTTATTATGCAGCTCACCTAGTTAGAAGCTTTGATAACAGTTCAGAGCAAAAGCCTGCTGGCTAATTAGAGTGCTGTGTTCAACATCCTTGTTTGTGGTCGACTTTCAGTGTGTCAGCAGGCTTGTCCTCTTACTCTAGGAAAGGAAAACAGGACCATGAAGAGGCCATTTCTGGCCAATGGCCAGTGGAGTGAGGCACTCTCCCGTTTTGGTTTCGTCTCAGTTGCCACCCTCTGTTCTGCCCAGTATGCAGGGAGTTGGCAGGACCATAGAGTCATAGAGCTGTAGAAGCGTTGGAGAGCATTTAATAGCCAACTGCATCAGGAAACTTGGGGTGGGTGTGGTGAAGTGGGTGGCACAAGACCCCCAGTATTAGTGTTAGGGACCAAAATACTGACAGCGCTGAACCTGACCTAGTACATGCTCACTGTGTCAGAGAAGATAATGCTCGTTAGTGCAGTGCTCTCTCCACTAGCCCCTGTTGCCAGTTCCTTTGTCCTCTAGGACAGAGTCCCAGAACAGTCAGTACACAAACCAGACCTGGAGGATCAGCCCATCCCTCTGTCAGTGAAGGTCAGTGTTGCTGATTAAGAGTATGTGGTCCTCCTGAAGAGCCACTTTGAGTACCCCTCTGCTTCTTCCCCGAGTGTCCAAACAGCACACCTCAGGCTGTGAAGGGTATAATAAAATTATTTTTATTGCATTTTGTGCAGACGGGGGTCTAAAAAATTAATACAGTAAAAGCTGTAAAGCATTAAATGGGAGCATTCAACAGTAAAGGAAAGAACCAACCCTCTCCTTTTCATATTGGCACAAAGAACACAAGATCAATATTGAGGCAGAATGCGGAATACTGAAACACTGAAAATTAAAGGCAGGCCTAATAGTAATAAATACTCTTGATTTGGTTTGCAACTTCTCCTATTTACAAGGGTTTTCAACTTCATTGCATTGCTCTGCACATAGATCGTCTAAAACAAAAGCAACGCTAGTTAGCACTACAAGGCTATTGAAATATTGCACTCAGAACAAAAGTCACTTGAATGGACGTGAAACATCTAGCTACAATGATTATAAAGATAATTTGATGAATGACATGATAACGTTCATAACAAATATTGCACATGTAGCACAGAAAACTTGGGTTTTTGTTGTAGGATGTTTGTTTTCATCAATGGAAACTTTGCTCTTGCCAACCAGATAGTCCGGGCCCAGATAGTGCAACTTTGGTTCCCTAATTGGTGTTGATGCATCCCCTTCCCCTTCTGCCCAGCCCACCACTTCAGCCCCAGAATGCTCAGACCCCCAGAAGGCTAGACCCAGCTGTGGTTCTCAGAGGGAAGTCTTTTGGAGGATGCAGTGGGGCTGGTGTCTAATACCTCCAACTTTCTGATTACCAGCTGGAAGACTCTATCTAGCCCCAGATCAAATCTCAGAGGGGCCTTGGCCTAACCTGCAGACGTCCAAACCCACCTCTAGCCACACCTGACCTAGTCTAGATGGCACCAGCTCCAGCTCTCTGCCTTGGGCTCAAAGAAAGGAGATGGTGAGGTCAGGAGTACCCAGTAGCCCCAGCTCTGGGAGGTGGACAGGATGTCTAAGTGTGAAGGTCAGGGCCCTGGGGCTGGAGGTACTGTACCCAGTCCCAGAGGGCACTGGAACAATCATGCAGTGCCTGTCCCCCTTAGTAGCGTGCCCTGGGGGAAGGGAACCCCGCCAATGCGCCTTCTCTAGGGATAGAGGGCGCCTCGACTGGGCTAGTGGAGCAGAAGCGCCAAGGACTGGAGTTGGAAAAGCCAAAGGCCTTGGGTCCTAGTTGGAGAAGGGCAAAGAGGCGCTAAGAACCAAGCACATGGCGACTCTAGCCCTCCCCCCAGCCCAGATGCCTGGGAAACACAGCTAGACGCTGCTGCTAGGCAGCAAAGCCAGGCCCGGGGATGCAGAGAAGGCGGCTTGGGTCCCCGGAGCTGCCAGCTGCCGGATGGGGGCAGGGGAGGGAACATCAGGGGCAGCGCTGGGGCCTCCCCGGTGAGACCCGCCCCTGAACAAAAATCGCCCCCCTCCTCCCTCACCTGTCCCAGGGAGGAAACTCCCGGGAGGGGATGCGCTCCAGCTCCCCGATTTCAGTCTTTGGCTAGGAGCCCTGGGATAGGGGGAGCAGGCGACAAGCCGACTGAGGAGAGATGCCTGCCCCTCCCCCCCCCGCAGGAAGGCACCGGGGCGGGGCTTCCTCGGTGGGGCGAGGCCTCTTGGTTTCACCCCCTTGAGGAGCGCCCCTCCCCCATCCTGGCCCCAGCTTGCATAAGAGCCGATAAGAAGAGGCTGCGCGCGTCTCTGCAGCCGCAGTGGAAGCTCATATCTGCTGGGAGGCGAATCCAGGAAAAGTTGGACACTTGTCTCACCTCGTCAACGAAAAGAACTAGAGGGAAGGATCGGAAGCCAAGGGCGCGCGGAAAGGGCGAGAAGGCGAGAGCAAGGCGGGGGTGTCGAGGGACCAGGACCACGACTCCCGCCTGGGCCTCAAGCACTTTTGCTCTCAAACTCTCGGGACGTCAAGGAAAATCCAGCCTCCCGAGGCCTCCGCCTCCTCTGGGCGCCCCCAGCGGGAGAGAGCTCGACAGTGGCGAGAAGTCCGTTGCGCTTCTAGTCACAGAAATATGGGGACGTTAAAAATACACGCGATGTCTCCTGTACACTATGTATAGGCTCTGCCGGCCCGCGCCCAGCGGCCCCGCGAGGAGGGGCGGCGGAGACGGCCGAGCGCGGCCTCCCCACCCCGCGCCCCCCGGGCCGCCGGGAGCAGCGCCGGAGGAGGGCAGAACGAGGCCGCGGGCGGGGCGCGGAAAGGGGGAAGGGGCCGCGCGGACAACCTGGGGTGCGGGGGCGTCTCAAAGCCCCAGCTCCTCTCCTCTCCGCGCAGCCTCCCGACCTTTATTGCAGCGTCTCCTCCGGCGGGGCGAGGCCGGGCTTAGAAAAAGGGCAGCGCAGCCGGGACCGAAAGAGCCACGCCCCAACCGGGCGCTTGGGGCTCTGGTCCCCGCACTGGGGCGGTCCTCTCCGAGTCAGCCCCGACGGACGTGGCCTCCGGGCTTCAGGCAGCGGGGAAAGGGGCCGGGGCGCGGGCGCAGGGTCTGTATGTAAACGGTGACAGCGGCGGGGGGGCGCGGCGAGGGCTCCGGGGCCGCGGGCCGGGCGCGCTCGGGCCCAGGTGGCAGGTCTTGGCCCTCAGGAGTAGATGGTGATGACCTCGCGGCCGCCGCCGCGGACCAGCATCACCCGGTCCAGGTGCTCGGTGAGGACCTCGAGGAACTCCATGTCTGAGCGCCCGTCAAGGAGAAAGACCCGTCCCTTTCCCTTCGGATGGAACTGAGGTCGCGGTAGGCCGCCGGGGAACTCTGGGCCCGCGTCCCTGTCCGAGGTGCTGATCCTGAAGCAGCAACGGCTCAGCTCTTCCATCCCGGGGCTAGGACCCAGATCCCTTGACGTCCACCTCCCTCTTCCCACCAGTTTTAAGTCCAGGATACAATTTTCGTCACCGTTGCGGTTGCGGGGAGGCCCAGGCATGTTGAGCAAAACAAGCTTGGCATCCCGGGATTTCTTCACGATGACCTCGTTCAGCCGCACGGCTGTGTGCATGCGCCGCACGTTGGACTGGTTCCTGCGGGAGGAAGGAGGGGAGGAGAGCGCGTGAGCCCGGAAGAGCAGAGAGTTGGATCCAGTCGCCGGGGGGTAACCAGGTCCTGGGCTGCTGGGACCCCCTTGCAAGCCGGGGACCACCAACCCCAGACCTCTCCAAGCTGGGTTATTCAGAGACCCCAGAGGTCAGGGGTCAGGTCAGGGCACGAATTGAGGGTTCATGATAGAGTGAAGAGAGTGAAGGATAGGGACCCTGGCCAATCCAGGAGAGAGAATTTAAAAACTCTGAAGCACTTACAAGTTCTCCCATTCCCTTCAGGAAACACAAGAGAAGCAAAGTGAGGAAGAAAAAGAGAGGAGTCAGAAAAAGCAGGAGAGGCTGAGGACTTGAGCCACCATCACCCACCCTGAGTGCACTCTGGCCCTGCTCTCCCAGCCCCACAGCCATCACCTTTCCACTGCCTGCACCTGGGAGCTCTGACCCTTAGCAATCGGGCCCAACCCCCAAGTCCTCAGATGGGGTCTGGGCTGGATCTTCGGACTGCCAGACCAGGACCCCTTCTGCTCGTTTGCTCTGCCATGGGGAGCAAAGACCCATAGGCTCACTCCAGACCCCAGCCCTTAGCCCCCAGGCCCATACGGCTTCATGCTGAAGAAGTCCTTGATGCCCTCGGAGGAGACAGGACTGGGGCCCTTATTCTTCTCTGCCACCGACTTGTCCTTGGTCCAGGTGAGATGCACCTTCTCAGGATCTGCCTCCCCCTCCCCCTCGGGCTCCTCCCCCGGGGACGGTGAGCTGCTGGGGCAGCTGGGAGCACTCTGGTCATGGATCAGCTGCACCTGAGTGATGAACAAAGGGACAGCACGTGACTCCTCTGGAGGCCAAAGGTTCTGCTCCCACACGCTGGAGCCAAACCACCAGAGCTGCACACCTCCTCCTCTGGCTTCTCCTCACTGTCACCAGCCGTCTCTTCCGGGACATTGAGGCGGAGCCGAGTGTTGGCTGGATTCTTCCTCCGGATTGAGCCGCGAGACTCATCTGTGATGCTCTGGATCTAGGGAGTGACACAGATTGGCACCGACTCTGCTGAGAGTCAGCACCCGTGTCCTGCAAAGAGCTACCACAGAGCTGATGCTCCACCAGGATGCACACTGTCAGGAACTGTACCAGCTGTTAAAATACTGCAATGCTTCCACACCCAATAGCTATTGCCCCACTGACCCTGCCACTCCAGCTCCTCTCTAGAACCCCCTGATCCCCCCATTATCCAGCAACCAAAGGGTCAACACCTAGCCCAGCAGGGCTCTACCTTAGCACCATGGTCCAGTGTCAGTTCTGATTGTCAGTGCACATGCCATTTCATACAATTTTTACCATCACCCCTGGATAACAGCCTGGATGACATCCTTGGAGGGTCCATCCTTCCCAGCTCAAAGGGGTACCCATCACTCATTCCCCTGAGGATCCATCAACCACAATCTGAGAAATATATTACCCACACCTGTGAGACCCATAACCATAATCTGTCACCTTCACCTATAGGATCTGCCACCCATTCCCCCAGGCAACCTGTCATTCACCTCTGAGAGCTCTTCTGTCCCCAGCCCCAGGATACCATCACTCATTTCCCCAAGGACCCCAATCCCTGGAGTGAGTCTTTAATTCAAACTCCAGGGGACTAGTGGTCCCACATTATCCACACGTGGGAGATCTCACCCCCATACCCCATAAGATGCTCATCACCCCTGAGAACCCATCAACCACAGCCTAGAAGGTTTGCCCCCAACTCCTACCATCAGCTATATCCCTAAATATCCATCTGTTACCCACCCTCTGAGGGTCTATCACATGATCCCTTGTATCCCACACTGGCAGCTCACACCCCTGAGGAATCATCATCCATGCATATTTAGCATCCATTATTTTCCCTTGGGTCGCAGAAATCACATAGAGGGGAAGATCTGTCACCCATGCCAAAGTCCCTTTGCATCCTGGCTGGGAGGCCTGGCAGGTGCAGCTGCAGAGTGTACCCTGCTGCTGGGAAGCCCAGGCCAGGAGGCAGGGCAGGGGAAATAAGGGTGATGAGTAATGTTCTAGGGTGAAGGTGGCAGTGCCAATGGCCACAAGTGTCAGCCCTGGGCCACCCCGAACCTGTGCAGACCCAGAACTGGTGGGAGCTTGAGGCTCTCAGAGCCCAACCAGGGCAACCTCACCTCCCGCTCCCGCTCATTCTTGGTTAAATGCATCTGTTTGAGGATCTGGGAACGCTGTTCCATCACCAATGTCTTCTCGTAGGTGTAAGCCGAGATGTCGCTCTCATGCTGTGGGCAGGCAGGGGTGGGGTGAGGGGGGCAAGGAAGGAAAGCAAGAGCTCTAGCTCAGGTGCAAGGCCAAGGGAAGGGAGGCAGGCCCCCTTCCTTCTGCCAGCCTAAGGCTTCCCTATCCAATGACCTAGTTTAATCAACAGATGTGAGAAGCAAGGACGAACAAGAGGCGATGCTCCTTGAAGGCAATACAGCTCATTCCCTCGTCAGCCCAGCACAGGACTGGGCGTATGAATGGGTGAATTAATGAATGAGTGGATTAATTCATTACCTGGGTGAGTGGAAAAGGGGAAGAAATTTAAAAAAAGAACAAAGGGGTGAATGAATACATACGTGGATGGATGGATGGGTAAGTGAGTGAATGAATACATTAATGAGTATACACGTAGATTGACGAGAACATAGAAGGATGAATGGATGGATAAATAAACGGAGGGAAGGGATGGACGAGAGGCTGTACAGTATAATTGCTGGCAGCATGGACTCTAGAGCCAGGCTGCCTGGGTTTGAATCCTGGCTCTGTCACTTAGTGTGCCTTGTTGGGCAAATTACTTAACATTTCTGTGCCTCAACTTCCTAATCTGTAAAACGGAAATGCTGATAATTGTATTTATTTCACTGGCTGTTGTGAGAATTAATATATATGAAGCGCATAGAACAGTGCCTCACATACAATGAGCACTGTTAGACATGGCTATTCTTACAAAGGAGAGAGGGATGGATGGATGGATGAACTCCCGGGTGAATATGTGAGAGGCTAAGAATGGGGGGGAGGGGCAGGCATCCAGCATCATAAGCTGATGAGTGCTGGGGTTGTCCTACTTCCCGCTGGGGCCAAGAGGAAAGAGGGCCAGGTGGGACTCCAAAACTTCAGGAGTGGCTCTTGGGGACTCACCATCTCCACCACCTCAACCTCCGCAGTGATACGTAAATGGTACAGAAATGTGGTGAGGTCCTTCTTCATCTGGATGCTGTTGTCGTCCATCTGGGCCACAGTGAAGATACGCATCTTGCATTTCCGCCAGACCTAGAGGGGTGAAGGGGACCCAGAAAGATCCAGGCCAGATGCAGAGCGGAGATCCAGGGCCAAAACCTAGAGAGGACCCTCACCCTTCCCAGCCGCTTTCCCACACACACAAGCAGACTCGAAATCCTCTATCTCAGCGCCACTCCCTACAAAAACTCTCCCGCTTAGGTGAGGGTCCCCCATTAAAGGATCACCTGCTTGGGTTAAGCACTGCTCTCCTTTACAAGTCAAGGATGCCCCCAAGGGGAGACAGTCAGCTCCTAACATCTCAGAATGAAGGAGATGATCAGATCCTTTTCCCAGGAGCTCATAAGGGGAGAGCTCACATGGAGGCTGGCCCTGGCCAGAGCCCATGAGCCTCACCCACAGATGTGCACGCACACACAGAAATGCATGCCTGTGCGCACACGCACCTTGTGGTGCCGCAGCAGGAAGGGCAGCAGCATGAGCATGCCTCCGTCGTGCACAATCCACCAGACATCGATGCTGCCCTCAGAGAAGCGCTCCGGGTTCCCGGGAAACATGGAAACGTTCTTGGTGACCAGCAGGGCCAGGTGACCGGCCGTGGTTTCCCGTACCAGCTCTGGGGGTAGCCAAGGAGAGGGCCAGACAGGAAAACAGTGACCCTGGTCCCCTCCTACACGCAGCAGCAGCCTCGGGGGCTCCTGGCACCCAGCAGCCCACCCCACCCCACCCTGCCTTGGCCTTGGGCTGCATAGTCAGAAAGCCAGCATCTACCTGAGCTCATCACTTATTTGTTATTTGGATTTGGGAAAGCCTCTCAAACTCTCTGGGCCTCAGTTTCCCCCCCGTCAAGTGGCAATAACACCACCTCCCCTTTCTGATTATTAAAAACTCTACCTACATGGCCTCATTTAATCTTCCCAACCACCTTATAACTATGATCTACCTATAAAAGAGATGGAATAGCCTGGAGTTAACAGGGCAGCCTCTGGGTTTACCAGCTGTGCAATCTGCAGCAAACTTCTTAATCTCTCTTTGCCTTAGTTTCACACCAATAAAACAGAGATAACAATGCCCAGCCCTCACAGGACTGCTGAGAGAATTAGAGACAGAGAAAGCCTCAGCTTGTCTGGCAGACAGAACACAGTCTATAAATGTTACTTATGATATTACTATAACCGACTATTACCAAGGAATCGGATGCTCAGAGAGGGTGAGTCCCTTGTGAACAGTCACACAGCTAGCAAGGGCCAGAAGTGAGATTTAGACCCAGGCCTCTGTGACTTCAACGCTGTGGCTCTTCTCACTGCCCTGCACTGTCTTCCTCCCAGGGCTGTGAGCCCGGCAGGAGCCAGGACCGTCTCATTCACACCTGAGTCCCCAGCGCCTAGCACAGTGGACGGCTTTGAACACCATCACCTGCATCTGCTGAATCGACACTTACCAAGCCTGGGAAACGGCCCCCAGGCCCAAAGAAGGAGAACGCACCCTCAGTCCTCCACCGCCCCCAGCCCACCACTGCCCCCAGCCCACCCAGCTTTACCGATGAAGTTCCTCCACGTCTGATGATCTTCCTTCTGCCGCCAGTTGCGGGGCCAGCCAACGAGCACTGTATTGTGCTGCAGGCCCCCGAGGCCCCCAGACTGAATCAGATGGGACACGCCATCACGCAGGTTGGAGGAAATCACTACCTGGCAGAAGCCTTTGACCTTCTCCGCCTCCATCAAGCGCCGGATGGACTGGGGGTTGGGGGGAGGGTGTCAGACAGGGACCAGGCTCAGGCCTGGCCCCTTGCAGCCTCCCTTCCTCTCATCTCTCCCCTCCATCATCCCGATCTTCCCAAAGCGCAGCTCTGATCGTATCAGCCTCTGGCACCAGAATCACGCATGGTTCCCCATCACCTCTGGCCCCATTCCTTGTTGATCAATCAAGGCTCTTCGTGATCAGACTCCACACTTCACACCACCCTGCTGTTGCTCACACAGTCCCCCTGCAAGCTCTCCACCACCACCCGGCCCCCTCCCCGCACTGTACATTACACCCTGCCTGGCCCAACTCAAATGTCACCTTCTTCAGATACCAACCCCCAACCAGACCAGAATGAAACTGGGCTCCTCTGCCTGGCCACACAATTTGCTTTTAGCAACTTTTAAAAGTTAGCATAATGATAAGTATTTTAAATGCACATTCAATCCGCACTAGGAGGGAAATGTTCCTGTTACTCTCATTTTATAGAAGAGGAAATTGAGGCTCAGAGGAATTAAGACTTGCTTAAGGCCACACAGCTAATGGATATTATTGTAGGGGTTCAACTCCAGGGGTCGGACTCCATCCCCCACACCCTTAACCACTACCCTGATGTCAAAGAGACACGGCTTCCATTCCTACCTCTGCTACCTCCTGGCTGTGTGACCTCGGGCCAATCACCTAACCTCTACGAGCCTCAGTTTTCTCATCTGTCAAATGGAGATCATGACAGCCACCTCACTGAGGAATCAGGAGAATTACATGTGGGTAAGGCTTAGTATTCTGCCTGACAGATCGTCAACACCCAACACAACCTATTACTCTGCCGTTATTAACTCTAACGTGGTACCTATCAACAGCGGACGGGTCTGAGAGCCTTTGTCTATGTTCTGTCTTGCCCACCAGCCTGTGACCACCTTGAGGGCTGGAACTGGTCTTACACATCTCCATCTGCCCCATGCCTAGCCCAGTGCCTGGTACACAGCACGTTCTCAGCCACTGCGCGTTTAATTAAACTGACCAGTAGAGGCCTCCAGCTCTGGGACCTGACAGATTGGTCAGAACGGCCCAGCGAGGCAGAAACAGCAACTGTCACAAGCCATTAGGGGTGCCCCTCCCTGTCTCACCTCGCCTCCCTCAGGCCCCCTTCCTCTCTCCACGATTAGTTACAGCCCCGGGGGGAGAAAGGCCTGAATCACAGACAGAACCTGCTTCCTCTGCTACCCACCAGGTTCCAGATGCCTGTTAGTGCCCCGTAATGCAGACACCAGCCATCCCAGCCCACACTGGCTCTGTGCACTGCTCCGTGGGCATGGACCAGGATGGGGACAAGAGCAGGTGAGCCAGAGCCAGGGTCCTGGGTTCATATCCTGACTATGCTTCTAGCCAGCTTTGTGACTTTCCGCAAGCTCCTGTCCCTCTCTGGGCCTCAGTTTCTTCCTGTGCCAAGTGTAGATACTCACTCTGCCGATTCCACACAGCGTGGGGATTGAAAGAATCCACGGATGTGAAAACACTTTGAAAGATTTATACTCTGGCAGGAAGAGGTCTGGAATAGGAGTCAAGCAGTCCTGGTTCTCTGACCTTAGATAAGTGACCTGACTTCTCTAAGCCTCAGTTTCCTTATCCATAAAATGAGCCCTTCTGGCTCTGATGGTCTTTGGTTCTGCAAGTTGAATTCTAAGGAATTCACTCCCTGAGCCCTTAGACTCCTCTTCTAAGGCAAAGGACAGAAAGGCCCGAGCCCTCTTTGATCTCAAAGGTGGTAAGGAAGGAAAGGGCAAAGGGGCAAGGACTGTCCTCCTGAGTGCCCTGTCCTTCCCCACTCCCTCTGCTCACCTCCTCTGCCCGCTGGGCCTGGGGATGGTTGTCCAGAAAGGTGCCCTCAAGGACAGAGCCCACAATGGTCAGGCCCTTTCCTGCCTTGAGCTGGGAGGTCAACGAGAGCAGCTGTGGGTGTACCACGTTCTGGTCTTGGTCCACGCGCACCAGCACCAGCAGCTGTGGTCTGAAGAGGGTGCAAGGTCATGTGATCCATCTACTATCCACACAACCACCAGCCACCCTACACCCATTGGTCCATTCATTTCTTTGAATATCAGCCCATCCAACCATCTCCCACACATCCATCCATCCCCCAACCCATCCATCTCTCCATCCACCTCATTAATCCATCCATCCATTCAACCACCTACCCATCTATTTTATCCTTCAGTCATCCACTCATATTCATATTAATTTACCTACACATGTATTATTCACTCCATTATCCACACATCCACCTACCACCATCAATTCACACAACCATATATTCATATACACTTACACATATACCTCCCTCCCTTACATATATACACTTAGCTATCTACCCATCTATTTAACCACTCATTTCCTTATTCATTTAGCCATCCCATCTATTCAACCACTCATCAATTTAATAGCATTCTCTAAGCACCTACTCTGGGCTAGACCCTGTGCTAAGCATTGGAGAATTCACAGACAAATAATGCAAAGCCCCAGTCTCTGGAAGCCCCAGTCTAGTAGGTATCAGCAAGGATAAGCCAGCGATGTCCTAGGCATAGCTTAGACTTCCAGGCCTTACTCTTGGCAAAATGAGCCTGAGGGAGGTGAACGAGGGGTTGGGCCTGCAGAGCAGTCAGTGAGAAAGCACCCTGGGCTGAGAGGCGGGGAGTGAAGATGCTGGTTCCAGCTCTGCCTTCCAGGACCTCTGAGACCCTCTCTGGTCTCTGATTTTCATGTGAATAAAATGGAGGGATTGTTATTAATCTAGAGATTTCTAAGAGGTCCTATAACTGTTAAAGTAGATGATTCCACCTCTCTCAGAGCAAATGCTATACGACATTATGTTTGTCTTCTCCATGGAACTGTGAGCTCACTACATCCCCAGAGACCAGAAGAAGGCTTGGCACATACCATGCATTCACACATTCTTTTTAACAAATGATGGAATGAATGAATGGATGGATGGATGGATGGGTGGATGCACGGATGGTCAGGAGGCTGTTGTGGTGGGTGGTGTTTTGGAGAACAAGTGTCTGGAACGAAGCCCAGCCTCAGTGTTGTAGGTGGAAGGGTTCAGACAAGGCTGAGATGATGAGGAGAGGTTAAGGGCACAGCATTGTGTGGTGGGGACGATCAGGCCCCGCTCCCCTCCTCTCCCTCCCGAGCCCTCACACAGGTGTCCCCATCACTGACCTCCAGTTCTTGGTGTGCGGGGGCCCTTCCTCCAGGCGTAAGAGGGCATAGCGAGCAGCGCTGAGAGACAGGCCTCGGATCCCATCACCCCACTCCTTCTCCGCCCTGGGGGCCAGGAAGGGGATCACGTGAGGGCAGAAAGCCAGGGAGGGTCAGGGAGAACCGTCCACACTGAAGTGGCCGCCCCAGGGCAGAGCCATCTATCTCAGGCTCAGAAAGGACATGCATGTTGCTCCTGCCACCTGCATTTCTCAAAGCTTCAGCCCATCCCTCCGCCCCTGTCCCCTATCTCCCAATCCACCCCGGTCACCTTTTATCTTCCATGCTAGCCTCATCCTCTCCCACTGCCTGCTTCATCCCCACCCCACCCCAACTACCCACCACTCCTTCTCCTCCTCACCCTTCTCATCCCTCAGTCTCTCCCAGCCCTCCCTACTCTCCACACTTACCCACGGTACTCAATGTACTTGTAGATTAGCCCAGCAATGAGCATGGCCACCAGAGCGTAATACCAGGAGCAGATGAACATGAGGGCCAGGCAGAGGCTCATGCCCAGGAAGGAGAGTGTCCTGGACAATGGGAGGAAGACCCAGCCTCTGAGCCCTGGTGGAGCTGTCACTGATGCCGCGGCTCAGACAGCAAGAGTTAGATAGGGCAGGGCCTGGGAAACACCTGGGAGACTCCAGCCAGGTCCAGAGGCACCCACACCATCATCTCCATCAACACCACGGGGCTATGGGACCTTCTGGATGAATGAGCAGCCACAGTCAGGGCACCGCCCCATGCCCCACTCAGCTCCTGTCACTGCACTGCCCTGATCCTGTGCTTTAGGCCCTGCAGACAGCCCTGGCCAGATGGGTTCTGAGGCAGGGGTCTTTGGGCAGAGGTGGAGGCCGGATCTCCCAGGAAGAGCATGCCCCCAGAAAGAGGCAGCTGGCAAAGCAGGAGCGCTGAGATGGAGTCAGGCAGCCCGGATTCCACCCAAGTGTGCCACAGTCTTGCTGGGTGGCCTTGGGCCAGTCCCTTCCCCTGTTTCAGCCTCCATTTCCTTTTTGTAGAACCGGCATGCTCATTCCTGCCTCGTCTGCCCTATGGGCCTATTGTGAAGACAAAGAGCCATGAAGCAAAATGATCAGAAGGACCCCAGCTCCACGTAATGAGCATCTTCCGCGCACCAAGCACTGTAATGCTCACAATGGTCCTCTGAGGTAGGTGCAGTTATCATCCGATTTCACAGTTGAGGAAAATGAGGTTTCCTCATCTAGATTGTAAGAGGGTGAGCTTTATGGGCAGGGGAGAGATGACAGCTGAGACTGTCTGTCCTGTGTATTATTATTTGTGATTATAAGGAGACCCTCTCACGCTAGTTGGGCTATAAAAGCTAGAGCATGGGGTCCTTTGACCTAGAGGAGGTGAGGTTGGGGCAGAGATGAGAGGATGGTTCTGTGGGGTGGGAAGGGGGAACGGGGCACCCACCAGTGATAATATCGAAAGCGTGGCCTCCAGTTGGGCGTCCTCAGCAGCGTCTGTACTGCACAGGCCAGGTTCACAAACATGTAACACATCAGGAAGAACCTAGAACACAGAAAGGCCCCAAGAGAGACAGAGATGCAAGGGAAGGCAGAGACAGAAACATGGTGAAAAGGGAAAAGAAATTGGGGAGGTGCTGAATCATGTTCTGGTGCTTAGGGAGGAGTTTTAAAAGCCAAATTCCCTTACAACACACCCTGACACATGTGGGGATGAATCTCCACATATCAAAGGACGGGTTTCTATGACAGTGGGGAACCTCCTGGGTTGTTAAAGTGTTTGGGTGGGCTGTCCAGGGTCACAGCTGGAGGATCCAGGTAGAGAGACCCCCAGAGCCAATGGGGAGGGCAAGAGACCAGCACACACATAGAGAGGATGGGGGCGACCTCGTCGAGGGATGCAATGAGGATGCCGATCTCGCAGATGCAGGCGGTCAGGAGCAAGGCCCATGTCGGCTCTCCGTTGGCTTTGCCGTGGCCAAAGACCTAGGGACATAGCCACACCACGGGGATCTGAGACTTTAAAGACTTCCTGTCTCTCTCTTCCAGTCTTGGGGACCAGTGCTGTAGAGCCAGGAATCCCCTGACTAATGAGGAGGTAGGGAGAGGATGCTGTATTTCTCAGCTTTAGGGATCCAAAGGGATACCAGGCTCCTGCTGTATCTCACCCACCCTGACATTGGTACCCCAGTGCAATGAAGTTCAAACGATCCCTTAAGGGGAAAACAAACTCCAGTGGGACAGATGAGAGAGGAGCTACAGGAGGCCAGCAAGTGGCCATCACTGTGTGCTCCATAAATCTTTTTTTTTAAGCACCATGGAGAGAGCCACCCCCTCTTCTTGCCCTTTGGCTGCCTCCCTGAGTTCCTGCCCAATCACTAGGCCAGAGGAGGACCATTTATTTTTCCCCTAAGAGCAGACTACTCTGCCCAAAGAGATGGCACTGACCATGGGCCAAATCCCAAATAAGGCACACTCATTCTTCTTCATGGCAGCGCAGAGCGGAAGGGCCCCAGGAGGCAGCTCAAGGCTTGCCACAGCCCTGGCTCACTGTGTGGCCTCTCTGGGCAGGGGCCTCGCTGGCTGGTGTAGGGGGTGGGCTGTTCCTCCCACATTCCTCCCCCACTAACCTGCAGGAAGGGCACTATGCCATCCCGAGAGATGGCCTGCAGCAGGCGTGGGGCCCCTGTGAGACTCTGCAGCCCAGCCCCACAGGTGGAGAAGAAGGATCCGATGACAATGACCCAGGGGGACGGCCAGGCCAGCGTGCCTACCACCAGGTTGCCATTCACAGCTTCACCAAACCTGGAGTGAAACAGCAAGAGGACAGGAGATGCTTGGTGAGCAACGCTCCCTGGATTTGCAGGGCAGGTCTCCCACACCAACTTCAGGACCAACTGTACGCCCACCCTAGGGTGAGGCTCTGTAGGGGCGAGGGCAGAGACAAAGCCCCTAATGTCCTGGGCACTTTCTGTCTGTGTGACCTTGGGCAAGTCATTTAACCTCTCCTTGCCTCAGTTTCCTTAGCTGTAAAATGAGAATCATTATAAACCTATTCACAGGATTGGTGAGAGAATAAAGGAAGATAACGCTGTAAAATGCTTAGCACTGCACCTGGAACATGGTACTAATAGAGATTCTAGTAAATGGTCAATCGTGTAATACTATGTTATCTGGGGAAAATCTCTTAGCCTGTTAGAACCTCAGTATCTCCATATGAAAAATGGGGGTTCTGGCCTCATCATGTGGTGATGGTGTGCAATGTGAGAATCAAAGGAAAGCATTTTCTAACAATGACACTGTCTTAAATGGAAGAGGCTGCTCTAGTAGGTGGAGGGAGCCCTGTCCCTGGAGTGTGTAAGCAGAGGTGCTCAAATGGGCCACTGCTGAAGGACTCCAAGTGTCAGATGAGGGTTACAGGATGACCTGCTGAATCCCTTGCAATCTTATGGGTGGTCTACGAGTAAATGAAATGAGATAAGTAGAGGCTAAGGTGCCCCCAAAACTAACAGGTGTAATATATGCAAATCATCCATTTGGCCAGGTCACTCCCCTGCTTAAACCCTTTAGAGCTTCCCCCAGTTTTTATAAAATAAAGCTCCAATTTCCTGGTGCCAAAAACCAGGTCTCCAGGGCTGGCTCCAGCCTGGGTCTCCAGCCTCACGTCCCTATTCCTCAGAAGCCAGGATGGTGCCACAGAAACTGACTTCTGTGATAGGACCTCCTACTTCACCCTGCTGGTGGAGCATGCATGCATACCCCTTTCAGAAGTGCATGCTCCCGAAGTGCTGAACTGCTTACGGCCACAGGCACCCATGTGTGCTAACACACACACACGGCTGTTTTTCTACTCCACCTTTGCTCATGCTGTCCCCACTGCCTGGAATGCCCTTCCCCTCCTGGTCACCCAAGTCATCTCTACTCAACATTTAGAATGGAAGGATAAACGAGAAGATGCGTATAAGGCACTTCCAGCATCACCTCCTCTTCCCCAACCCTCTGAGGACTGGACTGCAGCCTTCTGGGCACCTCCACAGCCCCTGTATTTTCCTTTATCACCACCCCCACCACCCTGCATTTCAAGTCTGTTGACAGGTATGGTTCCTATCCCCAAAGAGCTCCTTCAGGATAAAAATCATGTGTTATTTATCTTTGTTTCCCCCAGAACCCTGGACAGCGACCAACACGTAGACATCCAGGAAATAGCACATGAATTAATAGATTTTAAAGAAAAAAAAGGAAAGTGTCATTATCCTGAAAGAAACAAGACACCACTCAAGCTTCTTGAGCTGGAGTGACAGGAGAGAGATGAAATACAGTATGAGAACCGGAGTTGATCTTCCTCCCACAAGGCCCCCTGCACAGGTTTCGGCACCCCTGGCTGACCCAGAACCTGGCCCCCATGCCCACCCCACCCCCAGAGCAGAATCAGCCCTGATTCCCTTACTTACTTGTCCCGAAGGACGACCCCCTCAATGCAGGCCCCAAATAGAACAACGGAGCTGATATCTGCAGCAGAGGATGAAGGAGAATCCCCAGAGTGGCGTTCCCTTTCCTCCCCACCCTTCCTAAGCCAGCCAGGTGAGGCAGCAGCTGCAGCTGCCCTCCCCACCCACGGTGGTCCCAGCCCAGCAGTGCAGGATACAGACAGCAGAGGTGGTGGCGATGGCCAGGATGGTGCCAGTGGGAATTGACTTCTGGGCATCCCGCAGGTCCCCAGAGCGGTTAGAACCAGCCATGATCCCTGTGAACAGAGGAGCAGCTAGGACAGGAGCCACAGGAGCCCAGAAAGACTGAGAAGACAGGACACCAGCCTCAGAGTCAGGAAGTCTGGGATCTAGCCCTGGCATACTAACTTGTGCGAGAACTTGGCCACGCTACTTGGCTTCTCCCAGCCTTAATTCCCTCATCTGTCCCATGGGAACTGAATTGCTGGCTCCTGCCTACGTGATGGGGCTGTTGAACTAAGAAATTCCCCTACATCATCCTTGACTCTCTCCTACCCATCCATTCCCAGGCAGAGTCCTCCCTCTCTGAGCTCCCCTTCACCTGTGACTGAGGGGAAGTAGATGCCAACCAGCAGAGTGAAGTAGGAGGTCATATCGCTGAAGACGTAGGGATGGTCCATGTCGACAGGGGTGCCATCTGCCAGGCCCACCGAGGGCATCCCACGCCTCTCCACAATCACCCCCTTGGTCAGGTAGGAGCTCCAGAGGTTCTCTGTGGGGGAGACAGGATGCTCAGAGGGAAGATCAGAAGTCAGGTGCCAGAGCTCTGGGTCCAGGTGGTGGGGTGGGCAAAAAGAAGGGTCAAGGTCAGCCACCTCCCACTCCCCCCAGGCCTTGGCTGTATTTTACTTCCACCAACATTTCCTCAGCTCCTGATCTGGGCCAGGCCATGCACAGGGGCTCTACACACGAATCAGATCTAGTCCTTGCCCTCAAATAGTCCAGTCTAAAGGAGTAATAGACACACAAAGACCTATCTCAGACCGATTCAATATGTCCCAAACTGATCTCACCACTCACCCACCCCAAACCAGCTCCTGTCTTGTATCCCTTATCTTGGTAAATGGCACCACCATCGATTCAGACAGCTTGACATTGCCCTCAACTGCTCCCTCTTCCATCTCCATTTCAAAACCATCTCCAACTCCTGTCCATTACTCCTCCTAGATATTTCTCAAATACACCCCTTCTCTCCCTTCCAGGGTTCCTCCACTTCGGCACTACAGTCATGTGCCGCATAACGATGTTTCAGTCAACCACGGACTGCATATACATCGGCGGTCCCATAAGATGAGTACAATATAGCCTAGGTGTATAGTAGGCTGTACCATCTAGGTTTGTGTAAGTACACTCAATGATGTTCACACAATGATGAAATCACCTAACTACGCATTTCTCAGAACATATCCCGTCATTAAGCGACGCATGTCTGTATTGACATTTTGGGCCAGATAATTCTGTGTTGTGGAGGGCTGTCCTATAGCATTGTAGGATGTTTAGCAACACCCTGCCTATACACACTAGATGCCAGTAATAATCCTGCAGTTGTGACAACCAAAAATGTCTCCAGATATTGCCACCTCTCTCCTGGGGAGGAAAACATCCCTGGTGGAGAACCACTGCTCCATTCCTACTGCCATCACTCCATCACTCTAGGTGAGAAAACCATCATCTCTCACCTGACTCAGCATCAGCCTCCTCCTGGACTCCCTGCCTCTGTTCTCTCCCCCTTTTAGCCCACCCACATGAGCAGCCAGAGTGAATCTTCAGAAATGACAAGCTGACCATGTCCCTCCTTTACTCAAAACCCTTTGTTGGCTCCTCATTGCCCTCAGGACACAGTCCAAACTCTTGAACGTGGCTTCCAAGACCCACCAGTCAGCCTCATGCCAGCCTCTCCAACATCATATCTTGCCCCTCCTTCCTTTGCACTTTATGCCCCAGTCATACCAAATTACTTGTAGTTGGAAGGACACAATATGTTCTTCTGTATCTGCATGCTTCTAGGCTGTTCTTCTGTCTCTTATTCCCCTAGTATAACCAAAATCTCTTCTTTATCCTTCAAAACCCTTCTCAGATGAGTCCAAGAAGCCTTGTCTCACCACCTGATACACATGGCCATCCCTCCCCTGGGAGATCTCTGTTCATTTAATGCACATCTACACATATCACAATTGATTTGCTAATACATCTGTCTCTGCCATCAGACTCCTTGAGGCCAAGGACTGTGACTTATTTATGTTGTGTTTCTGGTGCTTAGCATAGTGCTAGGCACTTATTAGGTGCTTAGTGAATACTTGTTAAACTGATGGCTTTCTTTCCTATTAGGTAGTAAGATACTCGAAGGCTCCCTTTTATCTCTACCCCTCCATGATCCCAAGGACAGAACATGGCCCAGAGTAGGTGCTCAATTAAAACTGATTGAATTTATCTGAATCCCAAGGAGAGTCCCTTAATCCTAACTGTTTAACTCCCAATCCCTGCAGTGATCCCTGGACACCAGCTCTCTTCCCTCCCCCAGACCTTTGATGAGGCCACTGGCAGCGCCAGGAATGCCCTGGATCTCCGTGACATTGTTTCGGGTGAAGTACTCATCACAGGTGGCATTGAGGAAGCGGGAGGAGCAGAAAAGGCCCCAGAGCCGTGTGGTCACCGTCTCATTTCCTTCCCAAGCTAGCTTGGCACAGACATCAAAGCCATGGCGAGACAGTGTGCGGTTCCCCAGGAGGCAGATCCTAGGGAGAGAAACAAGGAAGGAAGATGGAGAGGGACATAACCTTGCCCTGGCTTCACAGTAGAACCGCCAGAGGAGCTCTAAAAAACACAGATGCCAGGGCCCCATATCCATATTCTGATTTAATTGGGATGGAGCCCAGAATCGGCGTTTATTCAAAGCTGCCCCAAGTGATTCTAATATGCAGCCACGGCAGAGAACCACCGCCTTACTGCAATGCTATGTTTCAGCACCACAGACAGCAGTTTCTGTGTGCCGCCTTTTGGGGCAGTGGGAGGTAGGGGAATCTGTCCTAGGGAGAGAGGCAGAACCAACAGGGATCTGAGCTCCCGGACCCTCTCTTCTGTGTCCTTTCCCACGATAGAGAAGACGTTTAACACTAAGAGGTAGTCCCATTCCGGGAGGTTGTCCCATCCAGGAAATGTTTCCCTATCACGGAGTGTTCATCCCTTCAGAAATCTTTCCACTTGGTTCTTCCTAGGTCCACCCCACCAGCAAGCAGTTGACCCTCACCAGGGAAACTGTAACCACTCCAGAAATGTTACCCCACCCTGAAAAGACTGCCCCCAAACCAGGAGAGATTTTTCCTCCTAAGGCAGGTTGCTCTGAATCCACAACCACTCCAATTCTGAGAGATGGGGAGGAGGGGGTGGCAGAGACTGGTGTGCAGACCAGGCCAAGGAAGAGGAGGACAATGCCTTAGACTCAGAGTAGCAGCACTTACGGGAAGTTGGGCGGGTCGAAGGCAGATTTGATGACCCCAGCATAAATGGCCAGGATGGAGAGGATGACACAACCCAGGAAGACAAGGGCAAACTTGTTGACATACTTGACGCCCACAAATACCACGGTGGCCATGCAGGTGAGCACACAGGTGCCATAAACACGCATATTGTTCAACATGGCTGCTGCCTCCCCGCTGGCATCTTCTGCCTTAAAAATGGCCATAGCTGGGAAGAGGTAAGCCTGCGGGAAAGGGGTGAGGAGGTCAGGCAAGTAACCCAGTAAGAAACAACTGAGAATCACCCCAAGGAAATAAACCGAAGTGCAGGCAAGGCTTTGGAAAAAAGACACCCATCACAGCACATTTACAGTAGAGCAAGACTGGAAATGACATCCAATGACAGCGGAATGGGTAAGGAAATCCTGCTCTCTCCTACCAGGACTTTTATACAATCACTAAAAATGATATTGCAAAAAAGTTCAGAGCAATTATTGGTTTCTATTATTTTTATTAGGTATGATTCCTGATGGTTACTTATTGTTTTTATTATTTCTAATAGAAAGGTAGAAATAAATTAGACATTCATCACTAGAGGATTGGGTGACTAAATCATGATATTTCCATATAGACTACAGAGCTGTTGAAAAGGATAACAGATTTATATGAACTGACTCAAAAAGCTATCCATGTTATATTAGCTAAAAACAACCAAGTTTTAAAAAAAGAATATGTCTTATGATCTCATTTTTGTAAATATATGTGTACTTATATGTGAATATGCACACATATATGTGTATATATGTCTGTGTGTAGATACATCAAAATGTTAACAGTGGTTTTCTCTGAATGGTGAAAATGTGGATAATCTTTATTCTTTTGCACATCTGTATTTTCTATAATTTCTATACTAAGTATTAATGTTTATAGTCTTACAAAAGTTATTTTCACTTGTAAATGATACTTACAAAGAGAGTTTTGGGTTATTTAGGGGAATCTATAGAGTTATATTTTACAAAGACAGAATACGATATTGCATAAAAAAAAACTAGAAGGAATACACCAAAATGTTAATGATTATTTTCTTCAGGCAATTGTTACTTGTTTTTTTTTACATTCTTTGATACTTTTCCAATTTTAGGCAATGGGCAGAATTGCTCTTATAATAATTTTTCAATTATTTAATTTCGTAAAAGTCACAAAGGTCTACTGTTATTCTCTCATAGTTTGGTTTCTCAGGTCTTTTATTCCCCATCCATCCTCTCTGCCCCGTACCCCTCCATTGGGCCCCCAAACCAGAAGCTGCGACATCTTTTAGTTCTAGTTCTCAAGACAGCCTGGTAGAGTGGAAAGCACCGGCTTTGGGGCAGAAAGGCAGAGGTTCATATCCCTTCCACACGTTTCTTAAACTCTCTGAGCCTTGCTTTCCTCATCTGTAAAATGGGGACATCTTCTAACTTGTGGGAGCGTCGTGGGGATAAAATAAAATGACACATTGCAGGCCAGGGGCCCTGGATAGAGTAGGGGCTTGGGAAATGCCAGCCCCACTTTCCAAACACAAGCAACCCTCTTCAGCTCCCACCTCCTCCTGGAGGACAGGAAGACGGAAGTCAGCAGCCATCTCCTTCAAACGCTGCCCAGCGACCTGACTTCTCATCAGTCACTACTCCTAAGACATCTCTTTACTCGGCTCCCTCAGATCCTTCTTCTCTTTTGTAATCCACTAGCCACCAGCCCTCTACAGTTAACATTTACAGGGTACTTAGCACAGTCCCTGGCACGTGGGCAACCAATGGTGTTGGGCAATCACAGAACGGTAGCTATTGTGTGACATTACCATTATTATTTATACCGTGATTTTACTATTATGAACCCACCTCCGCCACTTGGTAGCTGAGTGACCTTAAGCAAGTCATTTCACCTCTCTGGGCTTCTCATTTGTAAAATGGGCATAATGATATTTAAGCCTCATGAGGATTCAATATAATGACTGTAAAGCACTTGGAACTCTGCTGAGAGCACAGTGGGTGCCTGATAAACGACAGCTGTTCATGTTACATAATTATTGTATCTCGTCTCCCCAACTAGACTGTGAACTCGTTAGACAGAACCACATATGATTTCCCTTTGGCCCTACTGAGTGGCATGGCCTCTAGGAGGTGTCCAGGGAGCAATGGCTAACTGACTGACAGCCTGGGACCCCACACCTCCTCCTCGGCCCCTCTCACCAGCAGGATTTCGATGGTGCCCAGGATGTACATGGCCCCAGCAAAGGTAGTGCCCAAGTAGAAGCAGAGGCCCACGGCGCCCCCAAACTCTGGGCCCAGAGACCTGGAAATCATGTAGTAGGAGCCGCCAGCTGCAGAAAGAACCTAGTATCAGGAAGAGGTTCGAGGGGCACTGGGCTGCCGCAGGGGGTGAGGGGTGCTCAGGGATAGAGGTGGGAAGGGAGTTGCTCTGGGCGTTTGAGCCATGGAGGCTGCAGCCCTAGGACTGGAGGGAGTTTCAGCCAGCCATTCTGAGTGGATTTTGCAGCACTAATTACCATGTTGCTAATTACCCCTCTAAGGAGGTCACGGCTCAGAAAATAGGATGATGGAGAGCAGGGTCTCAGGCAAAAGGAGATCCTACATTGCCCTATTCAACACCATCAAATGCCTCCCTCCCTTCCCCTAAGACGGCTGCCCCCACCTACCCCAAAAACATCATAGCCCAGCCCCAGGTCTGCAATATTGCCTCTCTTGGGTCCTGATGGCCCCCAAAGCCCAGGACACTGTCCCTCCTTCCAACTCTCCAAGCCCCCTCTCCTGACCATCCAGGCCCCTTTCCCCTCCAAGAAGCCCCAGTCACATACCAGGTACAACACCATTGGTTGCAATTGCACTCATGGAGATGGCCGTGAGCATCGTCTGTGAGGAGAGAGATCATCACAGTGGTGGCTGGGCTGGGGGCCGCAGTGGCCTGGGTAGAGGCCAAACCTTATGCCCCATAAACACCCGCCAGGCCCATAAGTCCTCTTCCGCTGAGCTTCTCCCTGGTCCTGTTCCAACTTCTACTCCTGCCAAGTCCTCCTTGTCAAGAAAACCTCTTATTCACCATGCACATGGAAGAAACACAAGCTATAGCATCAGAGAGCTCTGGAAATCCCAGCTTGGCCTCTGAGCAGCTGTCTGACCTGAGACAAGTCATTTCACTTCTCTAAGCCTCAGTTTCTCCATCTATAAAACAGGCCTCCTGGCTTCAGCACTGGCTACCTCACACGCAGAGGTGGCTCACAGGTCGTGTGTGAGGAAAGGTAAACAAGGCAAGAAGCAGATGTTTAGTGAATATTTGACTTTTTAGAGAGGATGGGAAGAATTCAATTACAAAGCTGTTTGTTACACATAATCCCATTTTTTGTGAGTCTGGACCTACCAAAACATTAACTATTGTGGGATTATAGGTGAATTTTATTTTGTATGCCTATCTTTTTCATCAATGAATCTGTATTACTACACACACAAACAGATCCAGGTGAAACCTGGTTAACAGCCATCAGGGACCAGCCCATGAGACACAGGAAGGACCAGTCAAACCTAATTTACTCTCAAAGACCATATGCAGTGGTTCCTATAAAAAGCTCAGGTCTCATGCTCCCCCCACCCCACCCCCAGGTCCCTGCTCAGCCCCAGCTGTCAGGGGGTGGGAGAGGGGAGAGTGTCACTCACACAGGAGCAGCAGATGAAGACCATGCAGAAGGCTTCCATGATGCCTGCGATGCCCACCACCCAAGTGAGTCGCAGGAAGAGGATGACACCAAAGATGTTCTGCAGGCACGGTAGATACACGCCCATGAAGGTGCCCATGCGTGGAGCCTGCCAGGGGGGCCAGCGTCAGTTTCTGCAGCCCCCTAATCGCTACCAACACCCCAGGCCCACTCCTCTCCCCTGTCCCTCCATCCCCCAGTTTCCTCTCCTCTCTATCCCCATGCCTTCATCCCTCTTCCCTCTGACTCTTATACCCCTTGCCTCCTCCCCTCGTGCTCCCATCTCCCAGCCTTCGTGCTTCCATTACCTATTCTTCAAACCAACCCCTCGCTCTTCCCTTCCGTCTCTATCCCTCATCTCCCATCCCTTCCCCTCCTTAGCCCCCAACCCCTATTCTTCTGCCTCCATCATCCACCCTTCATCTGAATCCATTTTTCCTTCCCCGTCCTTTCTCCCATCCATACCTCCGTCCTCCTTCACCCCTTCTTCCCCAAGGCCCTCACCTGAACCGGCTTCTTTTTTCCACCCTCATTGTTTTCTGCCTCTTCGTGCTCTCTACTTCCCTGGGGCAGGTTGGTGTAGTTGGCCAGGCCACTGAGCAGGGAGGACACCATGGGGCTGGTGTCCATCTCCTCCTGTGGAGGGAGGGTGGCAGTGTTAGGACGTGGTGGCGTAGGGGAGGGGTAGGTAAGCCAGATGGTAGGAGGCAGAGAAAGAGATGGGGACACATAGGGCAAACCATTGAGGTTGAGAAAGAGGATGGTCAGATAAGGAGAGGGAAGCAGGGGAGTACAGAGCAAAGGGAAGAAGAAGGAAGGATGGGGGAGGCTCAAGGAAGAAGGTGGACCTGAGGGAGAGATGGAAAGGAGGGCACTGTTCCCTAGCGAGGGAGGGAGTAGCTGATGAACGGGGAGATGAACTGTACCCTATCAACCCACCTCAAATAGGGCCATGTTCTTGCCATCATACTCCTTTCCCTTCTCTGTGTCGGTGCTGTTGATGAAGGGACTGCTCTCCTTGGGGTTACCATCACCTGAGAAGGCAGAGGAGTCAGGGGCCTGGGACCAACTGGTTGTCATCCACCGGCCTGGGCCAATGCAGCCATGTGGCCACTTTAACTCTCCGAACCCCGGTTTGCACATTGGAAAAATGGAGCTAATATTACCTCCCTTGCAGAATTTTAGTTGACAGCACGTATAAAGAGACTAGAGCACCCCCTGCCATGTACCAGGTACTTAAAGAATGTATGAGTACTTCCTTGTACTTGGGGGTCCTACTTCATTTACCAGGGCACCCTAGACTCTCCAGGGTTCCCTCTTTGATCATAACTGGGCCCATCCTGGTGTTTTGGGGTGGAGGCATGCTCTTTCCTGGAGGGAAGGCAGAGAACACTATAGCCCAAGGCCCCAAGGATGCTCCACTTCTTAGAAAAGTGACCTCCTTTGGCATCTCCTATGCCCCTCATTCATCTTCAGTCAACATGTATTTACTGGATGTCTACTATGTGCCAATATGGGCACGGGGAGGTGGGGGAAGAAAATACAGAGTAAGACATCGTCCCTGCCCTCAGGGACCCCAAGAGCAAGGGAGATGAAGCAGTAACCAGGAACTTTCAGCCCAGAGTGGTAAGAAGATGAATAAGGAACTGTGGGAACACAGGAGAGGCATTCAGCACAGCCTGGGAGGTCACAGAAGGCTTCCCAGAGGAAGTGATGTGTCGGCTGAGAACCAAAGGATGAGTAAGAGCTGGACTGGGAGGGAGACAGGAGGGCGTTCCAGGCAGATAGAGCGGCAGAACAGCATGTCCAATGGCCCAGAGGTGAGAGTGAGCAGAGTGGGTTAGAGATGCTGAAAGAAGTTTGGTCTGCTGGAGTCTGAGGAAGCGGCATGGAGGGAGGGCCACACTCCAGAAGGAGGAGAGGCAGGTGAAAAGATGAGCCTGGGAAGGTAAGTGTGGGCTGGGTCCTAACAATGAGCAGGCCATGTTAAAGATTTTAGGCCTCATCCAGAGGACAATGGGAAGTCACTGAAGAGTTTCAGGCAAAGAAGTGCCATGAACAGATCTGTATTTTAAGGCAGTCACTCTGGCCTTTAGATGAACAATATAGAAGCTAGTTAGGGACTTTCAGTAATCCAGGCAAGGGCTGATGACGACCCACACCAGAGCAAGGCAGGACAATGGACAGACTCAAGAATTATTGGCACGTATTTTATGCTTGGAGACGGAGGAAGGAGGAATCTAGGATAATGCCTATGGTTTCTAGCACAAGTAAATGGTGATAGTGCTTTTCAACAAGGAGGAGATTGGGGGTGTGGAAGATGTTGAATTTGGTCAAAGGTGAGGCACTAGAGGACACTCAAGTGAATATGTCCAGTAGCCACTTGGATATACGGATCAGTCTGAGACCCAGGAGAGAGGCTGGGCAGGGGAAAGAGATGGGGGTAACCCATGAAAAGGTGTGCAGGAAGTGTGTGAAACCATGCATCTGGACAAGATCACCCAAGGAGAAAGTCTCCTGGGCATCAAGGAGAGGGTCCTTTCAAAGAAATCTAAGTGACTCCCATAGGCACATTCCCTTGGCTTCAGCCATCATACTTTCTCAGTTTCAGGACCAAATCCCAGTAGTTGACATCTCTCTGGACCGTGAAGAAACTCCCCAACGACCAAATCCGAAGTGAAGTTGAGGCCCTATATCTTCTGAATTTCCTGTCCCCTCATCTCTTGACATCTCTCTCTCTCCATCTCCATCTGTCCAAATCCTCCCCATCCTTCTCCTCCCTACCTCCTGGAAACCTTCCTTAGGTCCCAGCTGGGGTCTATCCCCAGAGCAGACCTGTTATAAATCCAATCTCATCCTGACTCAAAACTGTGGAAGGAAGAAGAGGGGATGCCTTACCGCTCAGGGGAAACCCACCAACCCCTGTCTCCTGCCACCACGTGCACCCCATCCATCAAGCCAGGAACTCCTGGTCCCCAGACAGGGGGCCATCACCAGCTCTCTCTTCTCCTCACTATTGTGAGTTCCTAGAAATAGCATACCTGTCCTCCCAGTGGGAGCCTGGCACATAATAGACGCTCAGGAAGAAGTCTTTGGAAGTAAATTCCCCCATCCTCTCTGCCTGACCCCAGAGTCTCAGAAGAGCTGTCTAGGGCCAGAGAACAGGAGAAATAAAAGTGAGACGGGTTCCTCCTCCTTTTAAAATGCTGACAAGATGCCTCATGTTCTCACCACACTATGGTGGGAACTAGAGGGCTTGAGGGGGGATGAGATGAGAAGACATTCCTTAATAGTTAAGAAAAAGAGCTGGAGTCAAGGAGATTTGGGTTCCAGTCCCAGCTTCACTGGCTGTGTCGACACGTTGGGCAAGTCGCTTCAACTCTCTAAGCCTGTTTCCTCTTTTGCAAAGGAATAACAGTGTTCTTAACTCATAGGGCTTTTGTGGGGATTAAATAAAATAACGCCTATTGGATTTGCCTGGTACATAAGTGTGGCTATTGCTGCTACTCTTACAATTATGATTATTATTAAGATTCGTGGTGCCCCACCTAGCCCGGGCTTCCCATCCCACACCAGCCACAAGATTTAGGGGCCCTGTGTCCTGTGGGGCTGGGTCCCTCTCCCCGCGGCGTCTGCTCTTAGGGCCAGGACAACCAGACACGACAGCCCTTCTCTGCCTTTCACTCCCCCTCCCAAGCCTCTCCTTCTTCCTGGGGGCGCCGGGTGCGTGCTGGGCGGGAAAGGGGGCGTCCTGGTCGGAGACCCGGCATCTAGGCAGCCCGGCGCCGGTCTCTATGGCGACCGCGCGGGCAGAGAGCGCAGCGCCTAGCCGAGCCGGCCACGCGCCCGCAGCCGCTTATGTAACGCGGCGCGCAACGCGGAGCCAGACTCCGAGCCGGATCCCAGCCAAGAGATGAGGGAAGGGGAGGGGGTGGCTCGGCAGGCTTGTCCTGAGCCCTGCCTTTCCACCTGCCGTCTGGATGGGACGCCAGGCCCCCGGCCTCGTCTGCCAGGGCTGATTTCGTCCCCACCCTGGAACGCCAGGAGCACTGGTTGAGGGGGAGGGAGTGAGCTTCATGAGTTCTCAAAGGAGCAGGACTGCGAAGGGGGAACTCGCCCTGATTCCCCAGAGCCGGGAGTCAGGACGATGGGGGAGCGCCGAGTAGCGCGCGCGAGAGTCGGGGCCAGACTGAGGCTGAGCTCTCTCCGCCCCCGCCCCCGCCCCCTGGGAGCTCTCAGCCCGAATCGGCTTTCAATTAAGCTGCAGCGGCCAGAGCTCCCGGGGAGGAAACAGGCGAACGGCGCGGGTTAAGGAGCCTCAGCCAGGGGCCTGGGGGAATCCCCAAGCCAGATTGGGGTAGTGGGGGAGGCGTCAGACCCCAAGGGGAAAGGGACCTGGGGGCCAGAGACAATATCCTTGGGTTCTTCTTTAGTCCACAGGAGACCTCTTACTCGGGCCATTCCCACCTTCCCGAGATCAGCACTCAAGTCCGCCCCTACATCCCCAAGAATCTAGGATCAGAGATCCCAGAGGTTCTCAGTCTGGTGGTCCCTCTTCCTTCAAGCCCAGCAGGTCCTTAGAGCCCCCTACCACCATCTCCAGCCGCCAATGGAACTCAAAACACCTGACCTGGGTCCTGGCCACTCTAGTTCCAGGTCCTGGACTCTATATAGAGAAAGAAGGTCTCCAGAATAGCCCGCTACACTCAGAGCCTAGAAGCTAATGGGGAGGGGGTAAAACTGAAAAACTAGGGGTTCCTAGTTCGACTTCTGCTCCACACATATAGATGCCTCTTTTCTAGGCCTCCTGAGACCCCATGGAAATCCAGAGGCCCAGTAAGGCGCCAACCTCAGGGTAAAGAAAGCAGGGGCTGGGGTGATCAGACCAGACCCTGTGTCTGGGGTGGGGAGGGGCAGAGAGATTATCTCTCAGGCTGAGGCCCCATTCTCAGAGTGGAAGCATCTGAAGGGGATCCCTGATGGAAATGACCCCCCTTCGTTCCCCGGACACCGTGTCAGGATTCCTGGCGCTGCTGCAGACTCGACTTTGCCAAACCTCTTCCCCCCGAAGACCAAGCCTGCTAGGGAGGGGGGCAGCTGTGGGATGAGGCAACCCCAGGGTCACCGGGGAGATGAGTGAGCTGGCCAGCTGGTAGTTCCAACCCCTGTATACCAACTCAACCCCAGGGAGGAAGAAGAGGTCTCAGACAAAGAATCGGGGACCCTGGTGTCCACAGCCTTTCCAAGCGGTCACTTGGCTCTGACTTGGATCCAGGATCTGGAGGACTTCAAGTCAAGGCTGTCAGTCCCTGGAAGACCCCACTCTTTCAGTTCGTAGGGCCCTTTGGCCATCCCCCGGGAAGGTCTGCAGGAGTCTCTGCCCAGAGGGTCAAGCAATGCCCAGGGGAGCGTTTGAAGGCGCTGAGCGCAGACAGCTGGAGCTGGAGGCGCGCTAGTGCGCAAGGGACGCAGCGCCGCTGGAGGGTGGGGGGTGGGGGCGGTTGACAGCCGTGATGGATGGCTGAGACCGCTGGGGGGCGGCGGGGGGCCTGGGAGCCCGAGGGGGTGGCTGGCCCCGAAGACCTAGGAGCGGGGAAGCCGCGGAGGAGGGCGGGGGAGAGCGGGAGCAGCGAAAAGGACTTGCTCCAAGCCCCTCGGCTCCTAGCGTGTCTCCGCACCCACCGCAGCGCGTCCGCAGTGTCCGCGCCGCGGCGCCGGGGATTCAGCCGCTGGGACCCCATTCCTGAGGCCTCACTAGGGAAGCTAGCAGAGCTGACTAGAAAGACTCCCCCCGCCCCGCCCTGGGAGCCTCACTGCCATTCCGGGTACCGAGAGGAAGGGGAAAGAGGGAAGACAGGAGGGTGATCTTGCTTTCCGTCCTGAATAGGAACCTACGGGGACGCGAGTGGGAGAGGGAGATTCCGCAAAGTAGAGCTGAAAATCTCGGAGAGGTACGCTTCAGTCTGAGGTCGGAACTCGGGCAGCTTTGGGGGAGGGGGTCGGATTGCACCAAGTGTACCCTTAAGGAGACATCGCAGCCCGGACGAGGGCTGTCATATGGCTCCAACCCCCCATAGACACCTTCCCCCCACCTTTCAGCTGGAAGTGTCAGAGCAAGGGACTGCCGCAGACTGCGCCCCCCCTCCACCGCGCCGCCGGTCAACGCTCTGCGCCAGGACGCCGGGGTCCCATGTTGGGAAAAGGAGCCCTCCTCCCGCCCGTCGAGCTCCACGTCAGCCCATTCTAGCTCTCCCATCCCCTTTCCACCGCCTCCCCCGCTTAGCTAACCCACATCTGCCCCCGGGCCGCGGGCAGTGGCAAGCCCTCGGCCCCCCAGCCCTGCCCCCGGGCGCGGCGCATTCCAGCACCTCGGACAGCGCCTGGCGCATTCCAATAGAGCAAAGCTCCAGGCCGCCGAGGGCGCCCACCGCCCGGTCAATTCCAGCCTCTTCTCTGAAAGAGGCGGCCCCCGCTCTGCCTCTAACCCCAGAGCTGCCTCCTCTCCTCGCCGCCCCCTCCCTCGCCGCCCCCGGATAGCTGCTTACCGGGGTTGGCTCCCCCATCGCCGTCCTCGCAGTCCGTCAGGTTGTTGAGCATGGTGGCGGCGCGGCGCCGGGCCCGGGGATGGCTGCGCCGCCTCGCCCGCGCCCCTCTGCCCGCCTTCGCTGCTCTCTCGCTCGCTCTAGCTCTCTCTCGCTCTCCGCTCCACGGAGGAAGAAGCTGCAGTGCCCGCCCGCCCGGCGCACACACACTCGCACACGGACACACGCTCACACCCGCGCGCGCCCCCTCTCAGCGGCGGCGCTGCTCACCTCATCCCGTATGCAGGAGGCGTGAGCCACTGGCGGGGTTTTGTGGGGGGAGAGCAGGAGGGAGGAAGAAGAGGGGACGAAGGGCGGGCACAGCATGCCTGGCGGCCCCACGCACAAAAACTGGGGGCTTGCACGGGTGGGATGGAGGGGGTGCTGCGGGGAACGGGGGCCTCGCCTCTCTTGAGCAGACGCAGCTCTGCCTGCCCCCCACTCTCTGGCGCAGGCGGGGCCGGCACGTGGGCAGGTGCCATCCCGCGCCCTAAAAATAACGGCAGGGAACTAGGTCGCGGCCGCGGGGAGGCGGCCCCGCAGCGGCTGCCTGGCTGGGGGTCTGGGGTGACCCCTAGGGAGGAGATGAGGGGACTGAGGCAACGGGGGTGGGGCGCCATGGAATATGGGTCCCTGGGGAGCCTGTCTGCAAAGCTGGGAAGGCCAGCCCTGAAGAGGGGTGGAGAACCAGACCCTCTCCCATATCGCTGGTCAAGAGGTTGGAGCTGCGGGTGTATAGAGGCTGGAGCCCTTAACTGAAGCCCTGTGCTGCCCCCAGGGGTGTTCAGGGTCACTGGGCTGAACTGTCTGGCTCATCCTATCTTCAAATGAGAGGAGTGGAGCCTGAGGAATTGCAGCGAGCCCTCTCACTGTGTTTAGACCAACACAAATCCTAGCATCTCACCCCCCACACAAATCACTGGAGTCTGCAGACAGGGGCCCTCTGACTATGGAATGATCCTGGGAAGGAGATCTGGTGAGGAGAGAAGGCAGCAGTGAGGTTCCAGGGAGCGCTGACTCCCCACCAGGCATGGTGCAGACTCTAGGGAGGGCAGGTTGGTTGAGGCTAGCTAGGGACAGAGTGGGGGAGGGGAGAATGAGGCCGCCTGTCAGTTTGGGACCAGATTTTCTCCTGGGGCAGGAGTGTCTAATCCCCTAATCCAGGATTGCTTTCTGAGGATTCCAGAGCTGACATGCTCTCTGTGTTCCTCCCCCTCCCCTGACACCAGTCCCCCAGAAGCTTGATTGTCCTGGGACCACTCAGCACCCCTAGAACCCAGGCTTGAGCCAGTGATGGAGGCATCTTAGGAAGCAGCATCAGAGGTTTGGACCCTTTGAGTCTCCAAAATATCTAAACATCCAAGGGTGAGAGCAGATTAAGGGGAAACGATTTTCAGACTCACTCTGGCCCCCACTAGCCCTCTAAATTCCAGGAAAGTTCCAGGGCTGGAGGAGACCAGGTCAATCATCTTATCTAATGCACAGCTTTCATTTTACAGATGAAAAAGCTAAGGCCCAAAAAAGGGAAATGACTACCTATGGTCACAATGCCAGCGACTGGCAGAACTTGGTCTAGAATCCAGTTTGTTTTATTCCAGTTTAGGACTCTCCTCCTCGACATAACCTCTTTTTAAACTGGTCCTGCCTCCAATAGAAGGGACAAAGATGCAGTCATATCCAAACCACTCAGCAGCCTCCGATTCTTGGCTCCTCAAAAAGGAAGAGGGACTGGGTCTGAGATAAGCTTTCTCCCTTTTCTTGTAGTCAGGCTTCAGAGCTGCAGGACTGGAATGGCCTCTCAGTTTGCAACTGAAGGTGGGCCCAGAAGACCTTCAAGGGTCCTAAAAAGCCATCTCTATGACTATAGACCTGGTTATAGGATTTGATGTTTCAGAACAACGGACAGGGCCCACTGCTCAGATTCCCTTGTATACACTAGGCAGTGGCTTCTGGCTGAGTCAACTACAGAGTCTTGGGCAGGTGACAAAAGGGGCCTGTGAGGGATCCACCAATAAGGTATCACTGCCACTGGGTTTTGTGGACACTCAAAGGCCTCTTCAGGGTGGAGAGCTAGCTATTCAGACAAGGTGTGGATTGGCTCTCCCAGACAGAAAACCACAAACATGGTGAGATGAGTTTGGATTGGTGGCAAGGGTTAAAAAGATAGAAGGTGGGTAGGCCAGTGTTCAAGAATTTCTAAGCATTCCACTACGCACATACCACCAGCACTATGATTTTCCACTACTCTGCAGAGACAGGTAACGTAGTAAAACGTATAGTATGTTTATCTGAGAAGCGCTGTGAACTAAATTAGATGCTGGTGTTTTTCAGCAATCAGTCTGGGGTGTTCCCCTGGGTGTATTTCCCTTCATTTGTGGTCCACAGTCCTGGCCACTCAGGGGCTGAGCCCACCCACAGGGGAACCTAGATACCAAGGGAGTAGAGGTAAAGGCAGGAATGATTCCTCCTCCCCTGGGTATCCCATCTGTCCATCCTCACCAGAGCTCCCATCTCACGAGGCATCTGGGATTCAGGAGATAGTGGTGCTCTCCTGTCCTCTGCCCCAAAACTCTGTGTATCCCTGGGCGAAACTGAGTTTCTCTCTCTGGGAATCAGTATCTCCATCTCTAAAATGAAAGGGTTAGGCTGCATAATCCATGAGACTTCTTCCTGCTCTGAAAACTCCTAGTGCTCTCTCCATTTATCTCAGACCAAAGCCATGGAGCCCTTACTGAGGAGCCCTCACCAAGTGAAGAGCCAGTCCCAAGGGGAGACCCCAGACCCTCCATTCACATCCCCCACCTCTCAAGGAGACTGGTCACTGTTCTGGCCTCAGGCCAACCCTCTGCAGTGAAGCTTTGAGAAAACACCTTGCAGGCACCTCCTGCACTGCCAGCCTGGCCTTGGCCAGTAAGGTCACCAGTAAGGTGACCCTCAGCCCTGAGGCCCGGGAAAACGGCTGGCAGCTCAGCAACCCATCCCCACCCAGAGCCCTAGGAAGAGCTAGGGCTAGGGGAACCCTCTCATTAAGCCAACAGAAGACACAGGGCTGGGCAGGGTCCTATTTCTTAACTCTGAGTCTCTAATATTCATCCCCCTTCCCGCCTTATGCTTCTCAGAGAGAAAAAAAGTTCAGAGATGCTGCCTCCTAAGTATCAGGATTTGAAAACTGGAAGAGATTTTATAAATTATTTTTTACCACTCCCCATTTATGGGGAAATTGGAGTCTAGAAATGGAAAGGTACAAATTTTCTTCATGGGGTGAACTTGTGGCAGACTGGGGACTAGAAGCCAACTCCCTGAACTCCAGCCCAAGGCTCCATCCACTGAACCAGGATGAGGGACTGTTTGGAGGAAGCTGCAGCCACCTGACTGGGTCCTCTTTCCACAGGAGGCAGACAGTGTTCCTCCCAGTGGCTCAATCCCTATCTATTCTTATCTCTATATTGCCCCCACGACCTAACCCACCAACCCCCAGCTCTGACCTTACAGAGCCAAGGCCCTGAACTCCGCCCTTACTCTTCTCTCCCCTACCTGCATGCCCTGTCCTCCAGTCCTCAAACCCTCTCAGTGAACTGATGACTCCAGAGCACAGCATACCCCGTACACCCAGGGCTCTCCACAGAGCACGTCAACCACCATCGTCTCCGTGGCAACCAGGGGCTTAATTAACAGGCTGCAGCCCTGTCACCATGGCAATGGCACCCCAACAGCTCCCCATTCCCCTACAGATTCAACCCATCTTCCCTCTTTCTCAATTTGGACCCCCTTCTGACTGCACCTACCCCCCACCCACACCCCACCTGGAGAGCTAGTGCCCGAAGATCGCTCTGGTTCATTGAGAAGAGGGGAGGGGAGATGAGGAGGATGAGAAAGAGAGAGAGAAAGAGAGACAGAGAGCAGCCCATCACCATGGCAACTGCAGCCCTGTTCATAACCAGTTTGTTGCCATGGAGATTCCCAGGGCTCACCTTGGGCTGAGGTACTGGGCAATGAGGTTCTGAGTCCTGGTTTGAGGAGGGGGTGACTGGAGAACTTCTTACATAGGCAGGAGATCTCCAGACCAGATATTTATACCAATAACTCAGTGTCATTCTTCCCAATTTACAGATAGAGAGACTGAAATATGAGGTTTGGGTGTGGGAGAGGCAGAGAATTTCACCCTACTAGATCACAAAGAATCTTAGCAATTTTATGGCTAGAAAGACCCTCAGATAGTTTCCTGTTAAACTCTTTTATACCACAGACGGGGAAATTGAGGCCCAGAGAGGGGAAGCAATGTGCCCAAGGCCACACCACAGAGCCTGAGTTAGAATGTGGATGGCCAATATTGTGGTCTTGCTCCATCCCCCTAGCATAAGTTGGCTCCCCCTTACTCCATGGGGACACATCCCAACTCTTGTTAGTCTTAACCCAGACCCAGGGTTCTTTTCAGTGCCCTGTCTTCTCCATGATAAATTAAGGCACAGCGAGCAGTAGTGTAAGGGGATGAGAGAGTAGCTCAGAGTTGTAACAATTGGTCCCGGGTCCACTTCTATCCATCCAAGTCACCATCAGTCTTCCTATGGTACAGATGAGGCAACTGAGGTATGGAAGCTGTAGCCCAGGGTTAGTGGTAGATTCTAGGCTCAGCTTCTGACTTGCTTCTTTAACCCCTGTAAGTCGTGTTTCCACTTATAGCTGAACCCCTGGCAGCACGAAGCACCTCCAGGAGCAAACTCCACTCCCCTGGTCCAGAATGAAAGACAATGCTCATACACAAGTGACTTGCAAAACCTCCTCCAACCCTTCCCCCTCCTTCTACATGCTGCCGTCTCTCCCTGTGGGCCTGGGTGAGGACAAGAAGTGTAGAGAGCATCTCCCCGGGGCCAAGGGCTAACATAAGAACAGGAAAGATACCACCAGACGTTGGGTTTCCCTAGAGAGCCCTTATCCACTTCCCCATGCAATGACCTACTAAGGAGGAGGTGCTGGAGTCTGTCTCAGGGCCTAAGAAGTTAAAAGTCACCCAAATCATTTTCAAGATGAAACTTCCAATAAACTCTGCACACAGGTACCCACCCACAGATAAACACAGAAATGCACACATCAACATGCCCATCAACACAATGACATACAGTGACACACACAAGCACTGACTCACTGACCACCCCACAGGTCATCAGAGCTAGCGTGGGATGCTCCTCCTTCAAGACACACAAAGACACACACACCCCGCCTTGGCCAGAAGCACACAACATTCCAGATTCACGTCCAGTTTGCGCACACACCTTCACACCCAAAACTGGGAGCTGTATTTTACTTCAACATGCAGGAGCTTGGAAACGGGAATGGGAAGGCTGAGCAAGCACCTTGGGATGAGAGAGAGGGCCATCTTATTCTCAGGCCAGGGGATGCGGAATGGTAGGAGAGAAGGCAAGGGTAGGAGAAGTAGGAGACTACAGCCACTCCCCTTCTCATCTGATGAGCATTAATCACCCACTCAATGCCAGGCTGTGGGCTTGGAACTCGGAACACAAAGATAAAAGGATATGGCCCCTGCCCTTGAGATGCAGGAGAGACACAAGTAAATAACTTCCACCCATTGAGACACGTGCTCTAATGTTGCAGTGGGTGGGCAGAAGAGGAATGACTGCTCTGCCTGGGAGCAAGGGAAAGTCAAAAAGGTTTTAGAAGGGGTTAAATGAGCTATAACTTAGAGTGAGTAGGAGTTCCCCTGGCTAATGGAGGTGGGGAGATGAACATGGACAGGTATACCAGGAGCAGACAAGGAAAGAATTTGAATGACAGACTAAAGGGTTTGGCCTTTATCCTGCAAGTGATGGGGAGCTTGTGCGGAGAGAAGTTAGGACAGGATTGGGGGCAGGCAGACCAATGAGGAGGCTGTGGTCATGGCATGTGAGAGATGATGAAGGTTGGGACCAGCGTGAGGGTGACAGGAGGAGAGATGTGGTCAGATTCAGGGTAAGTTTTGGAGGTGGAGTGGCCAAGACGTGAGGACCAATTAGATCTGGTGGGAAGAGAAAAGGAGGCGTTGAGAATGGCTCCTGGAGTTCTGACTTTCAAAATCTGTAAGGATAGTAAGGACATTCATGAAAATGAGAAAAGGGCAGACAGATTATGGGAAAGATGAAGAGTGGAAGGAGCCCAAGAAATCCGAGTGGCCACATCCAGGAGGTGGTTGGTTCACGGGGCTGGAGCTCTGTGGAAATCTAGGCCTCAGTTTGGTCATCTATACAATGAGGGGGTTCGCCAAACAAAATCCTGAAGGGTTTTGGTGGGTAGTTTCGCTGGGGTCAGGGTAAGCTCACCTGCGGCTCAGCAGCGACCCCTGGCGGCCCGAGGAGGCTCTTCCTCCTCCCCGCACTGGGGCCACTCCAAGAGAATTCGCCACCTTCCATCTAACCTGAGGGGCACAGAGCCAAGGAGGGGACCCCTAACAAGTGCCCCCCCCCCGAGGAGGAGACTGTGTGTGCATCCAGGATGCTAATTCTTCACTGAAGGCTAAAAGGATCCTTCCCCTCCTCTCTCTTCTGTACCCTGCGTGTAACTTCCCTTACAAGACCACTGCACTGGGCCCTCCAGGAATCCGCCCCCAATCCCGCCTGGTCTGGCTCCACCCAACCCTTCTGGAGCTGGAGCAGAGGCAACTAAGTGGGTCCCCGAAGGTCGGGACTGGACCCAAGGGTTAGTTCAGAGAATTTAGCGCTCCTAGTATCTAGCTGCTAAACTAACTTCTCTTTCTCCCGTCTTCTTCTCGGGACCCCTGGGCGCTGTCCGCGACGCCTCCAGGAAGGCAGAGGATTGGGGATCTGCCAGGCAGCAATGACCAGCTAAGCCGCCCCAGCACCTGCCTCAGAGACCTGGACTCATTTTTTCCTCCCGCCCTCGACCCCACCCCTCTTCTCCTGGCCCAATCCCTTCCTCTCTCGTCCCTCCCTTTTCTGCTCCCAAACCAAGCTAGTCCTGCCTCCTCCCATTGGCTCTGGACCCACCCCTTAATCACATGGCCCTCCCCTTTCCCTGGTTCCACTTCCCCCCTCTGGTCCCGCCCCCTACCCGAGATGACCCGGCCCCTTTAGTGCCCTCCGGCCCAGCACTCCCCTTGACCCTAGCCCCTCCATCACAAGATCTTCCCCTTCGCCTCTGGCCCCACCCTCTTCCCTGTGGCCCCGCCCACCTCGAATCTGGCCCCTCCCTTCCCACTTGCCCATCCCACCTCCCCCTTGTCCCACTAGGTCTCAGCTCCTCTCCCCAATCTGGCCCTGGGCTGGGAACCCCGCCCCCAGTCCTGGCCTCTCTCTTTCCAACAGAAGACCCGCCCACCGTGGCCCCGCCCATTCTCTCGCCCCGCCCCGCTCCGGCAGGCCCCGCCCCCTGCGGCCTCTACCTTTGGCGTCTTCCGCGGAGAGGTGGCCGAGATCGGCGGCCGAATGCCGGTGAAACTCTCGGTTAGGGGTCCTGGCGGGCCCCGCAGGGGGCAGCGAGGTGACAGTGAACCTGCGGCTCATGATGCAGAAAGTGGCCGCGCGGCCGCGGTCCGGGCCCGGATCGCACAAGTGGCCGCAGCCCGGCTCCGGGAGGCAGAAAGAGCGGATTCTTGGTCCCGCCGCCCCCCGCCGGACGCGACGCCGCGCAGGGTCCTAGTGCCCGCTCTGCTGACACTGTTCAGAGAGATTTTTGGTTGTCACAACTGAAGGGAGGGTGGTACTGGCATCTAGTGGATAGAGGCCACTTGCACCATCTAGGCTTGCACCAAGGCTGCCTGGTTATGAGCCGCAGGTTCACCATCACCTCTCTGCGCTCATCCCCCACCGCCAACGTTGAGGCCCATGGTAGGGGAGGACGACTGACGCTGAGTGGGTGTGTCATCTTCCATGGATCCCGCTACCTCCTGGAGGAAGTCACCAAACACCCTACAATGTACAGGACGGTCCCCTATAACAAAGAATTATCTGGCCCAAAATGTCAACAGTGCCGAGATTGAGAAACTGTACCAGAATAAGGAGTTTAACAGATTCCTAGATTTTAGGACTGCCCGAGTTTTAAGCTTGATTGAGGGTAGATGATGTTGTCTCTTATTAAGGTGGTGAAAACTGATGGAGAAGCGTGTTTGGAATGTGGAGCCCAAGAGTTCAGTTGGACGTGTTAGGTCGAGATGCCTATTAGTCACCTAAGGATCACGAAGAGTCAGCAGTTGGACATGCGAGTTTGGAGCTCAGGGGAGAGGGTAAGGCTGGGGATATAAATTTCAGAGTCTTTAGCAGAGAGATGCCATTTAAAGCTGTGCGGCTAGACGAGATCACAGGGAGTGAGTGTGCACAGAGATGTCCAAGGATGAGCACAGACATGCTATCATGTAGAGGTTGGCAAGACGAAGATCCAGCCAGTGAGGGGGAAGGAGAACCAGGGGTAAGGGGTGTCCCAGAGCCCAAGTGAAGAAGCAGTTCAGGAAGAAGGGTCTGATCAACTGCGTCAAACGAGCCGAGAGACAGTGCGGGACGACACAAAGGAGCACCCGTTGCGTCTGGCTACAGGAAGATCATAGGTGGCTTTGATGAGAGTGATTTCAGTGGTGTATTGGGGTGAAAGCCAGGCTGGAAATGGTTGAGGAGAGAATGAAAATTGAGGAGGTGGAGACAATGAGTAGAGACCGTCCTTTGAGGAAGTGTTACTGAAGGGGGTGAGAGGGTAGAGAAATAGAACAGTATCTAGAGAGAGTCAGGGGTCCAGAAAGATTGTAGACAAGCCATCGTAAGGAATGTTTGTATGCCAGTGGGGATGGGTCATTCCTGAGCGAGAAATGGATGAGTCAAGAGAGAGGGGCTTGACCCAGAGGAAGCGCAGGGGGAAGTTCTCTGAACCCCTGCTTAAACTCCCACTTGGGCTGTGGGTCCAGGAGATGATCAAACCTGAGCAAGCCCCTCACCTCCACTCACCTGCCCCAACCCTTCGGTCAAGTCCCTCTCCTATCTTGTGGGGTCAAATCCATACTCCTCAGCCTGGCATTCAGACCTTCTCTCATCTAATCCAGACCACCATTCCTATCTCAACCATTCCAGAATCCTCTCTGCTCCCCTATCATCCACCTGCTAAAACCACACACGAGTTCTGAGCCATTTGTGGCTCCCTAAACACCACCTGCTTTTTCTCATCTCCCAGCATTTGCCTCAAGAGCCCACATTCAAACCCCACTGTCATCCCTCACCAGCTATGAGACTCAGGTGAGCTGTGTAATTCTCTGTGCCTCATTTGTGAAATTGGGGGTGGGGGGTGATGCCAATAGTAATAGTGCCTATAAGGTGAGAGCATTACGTGTCTCATAGTGTTGTTTTAAGGATTAGCTGTGTTATCACACAGAAAGCACATGGAACAGTGCCTGGCCTGTAGTCAGCACCGTACTGGGGTGCTGCTCTCATCGTGTATATAATCCATATTTTCTTTATCCACTGCTTCACCCCAGGGCACTTAGGTTGTGGCCAGTTGCTCACTGTACGAACAATGCTGCAATCAACATGCTTCTGTGTGTTGTTTTGTGCGCACCCGTGTAAGGGTTAGAGAGCAGGCACATTTTTAGGTTTAATGTTTCCTGGTAAATTACCCTCTAAGAAGACAGTCCTCCTTGTGCAGGAAGAAACTCTTGCTTATCCTTCCAGATTCAGTTCAAGGTCAGATGTCATCTTGGCTTGGAAATGTTTCCTGACTTCAACAAGGACACCCAGAATTACACACACCATTATTCTAGAATAGAGGGTCACACCCTGCACACTCTCCACGTGTGATCCCACCCCCGCTGGCCACAAAATCACCCTTGTAACTGAGTTGGACTCTCTGGGGGCAGAGCCTGGAGTCTGCATTTTATGCAAGTTCTGAGGGCACTCGTTTGCACCCTAAAGTTTGAGGATCTCTGAGAGGTCCTTGAGAACAGAAACATAGTCCAATTCATCTCTCTACCCCCAGTGCTCAACACAGGGCCTGGCTCCATGTAGGGGCTCAATAAATGTTTGATGAATGACTAATAGGTTGGCCATTTCCTCAGCTGTAAAATAGGAATAATCACATTATACTTCCCTAACAGGAAGAATTGAATGTTAGTATTTATAAAGGGCTTAGAACACCACCTGGTACATAGTAAGCATTGTATCAGTTACATACATAACACATGAGTACACACATGCCTACCTGCATGCATACATACATAAAGAAATCTGCTCCTCAATGTTAGAGAATTCAAGTTTATTAAAAACATTCCAACAAAAAGAGAAGCGGGAAGAGAGGGCTCAGCCCACCTCCCCTCCTCTCTGTCGTCCAGAACAGACCCCCCAGTTTGTAACCGGCAAACTGGCTCCTTCTCCATCGGGATGGCCCCCCATGGGGACCCACACTGCAGTGCTGAAGCAGGATGGGGAGCCCTAGTCTTCGGGGCACTGCAGGAGGTCGAAGGTCACATAGCCCACTTGGTCCACCTGGTTCACCTCATCCCGGGAACTCACACGCCAGTAGTAGCTGTCCTGGCAGAAGTAAGCTTTCTCTGCAGGGGAGAGGCAGGTACAAGAGCGGTGATTCCAACCCTCCCACATACACATACAGAGACAGGAGCAAGATCTTTACAATCATCCCTCCTACCCTTTCTAGATCTTTCCAAGGTTTTCACATGACACCTCTGTCTCCCCCACAGAGACGGTGGAGGGCACAAACCTTGATGTCCAAAGCAGGGCACAGAGCCTGCCACACAGTAGGTGCCCAGAACAATTCATTCAACACTCATTCATTCATTCAACAAATCCATTCATTCGTTCAACAAATGTGCATCGTGCCAAGCACTGTGAAAAGCACTGGGGACACGGCAGACAAAAATGCAAGCAGGCTCTCAGTTCTTCTGGTGCTTACACTCTGATGGGGTGAAAGTGTAAATAAATGAGATTGGTTTTGACAACGTAAAAAGCTATGAGGGAAATAAAAGCAAGTAAGTGAACAGATAATGAGGGTCAGAGAAGGGCTCTTTGAAAAGGTGGCCTTAGTGCTGAGACCTGAAGGATGAGAGGGAGGCAGCCGGTGACAATCTGGGAGAAACCTCCCAGGCAGTGGGAACAACTGGCACAAAGGCCCCAAGCTAAGAGTGACCTTGATGTGTTCACAGAGCAGCCAGAAGGCCGGTGTGGGTGGAGCTGAGCAAAGAGATTGACAGGAGTAGTGGGAGGGCAGTAGGAGGGGCAGGGGCAGGGGCAGATCATGTTAGTTTCTTTGACCTTGGAAGGGGTGTGGAGTCACCCCCCAAAACCATTGCCCTCCACTCCTAAGCCCCTCTACTCACAGACAACCAGTGTGGGTTGGACTGGGGTGTTTGCAAAGGTGACGGGGAAAAGGGACTATTTTGGCGGTAGAATCAACAGATCTTGCCAACTGATGGATGTGAGCGGTGCGAAACAGAAAGCAAGTATAACTCCATCTGTCATCCCCATTTTATAGATGGTCAAAGTGAGGCTCCGCGAGGAGCAGTCACTTGCCTAAAGACACACAGCTATGAATTGTCTTATTTATCACCATATCCTCAGCGGCAGCACAGTGCCTGGCACATTATAGGCACTTAATAAATATTGTCTAATAAAGGAATGAGCCTCCAGGCAAACCACGTGTCCCATACTGTAGGGGAAAGAGCTTCCATCCGGGGAGACAGGAAATCTGGGCCTTAGTTCTGGTTGTGCCCTTGTATGAGCTGGGGAAGGTCCCTAACTCTATAGGGAACTTACCTGTGCAGGGACATTTGCCTCAACCTCCAGGGGCTTTTTCTTTTTTTTTTTTTTTTGTGAGGAAGATCAGCCCTGAGCTAACATCCGTGCTAATCCTCCTCTTTTTGCTGAGGAAGAACAGCTCTCAGCTAACATCTATTGCCAATCCTCCTCCTTTTTTTCCCCAAAGCCCCAGTAGATAGTTCCATGTCACAGTTGCACATCCTTCTAGTTGCTGCACGTGGGACACGGCCCCAGCATGGCCGGAGAAGCGGTCCGCCGGTGCGCGCCCAGGATCCGAACCCGGCCGCCAGCAGCAGAGCGCGCGCACCCAACCGCTAAGCCACGGGGTCGACCCCCAGGGGCTTTTTCTTTCTCGCTCAAAATTTGACCAATCACTAAGGCAGGGGAGGTGTCTCCGGGAGGGACCCGCCCCTGACTCCGGAGTGCAGCCCTCACCTCGGTACTGGAAGATGTTGTGCGCGTTGAAGGGCACGCCGAGGAACATCTGGTCCACGCGGCTGGCGCTCCTGGGTTCCACGATCTGCGTCTTCACGTTGAACCTGCAGGAAGGCGGCGAGGAGGCAGGTGCTGAGCCGGCAGGCGGGCGAGCGGCGCCCGGGCTCCCCCTGCCGGCGGCCGCCGCGGCTCTCACCTCCAGAAGCGCTGCCCGGTGAACAGCAGCACATTACCCTCGCCGCGCGGGAGGGCCCCGGTGACTTGGGCCACCTGGGGGCCCAGGCCCAGCTTGTCCAGACGCCTGGGGCCTAGCACCGACTTGCCCGTGTACACCCACACTAGGCGGCCTGCAGGGGAAAAGGGTCACATGGGTCTGGGGGTAGGGAGGGGGCACACATTCTCCCTGAATGTCAAGAAGTTGAACCCAGCGAGGCCTTTCCGACCCCGGCATGCCAGCGGTCTGTGCCCAAGGAGCCCAGCCGCTGGGGACGATGGCGAGAGGGTGCGGCGAAGGGGGGACCTGAAATGCAGCCCCCACAAAATTGCATTCGCCAGGAGGGGGCGCCTTTTTCTAATCTGCGCAAGACGGTCCAGGGATTGTCCTCGGTCTCTTGGTCTTCCTAGATTGGTGAGGATGGCGGGGAGAGGTGGGGGACGCGGGGAGACGGGGGAGGGAGAAAGGAGGAAACTAACCAGAGAAGAAGAAAATCTTCTTGGTGAGTGGCTCCTGAAAGGCGGAATCCAGTTTGTGCGGCAGCGCAGGCCACGTGTCCCTGATACGGAAGGGGCCCTGCACCTGGCGTCCCTTGCCCTCAGAGAATCGCCAGTACCTCCTGGGAACGTGAAAAGGGAACAGCGGGTCACTGAACCTTGAACCAGAGGCCAGTGTGCGAGGAGGCACAGGCAGGTCCCTCCTCCAGACCCCCTCCCTCAACCGCGCCTCCCTGCCCCCTCACCCATCCTTGAAGAAATGCAGATGATCCCCGATCTCCGCAATGGCGTCGAAGATGTTCACGTTGCAGACATCTTCCTCTGGACCCAAAGGCACTGTAGGGACCGTGGGAGGGCCAGCACTGGGGGGCCCTGTGGGGCCAGCTGAAGGGGGGCCTGTGGGGGCAGCAGTGGGGCGCTCTGCAGGGCGAGTAGGGGGAGGCCCTGTGAGGCAGACTGTCGTCTGGGGTTCACGTGTGGTGGTGGTTGGAGGCTGGGGCTCAGGTTCAGGGCGAGGACCTGAAAAGAGAGACGGTATGAGACAACCCATATGCCTGCATCTCTCTGTGCCCATGGAATATTGCTTCCCCAGACCTATCGATGAGCCCCTGGCACTCACTCTCCTCACTTTAGCTGTTGGAGCCTGACTTCCCCCACCCACAGGCAGGCTGCTTCTTTTCACAGATTCACCTTTCATCAAGCCATATTTATCCAATCCCTGGGCTGTGTCAGGCCCTGGCTGGGCCCTATGAACACAAGACAGGCAGGAAACACCCCACCACCACTCCCCCAGGCTGGTGGGAAAGAAGTGTTTTTTGAGCACTCAAACTGAGTGCTAAGAGCTGTGTAAACTCACATTAGCTTGCTGATCTTCAAATAAAACCCTATGAATTAGCTTCTTTAATATCCCCATTTTTCTACATGAGGAAATAATACTAATGATAATGACAAGTGATGATAATAAAGATATCAAACACATATATGGTGCTTACTGTATGCCAGGCATTATTCTAACTCATCTAAACCTCCTAACAACCCTATAAGGCAGGTACTATTATTAGCCCCACTTTACAGATGAGGAAATTGAGGGGTGATGTAACATATCCAAGGTCCTCTAGCCAGGAAGTAGTTGGACTGGCTTTTGAACCCATGTCTGTTTCTCTAGAGTCTGGGCTCTTTATCACCATTTCCAAGCACTGACCGGACATCTATCTGGCTCTCCCCCAGATGGATGTTGAGGTCCCAACTTTCCCTGCTCCCTATTCTCCTGTACTAAGTCAGGGTTCCGTCCTTCTCTCTCCTCCCTTCATTCCTGCCCCACAACCTCACCATAGAGATGTTGGATGCCCTTCACATCATCCTTATGCAGGGGGGGCTGCTCGGTGAAGCTGTACATGGGGTACATGAGTGCCTCTGGCACGGATGAGTGATCTAAACCCAGTGCGTGGCCGAACTCGTGCGCTGCCACAAGGAACAGGCTGTATCCTGGAGGAAAGAGGGAGCCTGAGACATGAGCCCTGGGCCGAGCTCCCAGCCTCTGCCATCCCTCCACCCCCCCGCACTGCCCTGCCGAGGCCCCCAGGTCGGGAACCTCAGAACCCTGCCCACCTTGGTCCGGACAGAAGCCCCACTTCTTGTCGCTGTCAAAGTTTGAGGTGGTGGCACACCAGAGGCGCCCATCACTGCGGCCTTCTCTGGTACAGGCCGAGTACTCCTTGCCCAGGAAGATGAAGGGGAAGACGCACATCTCCCCCGCCGAGTTGCCCCCGCTCACTGTGGAGTCAACTGGAGAGACCCAGGGCCTTGGGTGAGCCAGGTGGGGGGATCCAAAAAGGAGCTAGAGAATCTTGGTGGCTATTTCTAAAGCGTAGGGGGTGTTGTGGGGCACATCTAAGGCCAGGCTAGGCTGGTGGGTGGGCCCTGGGGACTGGAGTTCAAGGAAGAGGCAGCAGGCTTGGCTAAAAGGCCAAGCCACTGTGGATGGAGTGGCTGCAATTAGAAATCGGGGGGAGGGATTGTGGTGACGGTGGACAGAGTCATGGTGGTCCTGAGGACCAATGAGGAGAGGAGAGACAGACTGATGGGTGGAGGAGCCACATTTTGGGGACCAGTGTGGAATTAGGGGGCGAGGCTGAATCTGGTAGGCGGGACAGAGGTACCTCGGGTTGGGCAGAAGCCATAGAGCTTGTCCTGGTCATAGTTGGCAGTGGTGGCGCACCAGCGGTAGCCATCGGATCTGCCGGCGGTGGTGCAGGTGGAGTAGGAGCGACCCTCGAAGGTGAAGGGAAACACACAGGGCTTGCCGTCCGCATTCCCGTCCTGGGTGTAGAGTCCTGGGGAGGCCCACAGGGTTATCCCAAGGCTCCATGAGCTTATGGACCCACAGACCACCTGTGTCCTCCATCCCCCCTCTCCTCATTACACAGATGAGAAAACTAAGCCCAAAGAACAAGAGTGACCCGAAAGCCACACAGCACTAGTGGCAGACCTGGGATGAAAACCTAGGGTTCTGGACCCTCCAGGGTAGCGGGCGCCCCCTCCCCTCGCCGCGACCCCGCACTCACTCTCGCTGGGGCAGAAGCCAAACCGGCGGTCGGTGTCATAGTCGGCCGTGGTGCTGCACCAGAGCATACCGTCGGAGCGGCCGTCCGCGGTGCAAGAGGAGTAGGAGCGGCCCTCGAAGGTGAAGGGGAAGTGGCAGGCGGCGCCATCTGCGTTTCCGAAGTACGTGGGAACCACTGCAGGAAGAGAGGGATCCGGGTCAGGGCGGCTGGTGACGGGTGTGAGAAGAGAAGGGAATGGGGGCCGAGGCGGCTCAGGATCTCACCCGCGCCCTTGCCCAGAGACCACAACTCTTCATCGTCGAAGTGGGCGTCTCCCTGAATGCCGGGGCCGGGAGGAAAGGCGTGTGCCAGGAGCCCGTCCTTCCCGTCGAAGGGATACCCGTCTCCGTGCTCTGAAGACGCAGGTGGAGAAAAAGAGTTAGCCGAGCACAGGCGCGGAGATTGTTCGCTGCCCGAGGGCGCTGGACTGAATGCGGGCTGAAATCCCGCGCGCAGCAGCTGTGCAAGCCTTGCGTCCCCGCGCTGTGCCGTGTCGGGCTGGAGGGGGCGCCACAGGGCGGGCGGCGGCCAGGGCTGCGGGGACAGGCAAGAGAAAGCCGGGTCCAGTGTCGCCCCTACTCTCTCCTTGGTCCTCCCTCCCCTGTCCCGGTGCTAGACCCTCCTGGCTTTCCCCTCCTCGCGTTCTCACCCCTGACGCCAAACTGGATGACGATGTCGGCCGGCGGGCCGTAAACGCGGGTGAAGGTGAGCGGCGTCACCTCGCTCCACACGGCGAAGGCGCGGGCAAAGGCGTCGTCGATCACGTCGCGCGGCAAGTCTTCCGAGTAGTTTTGGATCCTGTTGGGGAAAGGCAGGAGGATAGAGGTCAGAAGTGAGAGGCGGGAACCCGGGCAGCAGCGACATCCCACGTCTCAGCGACTTCGGCATACACCACACTCCCTGCGCTCCCCGTTTTCATCTAGAAAGCACTTGCAGACGCGTTTTTCTCTTTGGACGCTCAGAACGGCCCTGGCAGGAGGATTCAGATTGCACGGCCCATTTCCCCGAAAGGGAAACGGAGGCTCAGAGGTGGAGCCGCTTGCTCCCGGCTGCACCTTTAGTGAAGCCCCGGGGATGGGTCTAAAACAGGACGTTCACCGCCTGCCCGCCCCCGCGGGGCCCAGCCGCGCACCAGTACGTGATGTCCTGGTGGTGCCACTTGAGGTCGCCCTCAAAGGTCTGGAATTGGCCCACGTCTGGGACGCCGCAGCGCGGGGCACGCATGGCCTCCAGGGTGGTGCTGTCCAGCTGGCCAGTCTCTGGCAGGGCCAGGCGCCTCTGGAGCTGCCGCAGCGCCCGGTCCATGGACAGATTATCGTCAGTCATCTCGGCAACACGAGTGTAGCCATAGCGGTACAGATATTCCTGTGGATGGAGGGGCAGAGACATGCCAGAGCCCTGACTCCCTTTCTCTGCCCTGCTGGGCACAGGGACTAGAAACAAGACAGTGTACCCAGGACTTGGTCCCCTGGATGCCATTGCTTGTGCCCACCCAAGAATCTTCCCTCCCTGTAGACATCCTCTGCCCCTTCCCACCCTTGGATGCCCCTGGCCATGCCTACCTCAAGGCCCCCTAGAGTTTACCCCTGTTCACCCCAGCGATGCCCACTCCAGAATCCTCCAGTGCCCCCTCAATTTCCCATTGCCCACCTAGGAAACTCTCATTAGCCCATTCCTGTCCGTCACAGCCCAGAGCCTCCACAGGTCCCCCAGTGCCTGATTCTGGACGCCTCTGTTCTCCAGACGTGCCCATCACCCCCAACATGCCCCAAAATGTCTCCTCTGAGGCCCCGTGCCCTCCATGGGACTCCTGGCCAGCCCTCCCCAACTCTAGACTGGGGTGTTTGCCTACCTCTGCCAGCTGCCTGTCGGTGAGGTTGGGTCGCAGGTCTCCTGGGAAGACCACCACGGTGGGCTGGTGCCGTCTGGGGGCAGCAGAGCAGCAGCCCAGTGCCAGGAGCGCCAGGACCAGGGACTGCCAGGGGCTCATGGTGAGAGTAGCAGTGTCTGGCTGCAGCTGCCCTTGTGGGGGCTTTAAGAGGTGCTATTAACTGAATCAGTGACCCCGCCCCTCCCTGCCAGGCGGGAGCTGACTCAGGGGATGGGGTGTGTGTGTGTGTGTGTTGGGCAGCCCCAGCATGAGAAGGCAAGGAAAGGGCTTACACCACCCCACCTCTTCCCACTGCCCACAGTCCCCATTGCCAAGTCAGGCAGGACCCCAGACCCACAGGAAACCACAAGCCCATAGGGGAAGGGTTGGATTTTGCAAACTGCAGAGCTTGTGAGAACTGTATGAAAGGGAGGAAGGGAGACGAGGCTGGAGGACTCCCTGAGCCCTGCATCTGGAGGCCCTTGGTGGTCAGCCTAAGGGAAGGTGATGGAAGACTCCCTGAGGCCTCTTTCTGAACCTAGTGATCCCCCTTCCTGGTCAGACCCCCTCCGTGGACCCCTCCCCACACTCACAGGCTCTGTCCTCATGTCTCCCCCTGGAAACCTTCCTTGACTCAGCTTCCTCTCCCCGTTCCACCTGGGGGCAGAAGGAGTGAGCTCTGCAAGACAGGAATTGGGGAATTCCACCAGGGCAGCCTCCTGTCTTGTAAGGGATGAATCCTTCAGGACAGCAAAGGGGGGAGTTTGTGGCATCTGGAAGCCGGCAGACATGGCATCACTCTCTTCCTCGAGGGCCTCAGGCAAATGTTCTCACCACTCTGAATTTGTTTCCTCAGCTGTAAAAAAAAAGGGTCCTTTGTCCCTAAACTGATGTGAGGATAAAATGAGATCAAACACATAAAATACTACAGTGTATGTTGCAAGTCCTCAATAGATGGCTGTGATTGCTTTTAATTATCGGAGCCAAGACCATGATTCCAACGTGGAATCTGGAGACCAGGGTCTTGGGCTCTAAATTGCTGTGTGACCTAGAGTAAATGCCTTCCCCACTCTGGACTTTGGACTCTTCAACTGCAAAATGGCAGGGAGGAAATAATCTCTGAGAGCCGTTCCGGTTCTCCAGCCCTGCTCCACCCAGCACAAGCTCCAGCCCCAACTACTACCACTCATGCCAATAACCAGCAGCCTCCCTCCATCCCCTCTTCCCAGCCAACCAGTGTGGAGCAGGACTACTGTTGCCTTCTTGGAGGCATTATTTGGGAAGGACAACAATAGCAATTCAACAAGCTGTATGTAAAGGGCTTACGAGGTGCCAGACACGTTATATGCTTATCTAATAAGCAAGTCTGTAACAGTTCTGGTTTTCAGTCCCAGCTCTGCCATTTTCCAGCTCTGTGACCTTGGGCAAGTCATTTCATCTCTGAACTGTAATATGCATTTTTTAAGATTTACTGTATTGATTACTCTGATAAGTTCCCTATAGGAATCTCAGTTCATTCTCACCACCATCTGTGAGGTAGATTTAAGAAGTACCCCTCCCATTTTCAGAGGAGGAAACTGAGGCTCAGAGCAGTTAAGGAACTTGCCTATGATCACACAGCAAGTTAATGAACAAAACTAGGATTCAAGCCTAGGGCTGCCTGGTTCTTAAGCTTTTCATGCATCTTACCATTTACAGGGAACTGAGACGACCAGGGGCTGGAGGGGAGCGGGGGAATGGGATGGGGAAGGGGAGATTTAAAATCTGGACCCTTCTCCCCTGATCCCCAGCACCCACTGAAGATCAGAGAGGAGGTGCAGGCCTTAGGGGAATCAGAGACTAGGACAGGGAATCCAGGGAAACTATATTCCAGACTTGAGAGTGTAGGGTCATAGAGCAATATGATTTTAGAGATGGAAACAGAGACCCTCCAATCCAAGGGATCTTCATCTGGTGGCAGACATGGGCTTTAGGAGAATCCACGGACCACCTCCAACTTGCCATCAATTGTACAAAATAGGTCATATCTATGTAGACATGTCACATTTCTCAAATTTAGCAATATTGACATTTGGGGCCGGATAATCCTTTGTTTTGGGGGGCTGTTCTGTGCATTGTAGGATGTTTAGTAGCATCCTCAGCCTCTACCCCATACCAGTAGCACCTCCCCCTGCCAGTTGTGACAACCAGAAATGTTGCCAAACATTGCCAAATGTCACCTTGGCGGGTGGGAGGGGCAAAATTGCCCCCAGTTGAGAACCACTGATATATGTTGATTTTTCTATGTAAAGGGTCCAAAACTTCTATCATGTACTCAAACCATTGATGATGACCCTCAAACCTTTAAAGATCATTTACCCAACAAACATTCATTGAGTTTTTATGGGCCAGGCATTGTGCTAAGAATTGGTAATATACAGTGACCGAGATAGCCTTTGTCCCCGTGTTCATGGAGCTAAGAGTCCAGTGGGGAAGAAATTGAATGAGTAATTAATTACCAGAGAGACAAACATCACAAGAGAGAAGTGTACTTATCTACTCCAATTATTCCCATCATGCAGATGAGGAAACTGAGGCCCAGAGTGGAGAATTTAGCTCTCTTAGGTCACAGAGCAAGCCAGGGACAGAGTGTGGGGCAATCAGGAGTGGTAGCTAAGAGCCTGCACCCCGGAGCCAAGCTTCCTAAGTTCAAATCGCAGCTCTGGCACCAACTTGCTGTGTGATCTGAGCAATTGACATATCCTGTCAGTGCCTCAGTTTCCCCATCTGTAAACTCGGGGTAATAACAGTGCTTACCTCATGGGTTTGTAAGGGTCAAATGAGTTAACAGATATAAAGTGCCCAGCACATGGTAATAAGTGCTTGCTGCCACTCTAATTATGATTGCCTCCGGGCCAGCTGGCTGTTTTTACCAACTGGGGAGCAGGGAGAGAGCACCCCGCCAGGAACCCCAGACGTTGATTCCTGGAGTCAATCCAAGCAAGAACCCTCCTTCCTCACCCCCTCCCAACTTCCTCCTTTATGCCTTGGATCCCCACCCCCATCAAGGGGAACTTGGGGAGAACACGGCTTTCAACACAGCAATGGCAGGAAGTGGTTCTGGTTACCACATCCCCTTCCCCACTTCCCCCAGCCCCTCCTTCCAATGCCACAACTGTTTGGCCAAGGCCCTGGGAGAGGAGGCAGAGACAGGATATACCCCCAGGTGGGTACCCCCAGCCCTGACTGGAGTCATAGCTTGGACTCCAAGCCCCTCACCTGGTGGAGGCCCCATCAGGATGGGGAGGGGGCGATCCTGGAGCCTTGAGTCACCAGCTGGATGACACAGCCCTGCAGGCTGCTATTAGTAACTCCAGGCCCCCAGACCAGGGTCAGCCTCACGAGATGAGGAATCCCTTCCCCTCTCTAGGATGGGGGAACTCCAAGCCTGTTTCTCCCAAACCTACCAGAGAGGGGAGGGGCAGCCAGGCCTGAGAGGCCATGGCAGGATGTGAGGAAGACACTCATGTCTGGGATGAAGCAGAAAGGTGTGTATACTGCAAGACATTGCCCCAGAGGAGAGCATCACTCACGTACCCGCCACCCGCCCCCAAACACACCTACCATCCCTAGCCCCAGGGTGGTAGCAATTCCCACGCTGACTCTTAAGAGGCCCTAATAGTAATAATAATGTCATGCCTCCCACTTATCTGTATTGAGCTCCTTCAACAAGAAGCCATAGGGCATTGACTTTGCAATCAGACCAGCTTGGTTCAAATTCCAGCTTCTACTATGTCTGGCTGTGTGACCACAGACAGTCACTTTGCCTCTCTATGCCTCCATTTCCTCATCTGTAAAATGGAAAAGAGAACAATCCTCACTTCAAAGGATTGTGGGGGGCTTAAGTGACATTATACATTGCAAGTTTTTAACACATAGTAGGTATGCAAAAAAAAAAAAAACCATTGGCTATTATGATTCTGTTACTCTAGTGTTGTCACCTTTACAAATTAGGACTCATGATCCCAGTTAACCTTGTGAACCAGGATTCATGAGCCCCTTTTACTGGTGAGGAATCTGTGAGACTCAGGGAGTTGCCCAAGTCCACACAGCAAGGGGCAGACCTGGGACTCAACCCAGACCTGACACCAGCACCCTGTTCTTTCCACTACATTCTGCATGTGCCCCCAGCCACCTCAGCCTGTGATCATTCTAATAGTCAATACATGTGGGGGGGCCCTTGACAGTTTATCCAGCCTGTCGTATTCCTTGTCACATCTGATTTGCACCAAAAAGCAGACTTTCTTAATGTCCTATTTGAATCTGAGCTTTCAGAGCCCCTTGGCATTCGTGGGAGGCAGAGACTGGAAACCATTTTCAAGGTGACAGAACCAAGGCCCAGAGAAGTGCTTCAAGTTGCTCAGTCACACAGCTGGTGAGTGACAGAGCTCCTGTCTAGGCCTTCTGACTCCAAATCCCGTGCTAAGATCAGGTCACTGGATCTGGCAAGAGGGAAGTCAGTGGGGGAAGCAGTCTGGGGGCTGCGGGGTGCCCAGAAGTCAGGCTGGAGGGAGTTAAGCCTAGGAACCAACAGAGAGAACGGTTGTAGGTTATTTGCCTGGGCTCTGTAAGAAAATATTGAGGGGGCTAAAAAAGGAAAATAAAAGAGTAAAGTAGCTGGAAGGGGCAGAGAACAGTCAAGTGGAGTTTCCTTTAAAGTGAGAGGTTCAAGACCATGAGAAAGGGTGGGGCTGTGGAGGGAGAGACGTGCAAATTGAGGGGCAAGAGGATGAGCCTGGGACCAGTTCCCTTGGCATCAGATTGCCCGCTGGGCATGGTTGGATCCCAGCAAAGCAGGTGCAACCTAAAATTTAAAAGATGGTTTGCTTGTTTGTTTTTAATTAAGACTTTATTTTTTTTAGAGCAGTTTAAGGTTCACAGCAAAATTGAGGGGAAAGTACAGAGATTTCCCATACGCCCCCTGCCCCCACACATGCACAGCCTCCCTGTTATCAACGTCCCCCACCAGAGTGGTACATTTGTTACAATCCACGAACCTGCAATGACACATCATTATCACCCAAAGTCAAGTTTACATTAGGGTTCGCTTTTGGTGTCGTACATTCTACAGGTTTGGACAAATGCATAATAACATGTATCCATCATTTTGCTCTCACACCAAGTAGTTTCACTGCCCTAAAAATCCTGTGCTCTGCTTATTCATCACTCCTCACCACAAAGATTGTTTTTGATATTTGAAAAAAGTCCTTAACGTAGCCAGCATGGGAAAACTCAGAGCTTCACTGGACTTCCTTAAATAGTCATTTCAGGGTTGAGTGTTGTTTAACTCGGGATGACATAGGGGCAAGGACACCATATTCTTGTGATCACAGCCTCTAAAGGTCTAAATCTGGTCCTGTTTACAATGGAGATGGGGTGCGGGAGGCTCTAATCCTCAGGAAATCCCAGGTTAAACATTCAGTGGTCACTTAGTTTGTGCTGGCCGGTCAAATCGAGAGCCCTGGGGAGCGGAGCAGGAGGGAGAGGCCCGCACAGCACACAGGGCAACTGGCAGCTTCTTTGCCCCTTTTACAAACCTGGGCTGAGCCCCTGCCGTTGGCGGGGCGTATTTTCTCATGCATCTTCTAGTTGGGCGGTTCTTAGAGTAGTTCCAGGACCAGCAGCATCAGTATCATCTGGGAACTAGTTAGAACTGCAGATCATTGCTTGCCTCCACCCCAGAACTATGGAATCAGCACCTCTGGGTGAGGTCCAGCTATCTTTGTTTTAACAAGCCTGCCAAGTGATTCTGATACAAGAGGTCTTGAGACCTCTGCTTTAGTCGAGCTTCATCCCGAGGCTGAGAGGGAGGGCTTTTGATCCCATTTCCAGATGAGAAAACTGAAGCTCAGAGAGATAAAGCCACTTGTCCGAGGTCACACAGCTAGTACTAAAATTAGGTGGGAATCTAGGCCTTTCTAACTGTAAAACTGATGCTCCCACCTCAGTGTTATAACGAGGGCTGATGTTCAACTATTTAACAATCAAGACCCCAACCAGTCAGAACTGATTTCATCCAAAGAGCTCCAGGAGGCCCCTAAGGGGAAGAGGGGTGACCCATTATTAACTCTTTCATTCCTGGATCTGAAGTCCTAGGGGCTCTAGGGGAAGGGCCAGGGCTCTGGGGCACTTAGAAGGTTCCAAGCAGCACCTGTCACCAATGGGCGGGGAAATATTTCAATATTTTAACAACTGGTGCTTACCAGCTGAATGTCAGCCCTGAGTACAGTCCCTTTCCTAGGAGAGGCTCCTGAAACTTCCACCATGGGCTGGGGGGCCTGGAGCTAAATGCAGCCCCAAAGGGAACCCAGTATAACAAATGTTCTATGAGAACACCTGTTCTGCAGTGCTTCTCAAATTTGGCTCACAGTGGAATCTCCTGGGATTTTCTTTTGACTAGCGATGCCTGGGTTTCACCCTCCTCCCCCAGAGATTCTGACTTAATTGGTCTGGGGTTCAGCCCGGGCATTGGGATTTTTTTAAAGCCCCCCTGATTCTCGTATGCAGCCAGGGTTGAGAACAATGCTATACGGGCCCCTGAAACCTGTAAGAGACTGGAGATTAAGAGCCCCTGGTTTGCATCAGTATTTCCCAAGGCCGGGGACTTGTTTAAAAACACAGAATCTCAAGAGATTCTGATTCAGTAATCAGTGGGGCCGGAATTGGATGTTAGCAAGCTCCCCTGGTTTAGAAATCTGTGACGGGAACACCCCCCACGGGCCATGGTAACTGAGAGAGGCTCAGAGATTCTCCTCCCTCTCAGCCCACCCCCACTATAGTTGAAGCAATTGAGAACATTTTGCCAGGAAGTATCCAGAACCAATTTCCACAGCTCTTCCTTCCCCTGTGCTGCGGAGACATTGCTTCAAAGAACACGCTCTGAACAGAGCCCAAGTCACCCTCCCGGGATAGCCGCTTTCTGGCTGCGACGCTGCAGAGCCCCGGGCCTGCTCTGATTGCTTTTCTTCCCATCAATCCCGGGACACCCTCATTTGGATGCGATCTGCATATATTTGCATATTGAGTTCCAGAGTGGGGCCCCCCACCCCCACCCCACGGCATCTTAGAGGAAAATAAAACTAATGTATTCACAAAGCCTGCTGAGATGTGTTTGAATCTCACGCTGCGCTGGGATTTACACAGCGCTGGGACTTTGATACACCTGAAGCAGGGCCCTGGGCTGGAGGGGAGATGGCTCAGGTTCACATGGCTACAGCAGGAAGGCAGGGGGGGCGGGGGGCGGGGGGTAAGCATGAGAAGCATCCCAAGGTCTGGAACCAGCAGTTCCAGCTCTGCTCCTGATGAAGGGCAATGGGGGATTTCTCCAGTGGGGAGCACCAGAAGATGGGGTGAGGGGACTCCCTCCTTCATGGGAGCAGGTGAAATTCCTTCCCAGCCTCAGAAGGGGCCTGGCTTAGAGACCACCCACTGCTAAGGCTCTCCCAGCTCCAACCTTGGGCTCCATGAAGAGCCAGCTAGGTGACAGCTGGTGCAGTGGAAGGGGCCAGGTGCTGGAATCCAACAGACCTGGATTTGAATTGTATGACCTTGGGTAAGTGACTTTCCCTCCCTGAACCTCAGTTTCTTCATCATTTTAATGGGAGTAATACGCTAATTACATGGCGAGGGGAACCATGACTTTATTTGGTTACCCAGTAATGGAATATCTTTCCTAGGCCCTTTCTAAAGGCTGGGAAGGCATCTGCTAAGGGGTGCAAGTGGGAGGTGGCATCGGGAGCCCTGCAGCCCTGAGAGTCCTCACAGGCTGCCCTGTGGCATGGTTCTGGCCATGCTCACAGTGGACCAGCTTCCCTGGCCTCCAGCTCACTTGCCTAGTCTGGCCTCGAGCCTTCGCATCACTGCTGGGAGCCTCCAGAATCCTGTTCAATACCTTTCATTTTGCTTAAGTTAGCCTGAACCAGTTTTGATTGCTTGCAACCAAGGGCCCCAGTTGACACAAGGACCATTCTATTCCTTCTCCTCAGCCTTCTGAGTGTCTGGCTTTGATTGCAAGCACCCCCAGCCTCATTTCCAAAAGCATTCTGGATAGCACTCCTGACACGCCCAGTGGCACTTCCAGTACAACCTAGTCCCAATCCACTCCTCTCCAGCCCTGCTCCTCCCTCTAGGCTCCCCTTGTGTCTATTCCTGGCACTCTCTTCTCCCTGGTCTTCCCAATTTCCAAACCAGCTGTATGTAATCCCATAGTGCACCCCCCACTCCTATGTCATCCGAACAGTTGACAACCTGTATAATCCTCTTAAATCCATCCCCTCTGTATTAATTTGCTAGGGCTGCCATAACAAAAAGTACCACACGTTGGGGGGCTTAAACAACAAAAACTTATTTTCTCACAGTTCTAGAGGCTGAAAGTTCAGGATCAAGGTGTCGGCAGGGTTGGTTTCTTCTGAGGCCTCTCTCCTTGGCTTATAGATGGCTGTCTTCTCCCCATGTCTTCACATGGTCTTCCCTCTGTGCATCTGTGTGTCCTAATTTCTTCTTCTTATAAGGACACCAGGCATACTGGGTTAGCATCCACCCTAATGACCTCGTTTTAACTTAATTATCTCTTTAAAGGCCCTATCTCCAAATACAGTCACAGTCTGAGGTCCTGGGGATTAGGCCTTCAACCTATGAATTTGGGGAGGGGCACAATTCAGCCTAAAACTCCCTCCATTCTCTGCTGTCTCACTGCCACTGCTCAGGCTTTACCCCTACCACTTCTCACCTGGTAGTACAGTAGCTCAGCCCTTCTAGTACCCTGTACCCACACTCCAGATTCTTCTCCTTGGTCAGCTCTCCCTGACTATGCTCTGAAAGCGTCCATAGCTCCCTAGTGTCTCCAGAACAAAGACTGAACTTCTTAGCCTGACATTCAACGCCCTTCAGAAGCTGGCTCCAACCTGCTTTTACAATCATCATTGCAATTAGGGCCAGGAAGAATGGCAATGTTGTCTAGCACCTTGCTATTCAAAGTGTAATCCACGGACCTACAGCATGGGCATCACCTGGGAGCTTGTTAGAAATGCAAAGTCTCGGGCCGGCCCCGTGGCTTAGCTGTTAAGTGTGCGCGCTCCGCTACTCGCAGCCCAGGTTCGGATCCCGGGCGCGCACCGACGCACCGCTTCTCCGGCCATGCTGAGGTGGCGTCCCACATACAGCAACTAGAAGGATGTGCAACTATGACATACAACTATCTACTGGGGGGCTTTGGGGATAAAAAAAAAAAAAAGGAGGAGGATTGGCAATAGATGTTAGCTCAGGGCTGATCTTCCTCACAAAAATAAATAAATAAATAAATAAATAAATAAAAAGAAATGCAAAGTCTCAGGCCAGAATCTGTTGAATTAGAATCTGCATCCCCTGCACACTGCACAGACCCCAGGAGACCCGTATGCACACTGAAGTTTGAAAGTTACAGACACCAGTGGTATCCAGAGAGGGACTCAGGAACAGTCACCTGGTTGGGTCAGAAACTTGACTTTGTCCTGAGAGAACCATCCAATTCACAGGAGTCTGGGATGCACAGCAGATGACAATTCTGAGCAAACAATTCTGACTTCCCAAGGTTATTAAGAATGCCTAACTCGCAAGCATAAACAAAGAAAAAGGTTGCCGGAGAGGGCTCCCTGATGGGAAAGGCAGAGTTCTCACCTCTCATTGCCATTCAGCAAGCATTTATGGAGGCCCTGCTGAGTGCCAGGCTGGGTGCTGGGCGTTGGGCATGTGGAACAAACGGGAATGTGAGCTCTGTCGTGTAGGAGCTCACAAAACAAGAAAGGAGACAGACCACAAAGACACGAATTCAATAACTGGTGTACACGCCAAGGGCACCCACCCACCCATCCACTGTATTCCTCCATTCCTCCAATATATACAAGCCAAGGGCACCCACTCACAGATCCACTGTATTCCTCCATTCCTCCAACGTGTACATGCCAAGGGCACCCACCCACCCATCCACTGTATTCCTCCATTCCTCCAACATGTACACACCAAGGGCACCCACCAACTCTGTTCCTCCAACCTCAGTTCTTGGAACTCCTCATGCTCTGGCCTCTGGGCCTTTGCACTCTCCATCCCTCCTGCCTCAAATCCTTCCCACACCTCCCCTCTCTGCCTTCCTGCTGCGCCTGGCTAAATCTTATTCATCTTTTAGATTTCAGCTGAAATGTCGTTTCTTCTAGAGAAATGCTACTGACCACCCCAACCTGGGAAGGGGGGCCCTTCTGTGCTCCCATGACACCCCTCAACCCACCACTTCCCTTACTGTGGCATTTTTCATAATTCAGAGCGAATTTCCTGTTTATTCATCTCTCTCTCCCTGCAGGCTGAGATCATTGTGAGGGCAGGACCTTTATTTGCTGTGTTTAGTCTAATTACAGGAGTTTCTTAAATATAGAAAAAAATAGTAATACTAGTCAGCTTTTTTTGAGCTCCTACTATGTGCCAGGCACTGTCCTGAGTATTTATATGTATTAACTCATTTAATCCTCACAACTACCCAGTGAGGTAGGCACTGTTATTTTTCCCATTTCACAGATGAAGATATAGACACAGAGAAGTTAAGACACTTGCCTAAGGTATCACAGCTATTAACACCTGGAGCAGACATTCAAACCCAGGCAGTCTGGCTACAGAGTCTGCATACTGGAAGAGGGAGTGGTTAACTTTATGGGGGAGAGGTCAGAGGTCAGGGAAGTCTTCAGCAGGAACACCTGAGCCAGGTTTTGAAGCATGAATAGGAGTTCACCATGTGGAAAAGGAGCAGGGCTTTGCAGATTTGACAATCTCTAATCTGGGTCCCACATGTCAGTGCAACAGCATTTTCCTTAAGGTCAAGTGGAAGGCAATTGACAGCACTCTAGACACCGGCTGATGAGACAGAGTGAATGCCTTAGACGGTGTCCAGTTTCAGCCTGAGTCACCCACGGGCGGGGTGAGGCAGGTTACACACGCCCTGGGGCTCTGGTCCTTCAGTGCCTGCGTGGGTGAGAAGTACACTCCCCCACCCCTTGCCCCAAGATTCAAGGCTCACTCCTCACCGGTGCCACATTCCTCACGGGATTGGCTCGCCAGCTCAGAAGGAAGGAAGGAAGGTCCCAGCAAGCACAACTTCGGGCCGGTGCAGGCCCAGAGCAGACCTGGAACCTGTGAGGAGAGCCCAGGAGTTTCCCCAAAACCCCACTCAGGCTGTCTGTCCTCAGCCTGGCCTTACAAACTCTGGGAGCCTCCTCTGGCTTAGGAGTTCCCCAATTTTTAAAGCCCCAGAACCCTTTTAAGAAACTGGATCTCAAGGGAACCCCAGTATATAAAACAGATTAACAAGAGCTGTTTGGCTCCCCATGTCCACTGACCCTGTCCCTGGGAGGGGCCCCAAGCCCTGATCTGGCCCAGCCACCTCTTCTTATGGTTGGGAAAACCGAAGCCCCGGGGAGGGAAGAGATTTGCCAAGAACGCAGAGCAAGTCAGGGCCAGCACCCGGTCGGAAACTCCAGTCTCCTGAGTCGGACCAGCGCTCTTCTCCATAAACAGCACCTTCTCTCCTGTCCTCCCTGCCCTGGCCTCTCAAATGCAGTCTGGAAGACTCTACCCCTCACCTTCATTTATACCATTCATTCAGGAAACCTTTACTAGGCTCCTTCTATGTGTCAGGCACAGAGCAGGGCCCCTGACCTTAGGGGGTGACAAACTGTTGTGTAAGACAAACACATTCGTGGATATTTACAATCCCCTCTGACAAAGCCACAGCCAAGACCGTTCATCACCTTGTTCCCAGGACCTAGTACGTAGTAGGTGCTCAATAAATATGTGTGGAGCACTGAGGGAGGGGGACGTGGGCTGACAAGTTGGGAGGACCGCGTTAGACTTCAGAGCCCCTCCCTCCTCTCTTCCTCCTCCCATCACTCAGCACCTCCTTGGTGACAACAGGCTGAGGACAAGAGAACTCAGGCCCAGACCCTGCCTGAGCTCCCTTGTGCACCGGTTGTGCTAGACCCAGGCTGTCTGACCCGGTGGCCACAAGGCACAAGTACCTGCTTCAACTTAAATTAATTAAAACTAAATAAAATTTAAAATTCAGTTCCCCAGTCTCGCTAGCCACATTTCCAGTGCTCAGCAGCCACCTGTGGCTAGTGGCGACCGTAATGAACAGAACAGGTTCAAGACCGCTGGCATCGTGACGGAAAGTTCTTCTGAACCCTCGCTCCTCTGCAACAGTGACTCCCAGATGTTGAATCTCAGGACCAGTACATGTTCAAAATTATTTGGGAACTGACATAAGATTGCCTACTCTTCATTTTGCCAGAAAAATTCAAAAGCAGTAATGATGGATAAAAAAGAACATAAACATTAAAAGTAATATGAAATTCTTCATTGGGTGGGTTTAAAAAACCCACATTAAGGGATATTAGTGGAACAATTGGAGAAATTTGAATATAGATTGTATATTGGATAATTGTACTGTGGTTATGTAGGAGACCGTCCTTGTTCTTTGGAGATGACGGGTAGAGGATTTAGGAGTGAAATATGCGGATGTCTGCAATAACCCCCTTGTGGTTCGGGGAAAAAATGTATTTTATATATATAAATATAAATACATATGTGTGTGTGTGTATATATATAGAGAGAGAGAGAGAAAGGAAGCAAATGTGTCAATATGTTTACAACTGATGATCTAGGTGAAGCTTAGAGGTATGATCACTGTACTGTTCCTGCAACTTTGCTGAAAGTTTGAGAATTTTTCAAAATAAAAAGTTGGGGAGAAAATAAGAAGTCAAGATAGTGGTTACTCCACTGCCGGGCAGAGCATGCGGGGTCTTGTGGGGCTGGACTGATGCCCTGCTTCTTCATGTGGGACGTTGGTTACATGGCAATTAAACTGTAGCTTCCCCCCCTAAAAAAGATATATCCACCTGGAATCTGTGAATGTGACCTTATTCGGAAAAAGGGGTTTCGCAGATGTAATTAAGTTAAGGATCTTGAGATGAGATCATTCTGGATTAGGGTGGGTCCCAAATCCAATGACTGGTGTCCTTAAAAGAGAAAAGCAGAGGTAGATTTGAGGCCCTGAGACACAGAGAAGAAACCCATGGGAAGATGGAGGCAGAGATACTGGAGCGATGCTGCCAGAAGCTGAGGAACTCCTGGAGCCACCAGAAGCTGGAAGAGTCAAGGAAAGATTCTCCTCTAGAGCCCTCAGAGGGTGCGTGGCCCTGTCGACACCTTGGCTTCAGACTTCTGGCCTCCAAAACTAAGAAAATAAGTTTCTGTTGTTTTAAGCCACCAGGTTTGTGGTAGTCAGTTACAGCAGCCCTAGGATACTAACACAGGTGTGTTCACTTAATGAAAATTCATCAAGCTGTGCACTTAGGATTTGTGCACGTTTCTCTATGTATGTTATACTCCTTTAAAAATATACTTAAAAATAGGGCCGGCCCGTGGCTTAGCGGTTAAGTGTGCGCGCTCCGCTACTGGTGGCCCGGGTTCGGATCCCGGGCGCACACCGATACACCACTTGTCCGGCCATGCTGAGGCCGCATCCCACATACAGCAACTAGCAGGATATGCAACTATGACATACAACCATCTACTGGGGCTTTGGGGGAAAAAAAAAAGGAGGAAGATTGGCAATAGATGTTAGCTCAGAGCCGGTCTTCCTCAGCAAAAAGAGGAGGATAAGCATGGATGTTAGCTCAGGGCTGATCTTCCTCACAGAAAAAAAAAAAGTACTTAAAAATAAATAGATCAGAATGACCATCTACTATCAGCATGCATTTATTTAAAAATTTTAAAAGGAAAAGTTTAGTGAGGACATAATCTCAAAATAAAAGATGGGCCTTAAAATGAAATTTAACTTTATGACACCCCTTTCCTTCATTTTCCTAGGAATCCACAAACGTATCTCATCATAGATAGGCACCAGCTGCAGATAGACTGAGTCAGAATCACCTGGGGAGCTTTAAAAAATACAGAACCCCAGACAGAGAGGTCACTGGGACAGGACAGGGAGTCCAGAAATAGACCTAACTACATGTGGGAATTCAGTATATGCTCAAGGTGGCATTTCAAATTAGTGGGAGAAGACAGATTATTCAATATGGTGTTGGTTCAACTGGCTAGCCACTTGGAAAAAAATAAAGCTGTATCTCCACCTCGTTCCAATCGCCAAAATAAATTCCAGATGGATGGAAATTTTAATCAAGAAAAAAAATCCTAAAAGGACTACGAGAGAACGTGAAACATTTTCCTTTTATAATCTTGAGGAAGGAATTGCCTTTAACAGACATTTACTGAGCATTTATTCTCTAACTTTGTGCTTGGCGCTCGCGATGGGGACGAGTAGAGATCTTTGCCCTCCAGGAGCTCACACTAGTGAGGACAATGATCCAGAACAGTGGTTCCCAGGTCTTAAGATTTCACTCACCATTAATAATAACTTTGACATTCTTTGCTTTTTAATAATCTTAGACTGAGGAGAGCATTTCTATGCACAATAGAAAACCACAAAGCTGTTATGAAAGAGATTAAGAAATTTTATTATGGAAAAACCAATAGCCAAAAACCCAAAATAAAATAAATGGCCCTGTTGGGAGGAAGGAATGGAGACAGATTTCCTAATAAGTATGAGGTTTTCTTTTGGGGTGATAAAAAATGTTTTGGAACTAGATAGAGGTGATGGTTGCACAACATTATGACTATACTAAATACTACTGAACTGTTAACTTTAAAATGACTAATTTTATGTTATGTGAATTTCACTTCAATCAAAAAAAAAGAATACAATTTTTAAATTCAACTAAAAAAAACCAAAAGGGAAAAAATTTACAACACAAAGAGGAGACAAAGAATTCATTTCCCTAATATACAAAGAGTTCTTACAAATCAATAAGACAAAAATAAACAATCCAGTGTCAGTGAGGGTACAGAGAAAAAGACAACCTCATATATCATTGGTAAGAATGTAAATTAGTGTGAAATTTTGAGAATGTAATTTAGAAATGATTTAAATGGACACAACTTTTGATCCAGTAGTTTCACTGCTGTGGTTTTTTCCAGAAGAATAATATACTCACACAAGTGTTCATTGTACTATCCTTGCAACTCTATCAAACATATAGGTTCAAAGATGTTTATTGCTACACAGTTTATAATAACAAACAACCTAAGTGCTCATCAGCAGGGAACTGGTTAAATATGGCACCTCCATAAAGTGGAATCCTATCAGGTCACTAAAAAGAACGAGATACATCTATATGTGCTTATGGAAAACTATCCAAGATAAGAACTACTAAATGTGTGTTGGGGAGGGAGGGAGCGATGTCCACAACAGTTAGTATTATGTATCCAGTGTATGCAGATTCTTAAAACATTTCTGGGGGCCGGACCAGTGGTGTAGTGGTTAAGTTCACGCACTCCACTTCCTCGGCCGAAGGTTCACAGGTTCAGATCCCGGGCACAGACCTACACACCACTTATCAAGCCATGCTGTGGCAGGTGTCCCACAAATAAAACAGTGGAAGATGGGCATGGACGTTAGCTCAGGGCCCATCTTCCTCAGAAAAAAGAGGAGGATTGGCAACAGGTGTTAGCTCAGGGACAATCTTCCTCACCAAAAAAAAAAAAAAACCATTTCTGGAGGGTGCACAGGGAACCGACAACAGTGGTTACCTCTAGGAAGTCACTCTGAGATTGGGGGACAGGGAGAGAGATTTTTACCTGAACTTCATACCTTTTCGTACTTCTTGAATTTTTTTTTAACCATGAACATTTATTACATTTTTTATATATTACTTTTTAAGTTTAATTTTTAAATTATGAAACAGCTTAGGCATAGGAAATGTGTAGGTAATAATGAAACAAACCCAGATTAAGTAATTTAACTTGACAGACCCAATTTGCTGACCCCACTTCCCTCCTCCCTCCCTAGAAGTAACACCATTCTGAATTTGGTATTATCAGACATCCATATTTTTACTCCCACGCATTAAAAAAAAATCTGTTATAACTTCCATATCTTTCAATAAAAAACGTATTGTTTTGCATGTTTTATCCTTTATATAAATAGTGTTAATTTTTACAGTATAACTCTTAGACCCAGGCAAGTTGGGTCTTGGACCCAGAGCTTTAGAGGGGTCTCCCTCTGGCCTTTCTCTGTCTGTGCCCCTCTCCACGGGGCGAAGAGCCCAAGGGAACGTGCACACCAGGAGCCTGTGAGCCTCTCGGAGACCACAGTCAGGGTACGCTGACCGCAGAACTCCACGCCCAAACAGCCGCGAGCCCTACGCAGCAGCTATGCGGGATTCCTTCCAGGGTCCATCTTCTTGAGGGTGGGCCATCTACCTAAGCGTGCAGCCCTAGGCCATAGCGGTAGCCAAGGGGCGACTGTTTGGGGAGGCGTGGGGTGGGGAGGAGGAAACGGAGCTGAACCTGGGCTACAGACCCCACACAAAAGGGGCGGTGAGTGGGATGCAGATGGGGGTGGGCCTCCATTTGTGTTCTTGCCTTGGACTCACCCCCCCACATACACACACAATAAATTCTGTGCATTTGGCAACTTGCTTCTCCACTCAACATTACATTTTTGAGCATTAGCTATGTTAATACCTACGGCTCCAGTTTATTGATTTTTCACTCCCATACAGCATTTCTTTAAAGTTTTAAAAGTTTCAGATCCCTGGCCCCTCATCCAGAAGATTCTGACCTCGGGGAGGGGCTAGACGGGGCAGAAGCATCTGCATCTTTCAGAAGCTCTGCGTGATGCAGCTCGGCAGCCCGGTGTGGGAACTACAGGCAGATAAGCCCCTCTTGGCATGCCCCTGGCTTTGCACAGGCTAACACTGTCTCTTTCTGCTGCCCCTCCTTGTCGTCCCTGAGGTCTGCCCAGACGGTCAGACCAGCGGCCTGGTTCCGATCTGGGAGACCTGACAGCGGCAGCGAGCGCCCCCTGCTGGAGAAAAACGCGATCTGAGCATATCGGTCCCTCCATCCCTCCCACCCTCTCCATCCCTCCACCTCCGCAACCCTCACCCAGCTCTTACCCAAGACTAGCGCTCATTTAAGGCCTACTCCACTTGGACACAAATAATTGCTCTCTCTTCTGCTTTCAGAAAACGTTCTCACATAGCAGGCATTCTAATAGCTCCCTTTATGGAGCCTTTATTAGGGACGAAGGAGCGTGTGGTTGAGAATCTGTGGGACTCAACTCCTGGTCCATCCTCTGATCACTGTGTGACCTCTGGCAAGTCACTGGACCTCTGAATAACTCAGTTTCTCATGAATAAAATGGGACAGTAATGTCACCTACCTCACAAGACTTCTTTGAGGATTAGAGTTTAAATCTTGCTGCCCAGCATGCGGCAAGGACTAGTTACTATTAGATGCCAGACCCAGGGCTAATGATTTCTCACAGTCACAGAGAGCTTACTTGTGCCAGCTGCTGCTCCATGTTTTTTCTGTTGGTTCTATCACTTAATTATCACAACTTTATGAGGTGAATGCGCTTATATTCATCGCCACTTTACAGAGGAGGAAACTGAGGCACAGAGAGGTCAGGCAACTTGCCCAAAGGCTCACAGCCTCTTGGTAATTTGAACACAGGCAATTGTACTCCAGAGCCCACACTACATCCTCACTGCAATCTGGTAAGGCATGTACTATGCCCATTATACAGCGGGGGACACTGAGGCTCAGAGAGGGGACGTGGATTCCCTCAGATCACATAACTAATTAACACTGGAGCCCTGGCCTGGACTTGTCCCAGTTCTGTCTCTTTGCATCGTCTCATGTAATTCCATGACAACCCAGCAGGCATCGTGACTCTGTGTGACAAGTGAGGACACTGAACTGAGATGGTTGAGTGACTTGCTCAACGTCACAGAGCCAGTTAATAGGGAGCTTTTTCTACTGGGGGCAGGGCCCAAGGACATTCTATTCGGGACCCAGCACCTCCGCGGCGCCCTGCTGCAGCCCCTGGTCATCTCTTGTCTTCATGACCACAGCCCTTGTTCCCAGGAGTCCGACTTCAGCACAACTCGCTTCCGGGCCAGCCACAACACAGCTGTCAAAGTCGTGCTCTCAAGCTGTCACTCGGCTGAGCCTGGCCTCGGCATTGGCTCCTGGGGCCTCCTGTAAGGCTTGGGGCTCAGATTCCATTCCCCGCCCTCTGGGGCAGAGCTGGTTCCATGGAAGGAGCAGGAGTTTGGAGCCAGAGAGTCCAGGGTTCAAATCCAGCTGTGCCCCTTCATTTCTGCACGACCTCGGGTGAGTTTCTCCGCCTCCCTGAACTCCCAATTCATCACCTTTAAAATGCGGGTAATGATCGGTGCTTTGCAGGCTCCTGTGAGGAAGAAATGCAACCAAGTGTGTACAGCATCTGGTACATGGTAGGTGCTCAATAAATGTTAGATCCCTCTGCTAGTCCTTTGTTCCAGACCCTTGTCTCCTGCTGTTCAAGCCCTCCCTCACAGGCCCAGAAGTCCCCACCTTCCCTTCCAAGATGGTCCCTTTACCTGTATAAGATATCTCTGAGCCAGGGCTGGGCTGGCATACAGCACACAACCTCTGCGGTGCCTGGGGCAGAGGGAAGGGCATACAAGCAGTGGCTCAGGGCAGAATAACGTTACTACGTATAACTCAGTCATTGTGCGATGGCCCAACAAAGACTGGTGGAGTGCCTACTGTGTGCCAGTAACTGTTCCTGGGAGAGGGGCTACAGTGGCAAACAATAAAGGCAAGATCCCTATTTGATACATATCATCGAGAACCAACCTATTCAGCGGTCAGCCACTGGGCCAGGCGCCACCCATGATGATACGAGGCCCCTTTACTGAGCACTTACACTGTTTTCCAAACAGCGTTTCATTTAATCCTCACAGACACCATATGAAGTATTAATATCATCCCTAATTTATAGGTGAGGAGACAGAGACGTAGAGAGTTAAGCAACTTAAAGAGGAGCTGGGGGCTGACTGCAGACAGTCCGATTCCAGAGCCTGAGCTTAACTGCGCTGCCACACATCCTCCCTTCCCCTCCTCAAAGTTCCTATTGTTATTCCCATTTTACAGATGAGGACACTGAGAGTCAGAGGGAATGAAGGCTGTCCAAGGTCACATAACATATAAATGTAGGTGCTGGGATATTTGGACCCTAGGTTTGGCCTGACTCCAGACCCCATGTTACCCCTACCAAGAGCTGACTCATTCAACAACCATTTTCCTCCCGGCAGAGAAATAAATCAGACCCAGGTCTGGCCTTGGGAGACTCAATCTATTGAGGAGGCTTGGGGCTAACTGGCAGCATCGCACTGTGGTATATGTTATAACACAGGCATGTAGAGTGTGCTGGGGAACTTAACACCAGGGAGATAGAACTCTACTGGGAAGGAATCTCAGAAGACTTCCTGGAGGAGGTGATGCTTAAGCTGGACTTGGAAAGATGAAATGCCTAGAAGGATCACATGGAGTTGGGGGGGAGGGGAATGCCTGACAACACATACATGATGTGACCCCTTTCTAGGTAGAGGACTATTTGGGCCAGTTAATTTTTCTGTTTATCTCAAATCCATTCTCTGCCTTTCTCCTGCTCCACTCCATATGGCAAAGGCTAATCCCTGCAAACCATGTTTCCTGGGCTCCCTTGCCAACTGGCTTCTGGCTAGGTTTGGCCCACGGGAAGCCCCAGTAAGAGATTAGAGAGGAAAAGGAAGGGAGAAGCCAGGGTAGCTCTCCCCATCTCCCTCAGCCTTGGGGAGGGTGGGGTGGGGTGGCTTCAGCAGCTACAGTGTCTCGGTGGTTGCAGCTCCTGCTAGAAAGTCCCATTGCGGTCCCAGCTTCTCTCTGGGTGGCCCCAGTTCCTGGTCTCTGTAACACCATCTCTTCCCTTTATAGCTCCAGCCCAGGGAGAGGCCGTGGCTTCCTGGGTTGCTAATTTCAGGTTTGCCTCAGCTTCCCTGGTCGCTTTTTCCACCCGTGGAACAATTTTGTAACTAATTCTCCATATTAGATTCCCTCTCTAGAACCATCTGGCATGAGTCTTGTTTTCCTCCCTAGACTCCCTGATACTGTGTCTCTGTTTCCTTGTCTATACAATGAGGGTTCATTCATTCATTCAACAAATAAGTATCTAGTAGCTTCCTCGTCACTGCAAGACTGTACTAAGTGTTGGGACTATCACAGGAAACAGGACAGATTAAAAGACATGAAAATCCAGGCGCTGCCTACCCCTCGTGTCTCTACAATGATCAGATGAGATGTTTGCATGAATGTCACCAGCTGCCTGGGTCTCAGAAATTTCCATCACCGGCAGACACTATTTGGACTTCAGCCTGTTTTCTGAATCCAAGTGTTCTGGTCCTAGGGCCTTTCCCCAGGACCGCTTCCCCCCTGCAATACTGAAAGAGAAAGATTTAGGACATATAAAAGGAAGCCTTACTTTACACCATGGGAGTCAACTTAAGGGACTCATTTTCCCAAGTGGTGGTACAGTTTTAAGCTATAAATAGGCTTTTAAGAACAGGTTTAGCTAAACCCATAGATGGCAGTGGCATGGAGGGAAAAGGTAGAGATGAGCCCCAGGGCACCCACCTGCCGACTGCCTACCCTCAGCTCTGCTGCCCTCCTGGGGCATCTAGTACAGTGGAAGGAGCACTGGACTGAGAGTCAGGAAACCAGGGTTTGAATCCCAGCTCTGCTGACCATCAAGTGCATGACCTTGGACGAGTCACCTCACTGCTTGTGAGCCTCAGTTCCCTCACCCGTAACGTGGGAATATTGAGAGTACCTAGGATCGCTGGTTGTTGTGATGATTGCAGTCTAAAGATGCAAATAAAGCACCTAATGCAGCAGCTGGTGCTTGGTGAGTGCTCAATAAACATTCACTGGTATGATATTTTCTGCTGCAGGAGATCTCGCCTGGAATCGCAGCCCTCTCCATTAGACCAGGAAACTTGCTGTGTGATCTTGAGCAAGTCACTTTCTCTCTCTGGGCTTCAGTTTCCTCATCTGTAAAATGGGGAAATAGTAACCACCCTGCCTGGCTCAGGAAAAGATAAAGTATCATCTAAGAACTAGGTATTATTATTGTTACTACTACATGAGACATGGTACAGCAATCTGAAAGCGTAGAGGCAGATTGCCTAGTTTTCAATCCCAGCTCCATCCCTTACTTAGAGTCCTTTACTTTTCTGTGCTTGTTTCCTCATATGTAAAATGGAGATAATAATGGCAATTACCTCCTAGGGTGGTTGTGAGGATTAAATAAATTAATGTAGGTAAAGTGCTTAGAAGAGTGACTGGCACAGAGTATTTTAAATGTTATGATTAGGGGCCAGCCCGGTGGCGTAGTGGTTACGTTCTCACGCTGCGCTTCAGCAGCCCAGGCGTCACGGGTTTGGATCCCAGGCATGGACCTACACACTGCTCATCAAGCCATGCTGTGGTGGCATCCCACATACAAAAAGAGGAAGATTTGCAATAGATATTAGCTCGGGGCCAATCTTCCCCATCAAAAAAACCAACAACAACAAAAATAAAATAAAATAAATGTTATGATTAGTAAGCATACTTCACATGGTACCTAAATTGCTTAGGGCTTTGGAATCAGACAGACCTGCGTCCATGCGCAGCTCCACTCTCTTGGCTGTGTGACCTTGGCCAAGTCACTTCCCCTCTCAGAGCCTCAGCTTCCTCCTCTCTGCAGTGGAAGGTGATAACAACCCCTGCTTCCTTAAGGTACCATGATGCAGCTAAGTGCATGTGCAGTGCCTGGGCTGCGGTAGGCACTCAGTGAAAGTGCTTTCCCTCCTCTTCTTTCCCCTGGGCTCCCCTCCTCAGCATTTTTCTCAATGGTCCACTTTTACATCCTTCTCACCCAGATCCCCTCATTGCTTCTAGAAGTTTCCCCATCAAAGCTTAGGCCAGAACTACAAACTGCATGTTCTGGTGGGAAGAACCCTGGATGAGCAGTCAGAAAACCAGGGTCGGCTTGCCTGTCTTGGTAATGGAAGGATTCTGATATGCTGTTTCCAAGGAGCCATGACCTTGGGCCATGAGCTTTCCCTGTCTGGGTCTTGGGCTCCTCTTCTGTTCCATGATGAGGCTGTTACTTTCTATATCACGACATTCTGCAACCCTGTGATTCAGTGGCAAAGGTCAAGGTGAGGGTTGGGACTTAGTTGGGCTGGGGATGGGAATGGGTGCTGTGGGGTACTCCTGAGCACCCTGACATCCCTGGGGGAGGTGACTTGATCAGAGGCAGGATATATCCTATTGGCATGGGGTGGGGGGTGGGGGTGGCTCTGCAGGGCTGAGGAATTAGGTCCACACTAGAAAACTGCCCGGGCAAGTGCAATACCAACCTGCCATCATGCCATGTTGTCGCAGCTCTCCAGGGCTGCTCTGGGGGCTGGTCCTGCTGGATGGGAGGGAGGGGGAACCAGGGGCCTCGCCCATCCAGGGGCCTCACACTCTATTCCCTCTACCAAAACCTGCTTCTAGGAAAGGTCCAGGGAAACCCCCTCATGTTCAGGTGCACACAAATTACAACAGCTTAAAGCACCCTTTGTCTTTTTAAATAGGTTTTCTTTACAGGAGTTTTTTGAGATTCTTTCCCTCCCAAATTTGTATTTTCCAATTGAGGAAAATTAACTGTGCCACACAGACACTTAGCGACAAACCAGGGCACCAGCCTCCCTCGAAAAATGCTCAAATGGCTTAAACAGAGAGTGGCGCCAAAGGTGGCATTTCGGCATCAGGAGGAGGGGCGCACCTTTCTGAAGGGCTGCAGACCTTTGAATAACCTACACCATCTACGTGAGCAGAGGAGAGCTGTGGGGGCATGTCTTGACCTCCAACTCCACTAATGTAACAGATATGTACACAAAGCTCACTAAGGGCCGGGCATTGACTCCTCTCCATTTCCCCAACCCCAGCCATCCGACCTTGCCTCCCGAGTTCCCTTACTTGACGTGACCTTGGACCCGCCACCTCCCACCTCCCAGCCTCAGTTTCCCCATCTGTACAAGGATTATATGCTCCCCTCCTCCCAGGACACATCAAACCTAACCGAGAAGGGTTCGAAGAGAGCGTTTAGTAATCGATTAACAGCCAGGCGAAACCCATGACAATATTTATTTCTCTCCCCCGAACTCAAAACCTCCCAGTCGCGGCGCGCTTCCCTGAGCTGTTCCGGGAGGGGCGTGGCCAGGCCACTGGGAGCCACGCCCCGGGCAGTAGGGCGGCCTTCGCCGCGCCCAACCCTGCGGCCCAGGGAAGGGACCCAACAGTGACGTCACGTAACCACGCCCCCGGATAGCCCTCCGCCATGAGAGAAAGTAGTCCCCAACCCTTAGCGGACTCTGTCACCCATACTAGGCGACATATAAAATCCTAGACTCTCTCCGGACTCTGTTATGGTTTTAAGGCCTCGGAGCGACCTTCGGCACACTAGAAATCTGTCTTTCTCCGGGTTGGCGTAGGAAGTAGTTCCGGCTTACGGTAGGCCGATGGGTCCCTCCGCAGCGGGGGAAAGAGGATGGCGACCTCGTCGATGCCGGAGTCGGAGAGGAACGCGGCTACGAAAGCGTCAGGTGAGCGTCGGATAGAGTCAGGTCGCCCCCCCTGCACACTGTCATGGAGTGGGGACACACTGCGGGGATACCTGGCGGCGAGGTCCCGGGCCGGCGGGGCTGTCCGAACAGGGCCCCGGGGTCCCAGGCCCTTTAGTCGCTCTCGCACTTGCCTGAGCGGAAACCGGCGCCGCCGCAAGATGGCGTCGGGCCTGGAGCGCAGGCAGCGCCGGGGACAGCCCCGAGTCGCCAGGCCCCGGGACCGTCGCTGTCAGCCCCCTCCGCATGGGAACCAGGGGAGGGGGGAGCGAGCCACTGACCCAGGGGGCCTGTGGGCTGTACCACCGACCCTGCACCCGGGGGGACTCGGGGGGCCGAAGGGCTGAACCACTGAGCCCGGACGGGGCCCTTAGAGCGAACCACTCTGCGGGAATCATGGAAGGGAGGAGGAAAGGGTCGTACCGGCCATTGACCACCCTGCCGGGGATGGGAAAGGGCCCTAGACTGGGAGGCAAGGCTTCTCGGTCCCGTTTTCCCGCAGCTCCCCTTTCTGTACACGAGAAAGCCCTGCCTTGTCGGAGACTTAGTGTTTGCATCTGCGAAATGGGCACACGGGTGCAGCTGGGTGGGCCGTGGTTTTCGGGGCCGGGGAGGTGGCCCACCTGTACCAGCCGCCGTCACTTCTCGCAGAGTGAAGGCCCCAGACCCCGCGCTCCCCTGTCTGGCGGCCCCCTGAGCCGATGGAGGAGAACGAGGTGGAGAGTAGTAGCGACGCGGCCCCTGGGCCTGGGCGGCCCGAGGAGCCCTCTGAGAGTGGCTTGGGTGTGGGCACCTCGGAAGCCGTGTCGGCCGACAGCAGCGACGCCGCGGCCGCCCCGGGGCCAGCGGAGGCCGACGACTCCGGCGTGGGGCAAAGCTCGGACCGCGGCAGGAGCTCTCTGGTATGGACCGTGCTGGCCGGCGTGGGTGGAGGCGGGGACCGCAGGCAGCAGTGCCTGGCAGCCAAGGGGAGGCAGCCAGCAAGGCTCGCTTATAACTAATATTTGTTTTTGGTTTGCTGTGAGCCAGGCACCATGCCAAGCCCCTAACATAGATTTTCTCGTTTAAGCCTCATACTGTGTAAAGCACATACCACTGTTTTCCACATCTTACAGAAAAGGAAACCGATGCACAGAGGGCTGACAGAGCCAGGATTCAAATCTAGGCTGTGGTCTTACCCGCTGTCCACACTCTTTGAGTTGCAGGTGTCCTGGTTCAATTCTTGGGTCTGCCTCTGATTCACTGGGAGACCACTCTGAGCCTCAGTCTTTCCGTCTGTAAAATGGAACAGGGATACCTGCTTCTGAGGGTCTCTGTTGTGCAGACATTCTCTTGGAAATGCTTTTTAAAACCATCTCCTCCTGGCTCTGATCTTGGACAAGCTACCCAACTTCTAGCTCTGTTTTCTCATCTGTAAAGTAGCAATGATAAATATACCTCATTAGGGTTTTTGTGAGGATTAAATGAATTAATATATGCAAAGCAATTAAAACAGTGCTCGTCATATAATAAGCACTAAGTATTAGCCATTAGCATTGTTATTATCTGGAAGATAGTGATCATTTTCCAGATATCACATTGTAGAGGTACACAACAATGGCCCCTACTTTGGGGTCCATGGGTTTCATTAATTCAGCAGAGATGGGTCTACCATGTGCCCTGCTTGTGCTGGACACTGGGGGTATAGCAGGGGACAAGACAGATGTGGTCCCAGCCCTTATGGAGGGTACAGTCAGACCTGGGAGATGTTACACTGCAGAGTAAATGGTGCTGTGATGGGGGACACAGGCGACTGCAGCACTGAGGACAGAGAGGTCCTAACTTGGGCACCAGCTTCCTAGAAGAGGTACCAGCTAAATGGCAGTGAGAAGACTGGGTAGGAGTTAGCTATGGTGCGATACTGGGAGGCATTTCAGGCGGAGGGAATAGCTTATACAAGAGCCCAGTGAAAATAGCTCTGCCTGGCCGTTGTGGGAGATGTGGGGCCCCTACCTGACCAAATCCAGGGATCCTGGGACTTAGGGGGCTCTGTGACTAAAGGGCTTCTCCCACTGGTCCTCACTGGGACTGAGGGTGTGAGTGACTCCACTCACCATGTCCTTGGGCCGAGGAGCTATGTCTAGCGGGTGGCAGCCTGCCCTGCCCCATCCTCGGCTCCTAAACTCCCGCCTTCCCTGTTTCCTGTACCCCAGGAGGAGGTATCTGAGAGCAGCTCCAGCACGGACCCCCTGCCCCATGGCTACCTCCCTGATTCATCTTCTGTGTCCCATGGGCCAGTGGCAGGGGTGACAGGCTGCCCCCGAGCCCTGGTACACTCCAGCGCACTCCCAGACCCCAACATGCTGGTGTCTGACTGCACGGCTTCCTCCTCGGACCTGGGCTCGGCCATCGACAAGATCATCGAGTCCACCATCGGGCCCGACCTCATCCAGAGTGAGTCAGGCAGAGGGTGGCAAGAGTCACCTCACAGGGGTTTCCCTGTGGAGTTCAGCAGAACCAGCGGTGCAAACTCAGGCAGATAACCTTACCACTCTGAATGTGTGCCATGAGAACACCAACCCATGTCTCGTAGTGGTAAATGACCTGAGGCTTTAATGAGACAATGCAGTAAAGATCTTAGCATAGTGCCTGACGTGATAAGTACTCAATAAATACAGAAACAGTAATACCTGACTTTGTACTGGGGTCTGTTCTAAATACTTTGCATACGGTACCTCGTTAATCCTCCCAGTAACCCCAAAAGGTAGGTGCTGTTATTGTCCTCACAGTCTAGGTGAGAAATCTGAGGCACAGGGGATGTATGATAACTTAGCCACTGTCACCAGCAAGTGTTGGGCCACGGGCTCAGACGGTCTGACTCCCGAGCTCACGCTGTACCTTCTATTATTAATGATGCACATAAAGGCCATAACACCTGGAAAAGCCCTGGGATGATCTGGAAAGCCAACCCTAAGAAAGTGCTGTAGGAGCTGGGCCTTAACCTTGGGGAATTTAGAGAGGAAGGAAAGGGACTGTCCGGGTATAGTGATCAAAGGTGGGGCAGCGGGGGTGGCCATGGCATCTGTGTGACTGTGGGCTGGCTACTGGGCCCGTGTATCGCACACACCAGACCTCCCAACAGCCTTGCCCTGGGTGGGTGTGAGGAGGGAGGTAACTGAGGCTCAGAGGAGCGACGAGGCTGGTTCAGTCACATGGGTGAGCCAGAATGAGTGTGGGCAATGACAGCTGTCGTTGTCATCTGGGAATCCCCTCCCCACATCTCTGCGTAGGCTGCATCACCGTGACCAGTGCAGAGGATGGTGGGGCCGAGACCACACGGTACCTGATCCTGCAGGGACCGGACGATGGTAAGATTGCAGGCGCTAGACCAGGGAGCCCTGCACTTGGCAGGGAAGTAGGCGAGGAGGCTCTGCCACAAACTTCCTGTGTGATCTTGGCGGGCAGTCTACCGCTCTGGGCCTCAGTGTCCCCACTGTCCCTCTGATGGGGAGGTGGGTTCTAGGATCCCCTGGCCTGCCTGGCAGGAACAGCTGTAGCTCATGGCCACCCTCCTCCTGCACTTCCCTCCCCTCTGATTCCCTGACCCGCCTCCAGGTGCCCCCATGGCTTCACCAATGTGCAGTTCCACCCTGGCCCGCAGCCTGGCAGCCATCGAGGCCCTGGCTGACGGCCCCACGTCCACATCCACGTGCCTAGAGCCGCCTGAGGAGGCGCGGGGTGGGCCCAGCTCCCCAGCGCAGCTGCCCCCGGGTTCTGGTGCTGAGGAGCCAGACCTGCAGAGCCTGGAGGCCATGATGGAAGTGGTGGTGGTGCAGCAGTTCAAATGCAAGATGTGCCAGTATCGGAGTAGCACCAAGGCCACGCTGTTGCGCCACATGCGGGAGCGGCACTTCCGCCCAGGTGCGTTGACAGCAGTCTGCCGGGCTGGGACTGCGCAGGTGCGGTGTGGTACTCAAAGCTAGACCTGGCAAGCTTGTCTTACCGCCCCAGCAGCAGCAGCAGCAGCTGGTAAGAAGGGACGTCTGCGGAAGTGGGGCACCTCGACCAAGACCCAGGAGGAAGAGGGGCCAGAGGAGGAAGACGATGATGACATCATAGATGCCGGTGCCATTGATGATCTGGAGGGTAGGCCACTGTGGCTCCCAGGCCTGCCACCCCCACCCCGTCTACAAATACTGAGCTCCTCTGGCCTACATGGAGAGCCAGGAAGAGGAACTGGCACAGACACAGCCACGGGTGCCTCCAGTATAAGACAGAGGAGTTGGGGCTCTGGGACCAGGACCTCTGTGTGCAGTTGGGCAGGCTGTGCACTGAAAAAGAGCACCACATCTAAGAGGGCTGCATTCACATTTGTCCAACAGAGGTAGAATGCAAGCCACAGATGCACTTTTCTCTTTTTTTGTAGCCGTATTTTAAAAAAAAAAGAAAAAGATGAAATTAAGTTTAATTGTATATTTTATTTATCCAATATATCTAAAATGTTATTTCAATATACAATCATTATAAAAAATTATTAGTGGGTTATTTTACTTTATTTTTTATACCAATTTTTGGAAATCCAATGTGTATTTCCCATTAGTTATGTCTCAGTTTAGACTAGGCACATTTCAAGTGCTCAGATAGCCGCATAGAACTAGTGGCTCCTGCACTGTCACAGACGCTGTGTCATAGACTGTATCTTGCATAGTCATAGAGTTTGTAGGCTTGAGTGTTTATTACAACTGTTTTCTAACAGTGGCTGTTAGTGTCTTGAGGAAGGGGTGCCTTTTACTGATTCATGTAAAGGTGCTGTATGAGCTAATGGTAGGTGTCAGGAAAGGTGCAGAGAAAGGATTGCAGGGGCTTAGAGAGGGATGCTCACAGTCAGCCAGGGGGACATAAGGAGGGCTTTCTGGAGGAGGCATCACTGGTGGGCTTGAAGGAGGAGTAGGCGGGGATGGGGAAGTGGGCCTCTTCCCGGGGAAGCTGGGCAAGGTGTCAGGGCCGAAAGGGCGGGTCCAGCACTGATGCCCACCTTCTCTTGCTGTCCCCACAGAGGACAGCGACTACAATCCAGCCGAGGATGAGCCCCGGGGCCGGCAGCTGCGGCCCCAGCGCCCGACTCCCAGTACACCAAGACCCCGAAGGAGACCTGGTCGGCCCCGGAAGCTGCCTCGCCTAGAGACCTTGGATGTCCCAGATGGTGAGACTTGGTTGCGGGAGGGGCTGTGCACTGGGTTGGAACACTACAGGCTGGGGACAGGAAAGACCCAGTCGTGGGTGTGAGTGCCAGCTCTGCTGCCTACCACCTATGTGACCTGGAGCGTGTTACTTTGCCTCTTGACCCTTCCGTTCCCTTTTTATGAATGGAGGCGGTAGTAGCACCTGCCTTCTAGAATTGTTTTAAGGCTCAAATATACACAAAAAAGCATGGTGGCTTTTTTTGTACATGCAATTTGTGGGGATCATTACATTTTTTACTTTCCTTTTTATTTTATTTTTTTTTGTGTGAGGAAGATCAGCCCTGTGCTAACATCTGCTAATCCTCCTCTTTTTTTTGCTGAGGAAGACTGGCTCTGGGCTAACATCCATGCCCATCTTCCTCCACTTTATATGGGACGCCGCCACAGCATGGCTTGCCAAGCGGTGCGTCGGTGCGCGCCCGAGATCCGAACCAGTGAACCCCGGGCCACCGCATCGGAGCACGTGCGCTTAACCGCTTGTGCCACCGGCTCGGCCCCTACTCTCCTTTTTAAAATAACTTTTTACTGAGCTATGTGTATAGAAAAGCACACCTATCCTAAGTGCACAGCTCGGTGAATTCTTACAAGGTGAACACACCTGTGTGACTTAGCACCCCTATCAAGACAGAATGTTACCAGCATTGTCTGGATCGTTTTTAGTTTTTAAAACGTTATATTGAAATACTATTGATGTTTTTGAATAGGTAAGACGTTCAGATTGTTCAGACTTGAAAAGGTCTGTGAGTGTGTAGAGTGCCATCTTCTCCCTCCTCCCGTCTGCCCTCCAGCCACCCAGCCTCGCTAGGAAAACCAACAGTAAAGTGCTACTGTTGCTCCCCAGGCCTTAGAATGTTCCCGCGAGGTCGCTAGAGCAGCGATTGTCATCTCCGTTTGGCAAATGGGGGAAATGAGACGCAGAGAGAGGAGTGGCTTTGCCTGAGGACACACAGCAAATCGGTGATGGAGCTGAGCCTAGGAGATGCCCAGCTCTGTCACTGCTGCTCCAGACTGTCATGTTTACGTCATTTAAGTCTGTGCTAACAGCATGTCAGCTGCAGGAGGGGTCGCGTCCACACTGCCCTCTAGCCACAGGCTGTCTGTCCGTGACCTGACGTGCCCATCAGTGGTGTGAGACAGTGTGTGGGGCAAGTATTTTGGTTGGCCTGTACACACTTGTCCACATCTGTCCTGGTGTGGCCATGGCTGACCTATGACCTGGCGTGTCCGTGGCAGGTGTGGAAGGAGGGCCTCTGGTGAGCTCCCAGAGTGGACAGAGCCCTTCGGAGCCACAGGACCCCGAGGCGCCCAGCTCCTCAGGCCCAGGACGCCTGGTGGCCATGGGCAAGGCCGACAGGGCCCCCGTGGACCCCGGTGTGAGCCAGTCAGATGCAGACAACGCGGCACCCTCCTGCCAGGACGAGCCCGACGCCCCACCCCGCCGCCGGGGCCGACCCTCCAGGCGCTTCCTAGGCAAGAAATACCGCAAGTACGTGGAGCAGAGAGATGAGGGTCAGGGAGGCAGCGGGGCGGCGCCAGCCCAGCCGCACCTCTGCCAACGCCCTCCTGGCAGGTATTACTACAAGTCGCCCAAGCCGCTTCTGAGGCCCTTCCTGTGCCGCGTCTGCGGCTCCCGCTTCCTGTCCCACGAGGACCTACGCTTCCACGTCAACTCCCACGAGGCGGGAGACCCCCAGCTCTTCAAGTGCCTGCAGTGCAGCTATCGCTCCCGCCGCTGGTCCTCGCTCAAGGTGCGGCGGCCAAGGAGGGCAGGGCGCCGGGCACGCGGGGGAGGCTGGGTGGGAGAAGCAGCAAAAGCAGACTGGTGGCAGCGAGAGGCCGTGGAGTTCAGGGGGCAGTCCCAGGCACACGTCTGGGTTGCTGGTGCCCTGAAGGATCTCGACTGTGGGCCGCCGTGGGTGCTTTGGCAGGCCGTGCACTGCACGGTGGCATCACTTCTCCGGGGGAGCTCTGCACTTTGTGGGCATCGTAGATTTGCTTGTTCGCCGCCACAGGCCGGCACAGGCAGTAAAACTGGTGTCATCTAGTATGTTAGAAAGTTTTCCAGCAGGTGGCAGTAATGTGTCTCAAGAAAGGGGCTCCTTTTTCTTGTTAACCTGGACATGCCATGAGGGCCTGCGGCAGCGCTGAGCCCTTCTGTCCAGTACGCAGGCCTTGTAGGTGCGCTCATTGTGTCCTCACACAGTCCAGGGAGATCGTAGGTGTCCAGAGTCCTCTTTACTGACCCAGGACTACAGCTTAGCTTGGCCAAAGTGAGGCAGCAACTTGGCCAACGTTGGGGGTGGGGGTCCCTCAAGCACAGATGGCCAGAGCCCCTGTGCTTTCTGCACATAATGCTTTCTCCCTCAGACAGGGCCCTGTGACCTGGGAGTTCTCTGGAACCCCGGAGTGGGTGTCCCAGAGTGCAGTGGGGAGGGCGCAGGCTGTGGAGCTGCGCTGCCGTTCACAAGGTCACTGTGGGACCTCGGCAAGTCACTTGACTCTGAGCCTCAGTTTCCTCCTCTGTCAAATGGTGGGCAGGACGGGGCCCTGCGCAGAGTGGGTGCTCTCGTTGGGAGAGTCCCCAGCCTTCCTGGGCTCCAACCCTTGCAGCCCTCCCTCGTTCTGTGAGTCTGCTCCCGCGGCAGCTCTAAGGCTGGGGCGCAGGTGGGGCGGGAGGCGAGGCCGAGCCCCAGCCCACTGCCCTCCTGCCTCTCTCCCAGGAGCACATGTTCAACCACGTGGGCAGCAAGCCCTACAAGTGTGACGAATGCAGCTACACCAGCGTCTACCGGAAGGACGTCATCCGGCACGCGGCCGTGCACAGGCGGGACCGGTCTGTGGGCGTGGGAGGGGCGGGGTGACCATGGTTCCCATCTACCCAGCACCTGCGCTGGGCCAGCCCCATTCGCAGCACGTATTCATCCCAGGTCACTTGGCTCAGAACAGGCCAGTAGCGGGGCTTGAGGTCCCTCTTCAGTCTCTTTCCTGCTGTGAGCTTTGTAAAATAGGGACAGTCGTTGTTGAGGGGATTAAAGGAAATTGTGTACCTAAAGGGGCTCAGTAAATGATCTGAAGAGCTTCCAGACTCCATCTCTCCCCACGCCAGGAGAGCAGTCTTAGGACAAGTGGGTGGAGAAACAGAAATCCTTGGGGCCTAGTGACTGCTCAGTGAATGTGATTAGATCTGTAGCTTCAGGAAGGAGTTAGCGTGACAGGGGTGCTGTGTGAGCAGAGGCTGGATACGGGATCCACGAGGACAGTTACTCTCAAACTGTGTTTGTGGGAAAGCCAAGATGGTCGTAGGTTTTCTTAAAAAAAAGAAAGGGAAGAGTTCTGTGTCCACATAAGATTAGGGACACCAGGTTGAACACTGGGTTCAACAGCTCTCTTCCCTGCAGGACTTCTCAGAGCCTTTAAAATGCAAATGTATTTTGTGACTGAGAGAGAGAAAGAATGTACCATTCCCAGACATCGTTGAGTGCAGAACTTATTTACAGCAGCCTCTTGGCATTTTCCCCAGCGAACTCCAGTTGGGGAAATACCGTTCTAAGAGAAAGGGGCTTGGGTAGGGAGTAGGGACACTCAGGGCTGAGCCTTGGTCTGGTTGCGAGAGGGTCTGGGGGGCCTTGGGGAAGCAATGGTGTAACCCCTGTGCCTTTCTCTCCCAGGAAGAAAAGGCCGGATCCGGTGAGTCTGGGGCCCAGGCTGGGGAGGGAGCCTGCTTGAGGGCTGCTTGGGGGGGGTTGAGGTGGGAGGTGAGGTCTCACCCTCCCCCTTCCCCTTCTCTCTCCATCCTGCCCGTTCATGTCCCTCCCCAGGCCCCGAAGCTGAGCTCCTTCCCCTGCCCTGTGTGTGGCCGTGTCTACCCCATGCAGAAGAGACTCACGCAGCACATGAAGACACACAGCACTGAGAAGCCCCATATGTGTGACAAGGTGGGTGGGGCCAAGGGCGGGGGTGAGGGGCCTCCCTGGGTGATCCCCATCTAACTCACCCGACCCCTCCCAGTGTGGAAAGTCCTTTAAGAAGCGCTACACCTTCAAGATGCACCTGCTCACGCACATCCAGGCCGTCGCCAACCGCAGGTATATCCCTGAGGAGGCCCCCGTGGCTGGAGCACCCCCAGCCCACCCAGCCGCTGAGCTTCCCTCCCTCTGGTCACCTCCAGGTTCAAGTGTGAGTTTTGTGAGTTTGTTTGTGAGGACAAGAAGGCGCTGCTGAACCACCAGCTGTCCCACGTCAGTGACAAGCCCTTCAAGTGCAGCTTTTGCCCCTATCGCACCTTTCGTGAGGACTTTCTGCTGTCCCATGTGGCCGTCAAGCACACAGGTCAGGCCAGCCTGACCCCCCGCCCCCATGCCCCCGGTCGGAGGCCTGGCTCCTTTCTGTTCCTCCCCCCGGCAGCCCCAGCTGTGGGAGCATCTGGAGCCTTTCAGTTGTCCGGGAATCCCTCTGGGGCTGTTCACCCTCCAGCCTCAGCTCAGATTCCAGCTTCTCTGCAGGTGGCCCTGGGCCTCCCTTGCTCTCTCTGAGCCTTCTCTAGCCATGAAGTGGGGGAGTCAGAAAGCCCTACCTTGTGGTTGTTACATGAGTGAGTGCCGTTAGTTCCCGGAGCCCTGTCTGTGCGGGGTGCTGGGACTGGACGCGGCGCTTGGATAGCCCCGCCCTTGGCCGATGAAGCGGCAGGGGCAGCGACATGTGCTTGGCCCACGGAAGGCCTCAAACAGACGTTGGTTCTCTCTCTTCCTTGGGGCCCAGCCCTCTGATCGGCACACTAGGGGAGATTAGAGACAGGGAGCCCGGGGCGCCCTTAGCCCGATTCCTGTCTGCCTGGGGGGAGATGAGTCATAAGAGGATTGTGTGGTCTTGTGACCTTGGAAACAGGTGCTCACAGGAAGGCTGTGGGTGCGGAGGGCCGACCTGCTTCATTTCTGCCCCGGCCCAGCGGAAGGGACACCGGCACGCATTTGCCTGAGCCTGGGAATGACTCCCTGGGGGCGAGTCAGTGCAGAGGTCCTTGGGGTGGCGGAAGGCTTCCTGGAGGGGGCGGGCGAGAGGTGGGCAGGTGCAAGCGTCCACTCGTGTGCCTGCAGGGGCCAAGCCCTTTGCCTGCGAGTACTGCCACTTCAGCACGCGGCACAAGAAGAATCTGCGCCTGCACGTGCGGTGCCGACACGCCAGCAGCTTCGAGGAGTGGGGGCGGCGCCACCCCGAGGAGCCCCCCTCCCGCCGCCGCCCCTTCTTCTCGACGCAGCAGATCGAGGAGCTGAAGCAGCAGCACAGTGCTGCCCCCGGACCACCCCCCAGCTCCGCAGGACCTCCCGAGGTGAGCTCAGCTAAGCAGGCAGCAGACAGCAGGGGCTGGGGAGCACGGGCCGGGGTGGCAGTGTGGCGTCACCTCTCCCAGCCCAAGCGTTCTCATTTGCACGTTAGGGACAATAGAATGACCCTTGCCTTTCTGGATTGTGGTAAAGAGCAGCTGAGGTCACAGATATGCCAGCCCTAAGTGCAGAGTAGGGTGGCTCTCCAGTGCCAGTAATGGAGAATGGAAATATCAGTAGCTTAATTGTGATAATAGTTTATTATTTTCTCATATGAAAGAAGTCCAAAGGTCAGCGGTCCAGGGTTTGTGTAGTGGCTCCATGTCAGTCATCGGGGACCAAGCTCTCTCAGTTATTTTTTCCCAGCCATCCTAGGCATATGACTTCCATCTTTGTGGTTGCCTCATGGTCTAGTGTAGCTGCAGGAGCTCCAGCCTTTCTAGCCACATCCCAGGCAAGAAGCTAGGAGAAGGGTAAAAAGGATGCCTGCCATCTATCCATCTCTCTTCCTCGATAACTTTACCAGAAGCTCCTGCTTAGCCACATGGCCACACTTTACCTAGCTACAAGGGAGGCTGAGAAATACAGTCTGGTAGCTGAGTACGTTGCCTCCCCCCACCCACCCCGAAAGATGGACCGCTGCTCTGGAGTCAGCCAGTTTTGTGTTCAGGTCCCAGTCCTGCTACTCACTAGCTGTGGGATCTTAGGCCAGGTAGTTCACCTCGAGCCTCAATCAATTCATTTGTGGCTTTGAGCTGGAAAATACCTTGAAAAGTGGTTGTGAAGATGAAACAAGCCAACAGATGTAAAGTGCCTGACACATAGGAGGTGCTTGGTAAATGGCACTTGAAGCTGAGCAGCCCCCTCAGGCATGGCCATATCCCCATGCCACAGATGCCCCCAGAGGCAGCACCTTTCCAGTCACCTGAACCCCCCTCACTGCTCTGTTCTGACACGCTGGGTGGCGCCACCATCATCTACCAGCAAGGTGAGCTCTGAGGGACTGTGGGAGCCCAGGGTGCTGGGCAGGGTCAGGACTCATGCCGGTGGGGGCTGAAGGATGGGGAGGGTGGCGTTGCTTGCCAGTTTTCCAGCCCTTCCTAAGGCTCAGGTCCCACCCGACCCAGGAGCTGAGGAGTCAACTGCGATGGCCACGCAGACAGCCTTGGATCTGCTGCTGAACATGAGCGCTCAGCGGGAGCTGGGGGGCACAGCCCTGCAGGTGAGCCACCTGGGGACCTCCTCCCCTGCCCAGTGACCTTAGGTGCCCAGCTCTGCACTGGACACTGGGAGTAGAGGAAAGCGATGAATCAGACATGCCCTGCCCTCAGGGAGCTCCCAGTTGGGGGGGCGGGGTGCAGATCCACTAAAATCCAGGGGGCAGACGCAGAGGAGGGGGACCAGCTGTGCCAAGGAGGTCAGAGGATCTCTCACTGCACTCTCCAGGGTCGCCAGAGATCTCTGCCATGCTGAGTGGTATGCAACGCCTCCGTGGCTTCTGGGGCCCTGTTCTCAGTTGGTTTTCCTCTAGCTCTGTGGCCATCCTGTGCCTGTGGATCTGAACTGGCTTCCTGTCTAGCCTAGTGCCCTCATTCCATGACACTTCCTCCAGCCTGAAGACTGCCAGGCTCTCTCCAGCTCAGGCGTCTCTCTCCTTCCATGCCCCTCAAGCCCAGCACACCCTCCCCTGAGTCCATCATCTTTACTGCTCCTCCTCCACCCAGCCGCCTGGGGTCACCGTCAAACCTCCCTCCCCCTCCCCCTGCGCATCCCTGCGCTTCTCCAAGGCAGGGAGAAGCTTGTGAGCGCCTCCTGTCTCCCAGCCTCTTGAAAAGGTGTGTGTGTTTGAGATCATAAATTCCAAGAACTTGGAGCAGTAACATGCTGCTGGGGGCTGGGGACAGAGAAAACTCCATGGGGGAGGGAGCCTGGGATTGCACCTGGAAGTCTTCATCGTATTTAGTTTGTGGCATTTGGGGTTGTATGGAAGTTTTAGTTTTTTTTCTTTTCTTCTTTTTTGTGAGGAAGATTAGCCCTGAGCTAACATCCATGCCAATCCTCCTTTTTTTGCTGAGGAAGACCGGCCCTGTGCTAACATCTGTTGCTAGTCCTCGTCCTTTTCTTCTCCCTTTTTCTCCCCAAAGCCCCAGTAGATAGTTGTATGTCATAGTTGCACATCCTGCTAGTTGCTGTATGTGGGACGCGGCCTCAGCACGGCCAGAGAAGCGGTACATCGGTGCCCGCCCGGGATCCGAACCCGAGCCGCCAGCAGCGGAGCGCGCGCACTTAACCGCTAAGCCACAGGGCCAGCCCCTACATTTTTAGTTAAATGTACCATTGTTTGTAGTTTTTGCCTTTGGTATCATCCCTAGAAAGGCCTCCTTCACCCCAAGGTTATATAAACATTCATTTGTATTTTCTTCTTAGAGTTTCATTTTTTTACACTTAAATCTTTACTTCACCTGGAATTTATTTTTGGCGTGTGGAGAATGGTATGGGGATTAAGTTTATTTTTTTTCCAAAAGTTGTCCAACGCAGTATATTGAATAATCTTCCCCAGTGGTTCGAAAGGTCCCCTTGTTCATGTACTGGGTTCCCACATGTGTCGGAGTCTGTTTGTAGACAAGTTCTATTCTATTGATCTGTCTGCTGTTTTCATACCAGTATCATGCATTTTGGGGTTTTTTTTTTCCTGATTACAAAAACATATGCTTGTGGGGCCAGCCCTGTGGCGTAGCAGTTAAGCGCGTGCGCTCTGCTGCTGGCCGCCTGGGTTCAGATCCCAGGCGCGCACCGATGCACCACTGGTCAAGCCGTGCTGTGGCAGCGTCCCATATAAAGTGGAGGAGGATGGGCACAGATGTTAGCCCAGGGCCAGTCTTCCTCAGCAAAAAAGGGGAGGATTGGCATCAGATGTTAGCTCAGGGCCTCACCAAAAAAAAAAAAAAAAAAAAGCTTGTAAAAAATCAAAATGAACATTAAGAAATGTTCTATACAGAAAGTGAAAGTAACATTCCTCCCCTCCTTCAGATAACCACCGTTAACAGATTAGTAGCGTTTCTCCAGTTCTGTCCATGTGCACACTAACACAGAGACCTTTTGTTCCTTAAAAAGTAGGATCTTACCGTTCATGCTCATTGACAGCCTACCTTTTCTTCACTCAGCAGTGAGCCAGGGCCTGGCCAGCACAGACCGACCTCCTCCCCCTTAGTATCTCTGTACCACATCTCCACTTCATTCCTTCATGTAGATGTTCTCAAGTTTATTTAATCAGTCCTTTATGCGTTGGGTTGTTTCCAGTTTTTAATTAAGGCAGTGCTTCCATCCACATATATTTTCAGGTGCTCGTAAACATTTTTTTAGTTAAAAAAAATGCCTCCTGGAAGTAGAATTGGTGGATCCGAAGGTATGAAGGCAAGCCTCATAAAAAGATATGTCAATTTATATGACCACCACTGGAATATATTTCCCTACACTCTTGCCAACACTGGTGTCGTTTGTCTTTATAAATCTCTTCCATGTGACAGAGCATATTTCATGGTCTTAATTTATAATTTTGTGATCACATATGAGATTGAGCTTCTTGCTGTATGTTCCTAGACCATTTGGTTTCTTCTCTGACTTACCTCTGTGTGTTCTGTATTTATTTTTCTGTTATTATTATTGCTTTGCGAGAGCTCTTTGTATATGAGGGAAGTCCACCTTTCATTTCATATGAATTAACATACCCACCCCATTTCTTTGTTTTCTGATTTCATTTTATGGTTTGTTTCGCTGTCGGTTTTAGCATCTTTTTCTCTTATGATTAGAAATATCTTCCCACCCCAGGATTATAAAAATACTTATCCACATTTTCTGTTAATATGTTTAGAGTTTCATTTATTACATTTTCGTCTTTAATCCACTTGAAGCAGACTTGGGACTAAAGTGTGAGGTCAAGCTCTGACTTGTTTTTCTTAAACAGTTTGCCACTTGTCCCTCTACCCCAAGATTTCTCAGCCTTGGCGCTTTGGGCCAGATGATTCTCTGCTGTGGGGCTGTCCTGTGCATTGTGGGATGTTTAGCAGCATCCTGCCCTCTACCCCCTGGATGCCAGTAGCACCCCACCCCCAACGGTAACAACCAGAAAATGTTGCCAGACATTGCCCAATGCCCCTGGGGGCCAGTATCACTCTACCCTATTCTTGTGTGGTCTATTTAGAGTGCATCTTAGAAAGAACACACAGTTAGGGTTGTGCAAACGAGCGTGGCTGAGCTGTGAGGCCCTGAGGTAGAGAAGGGCCTTAAACCCCAGCTCCTCCGCAACAGACCCTGCTCATAACGCCCCCTGGTGCTGTTGTTGCAGGTGGCCGTGGTGAAGTCGGAGGATGTGGAAGCACAGTTAGCCTCCCCTGCTGGGCAGCCCTCCTCAGCAGGTGCTCCACAAGTGGTCACCCTCCACGTGGCAGAGCCGGGGGGCAATGTGGCAGCTGAAAGCCAGCTGGGCCCCCCTGACCTACGGCAGATCACTCTGGCACCCGGTCCATTTGGTGGGGCTGGCTACAGTGTCATCACGGCACCCCCTGTGGAGGAGGGGACATCAGCTCCTGGCACACCTTACAGGTGAGACCTGCCGCCTGCAAGGCCCCCTTCAGCTGTTTGTAGGCGTGCTGGGAGTCAGATGAGGACCTTGCCCACCAGAGCCTAGTTGGCAGGAGGCAAAATTCTAATACATGTGAAGTGATGGGGCCGTAGGAAAGTCGTAGCCTTCTTAGGAGGTCAGGAGCTACTATTTTTTGGCCACTTAGATGTTCCAGGCACTTGACGTTCATGAACTCACCTAAACCATTCCTGTGAGATCCACATTTCCCTCATTTTACAAATGAGGCAGTAGGCCTGGGAGATTTAGTAACTTGCCTGAGGTCAGACGTGCAATAGGCGGGAATTTGAACCCTGGTCCCTTTGGTTTCCAAAGCCCATGTGCTATTTGTTCTGGATGATCCCTGAGGGGTTTCCAGCTCTGACCTTCGGACGAGCTCAGGCTCCTTGCCGGCATTGGAGGCCCGGCAGCTCCACTTCACTTCCTCTGCACTGACCGAGTTTGGGGCAGAAATGTTTACATTGTGTATGTTTACTGAGCCCCTGCGCCATCTGAGGAAGCCCTGAATCCAGGTGTTGAGCTGGGATGGGAGTCAGGATCCCTGGGCCAGCACCCAGACAGCCCAGTCTCTCGGCATCTGCCCTCTCCTCTTGGGCTGCGGGTGCTTGTCAGCCCTGTCTCCCCCACTGGTCCTCTTCTCCTGCCCCACTTGCCCAGACCTGGGCTGGACCCCTGGTGCCCTTCACCTCACCGCCCCCCCCATCCCCATCAAGGGGGCAGGGATTAACACATGTGAGCAAGATGATACGCTGGACACGTGGTCCCCACTTACAGAAGAGAGAGTGGAGGTTCAGCTGATAAAGGGCGGGTCCACTTGTGGCAGTCACCTCTCAGTTGATGACTTTCTTGGGGAAGGGGACTCTTGTGGCCCTCCATACCCTCCCAGAGCCCTACCTCACCCTTCCCCTCCTCTCTGCCCACAGCGAGGAGCCCCCAGGGGAGGCAGCCCAAGCAGTGGTTGTGAGCGACTCCCTGAAAGAAGGTGGCACCCACTACATCATGGCAGCTGATGGGACCCAGCTGCACCACATTGAAGTGAGACTTAGGGTAGTGAGCCCCTACCCCTTTTCCCTGCTTTCCTTCTCTTCCTCCTCAGTACCTCATGCTCCTCGATCCCATCTCTCCACAGCTGACTGCAGATGGCTCCATCTCCTTCCCAAGTCCAGAAACCCTGGCCTCCGGAGCCAAGTGGCCCCTGCTGCAGTGTGGGGGGCTGCCCAGAGACGGCCCTGAGCTTCCATGTCCAGCTAGGACCCACCGGCTGGGGGACCCCCGGGGCTCTGCCTCCCCACCTCCTACAGCTAGCAAAGCCCTGGGCCGGGTAGTGTCCCCCTCGCCACCTTCTGCACCCACTGTATTGTCCAAGAAGTTTTCCTGCAAGATCTGCGCCGAGGCCTTCCCCGGCCGAGCTGAGATGGAGAGCCACAAACGGGCCCACGCCGGGCCTACTGCCTTCAAGTGCCCCGACTGCCCCTTCAGCGCTCGCCAGTGGCCTGAAGTCCGGGTAGGTGTTGCCCCTGTGCTTCTGCTGACACTCATTTGTGTAACGAACCTTGACTGAGTACTCCCCAAGCCAGGCCCTCTCCCCACTCTAGGGTCAGAGATGACTCAGCAAGGCCCCAGCTCTCAGGGAGCTCAGTCTGGTGGGGAGGCAAACCAGACGATGTGACTAACGCCCAACAGTGTCCCCAGAGTGGGCAGGGCACAGACAGGGAACAGGTCACGTGGACATGGGGTACTGGGGGAGACGTCACAGAGGAGGTGATGGCTGAGCTGGGCCTGCAGGAGCAGACACAGGTGTGGCAGCGTGAGGCCTGCTCGGGGAAATCCTGGTGGTCTAGAACATGAGGGCACAGTTCAAGGGAGGCAGGGAGATAGTGTAGAGAAGGCGAGGGAGGTTGGTTCTGGGGCAGGTTCACATAGTTTTGGGGGGCTCCCTCCGTTCACCGGAGGATTACCAGTTTTCAGATCCAACCACGCGCTGAATCCTCACAGCAGCTCAGTGAGGGGAGCAGGGCCCAGAACCTTAGAAAGTCAGGGCTGGAAGAGACCTTCAGAGGTCCCCTCATCTGAACCTATAAGTTGCATGGGGTAAACTGAGTCTGAGCAAGGACAGGATTTTCCAAGTGACTTAATGACAGAGCCTGTGGCTATCTGTCCCTCTCAGCACCAGATCTTGGTCTGGTCTGTACTTTTTACCAGCTCCTCCCAGATGCACTTCACCTGAGAACAGGTTCCCTGACAGCTGTGTCTGTGGGGAGCCGTCTGTCCTGACCCAGCGGTGCCCCCGGCTCTGCCCCTCCTGCAGGCCCACATGGCCCAGCACTCGAGCCTGCGGCCCCACCAGTGCAGCCAGTGTAGCTTCGCCTCCAAGAACAAGAAAGATCTGCGACGGCACACGCTGACCCACACCAACGAGAAGCCTTTCGCATGCCACCTCTGCGGGCAGCGGTGAGGCGGGGTACCGGGGGGCAGGGGCTGCTGGGCATGCATGGTGGGGCCCCCCCTGAGCCTTGTTCCCTCCCCCTCAGTTTCAACCGGAATGGGCACCTCAAGTTCCATATCCAGCGGCTGCACAGTCCTGAAGGCACAAAGGCAGGGAGCCCTACTGCCCGGGCCCCAGCCCGGACCCCCACCCAAACCATCATCCTGAACAGTGATGACGAGACACTGGCCACACTGCACAGTGAGCTGCCCCTGGGGCCCCAGGGTGGACCAGGGACTTGAGCCACTGCCTCAGAGAGCACCCCTTGGCCAGGGTTGGGGCCAGGGCATTTCAGGTTTCCCTGCAGCCCAAGTGAGCATCCTCCCCTCTCTGCCCAGCCGCACTCCAGTCCAATCACGGGGTCCTGGGCCCTGAGCGGCTACAGCAAGCACTGGGCCAGGAACACATCATCGTGGCCCAGGAGCAAACAGTGACCAATCAGGTGAGAGCCTGGGTTGGGGGCCTTGCTGGCAGGTCACAGGCAGGGGTGGGGACACACAGAGCACTGAGGCTAAAACTAGCTTGGCCCTGGCAGGAGGAAGCCACCTACATCCAAGAGATCACCACAGCAGACGGCCAGACAGTACAGCATCTAGTGACCTCTGACAACCAGGTGAGCTGCTGCCAACCACCTCGGCCACAAGTGGCCCCTTCCCCTCAAGGCCCACTTTGGGGAGGAAAAGTACTTTACAAACCACCCCTCCCAAGGGCCATGCTTGCAACTGCCATTGTTGATGGGGGTGTCCCTGGCCCCCTGCTCTGCCTTTCTCGCTGAGCTCCTGGTGAGCGGGGCCCCAGCACCTGCCTCCTCACTACCCTTCTCCAGGTACAGTACATAATCTCCCAGGACGGCGTCCAGCACCTGCTCCCCCAGGAATATGTCGTGGTCCCAGAGGGCCATCACATCCAGGTAGGCCAGGCCTGGGGCAAGGGTAGCGAGTGAGGGGAGGGACATATGACCTCCTTCTGGGATCATCAGCTTGCTGGCTTCCTCTCTCCAGGTACAAGAGGGCCAGATCACACACATCCAGTATGAACAAGGAGCCCCGTTCCTTCAGGAGTCTCAGGTGGGGTCCTTGGGGGACCAGGTAAAGAGGGGGCATGGGCAGGACTCCTCTAAGGCCACATCTCATTGGCTTCTTCCTTCCAGATCCAGTATGTGCCTGTGTCCCCAGGCCAGCAGCTGGTCACACAGGCCCAGCTTGAGGCTGCAGCACACTCAGCTGTCACAGGTATGGGGCTGGACCCTGAGGACCAGGGGGGGCCTGGGGCCCAGGCCTAGCTCCTGGGGCCTCAGGCTCACCATCCTTCCCGCCCCGGCAGCGGTGGCTGATGCTGCCATGGCCCAAGCCCAGGGCCTGTTTGGCACAGAGGAGGCAGTGCCTGAACACATCCAGCAGCTGCAACACCAGGGCATCGAGTACGACGTCATCACTCTGGCTGATGACTGAGCCCCAAGAGCGCAACGCAGACCGTGGATATTGGGGCCAGCCCTGCTGGGGGTGGGAGGGACCCCTCGGGACTCACCTCCCTGCTCCACCTAGGGTTTCCAGATACTGGGCAGCCAGCATCCTGTCACTCCAGGGGAGCCGGACCTGTGCTGCTGGGGTTAGGGGACAGCTATGGGCCCCAGCCAGGACCTGCTGGGCGCCCCAGCCTGCAGGCAGGCTTTGGGAGAGAAATTTATTTTTGTTTGGATGGACCCACTGGCCCCTCAGTCTCAATAAAGGGACCAGAGTCCAGCCCTGGCCAGCTCACTTTGTCCACTTGCTGCTACAGAACCATGCAAAGCCTTAGGAAGCAGACGGAAGGAGCCGCCTGTTACACCCACAAGGGGGAATAAGGTGGCGGCTGCCTAGCCCCACAGGGCCTCTTGCCCTGCCTCTGTAAGTACAGTGGCCCACCAGCAGGGCAGACGCCTGATACCAGAAGAGATGGCTGAGCCAGTGAGAGCCCCACAGAGCACTGTCAGACCCTGCTTCCTCCCCTGGCCTAGAGATCCTCAGAGGGCAGCACAGCCAGGTGCTTATCTACACGGGGCCATACCCTGAGGTTTGTGGTGGCTCCGAGCTGCTCTTTCTCCTGACTAAAACACACCTGGCTGCCCGCCCACTGTGATGGCTCCAGGGCCAGCAGGCATCTAGCTTTCTACCAGGGTACAGCCACCAGCCCTCTGCTCCCCAGAGGTATCAGCACAGGCCTGGCTGTGGGAATCTGGGGCTTGCAGATAGATGACACACGGCTCTGCACTCTTCAGACCTGCTGGGCCCAGGCACAGACCCCCTAGGGACCCAACTGTGGGAACAGCAGGGTAACGTGAGACACCAGAGCCCTGGGTTGCGGTGTGAAGGCCCAGGGTTCATGAGACGGTGAGCCTGGATGTAGAGGGGTGTGGCCCCAGAAACAGCTCCAGGTTCCTCAGCCTTCTCTGTCCTTAAGACCCTCACACATTCTTGGGGGGGTTTCTGTATTTCCTTTTACAAATGCAACAAGGTGGCAACAGGATGGAGGAAAAGGAGGGAGGGCATGGGGCCTATTTACAGGGGACTTGGAGAGAGTCTGAGGTGGGAAGTCCAGGGCTGGGGGCAGGGAGGGGGAGCCCTGGCAGAGCCATTACCTTCCTATGTCTTTGGCAGCCTGAGTCCTACTGCCACCCCAGGGGGAGGATCCTGGGGTCTGCTCAGCCCCAAAAGGCCTGAGTCCCAGCAGTCCATACCAGCACCCTGGGGCTCCTCCTCCCCGCAGGGTGTGTTAAGTAGGGTGAGGCTCGCGGCTGGGGCCCTGCTCACGGCCTGAGTCCCGGTCTTTGGCCTCTGAGGAGGACGATGAAGAGGAGCCAGAGCCATGGCTGCGGCCTGACTGCCGGTAGGCGGTGCTCAGCTCCTGTAGCCGCTCAGGCGTCGGCCCCCACTTGGCAAAGCCAGGGTCATTCTGTAGGAAGAGCACCGCCGTGTTGTGGACGGCCTTGTAGTGCATTTCCTCCCTGCGGGCAAAGGCAGCGGCTCAGGGTGGGGCTCGGCCTGGCCTCATCAGCCCAGCAATCCTACCCCAGCCCTCCCCGGGCACCCACTTCTTGCAGATGTGCTGGGAGCCACTGCGGTACTCATGCTCGAAGGCAGGCAGGACCAGCTGGTGGCGTTTGAAGCGGCTCTGCTCCATGCGGGTGAGCGCCGGTGTTGGGGGTTCCCGCCACTCAGGGATGAACACGATGAAGGACAGGGGCTCTGGTGAGCTCTCGAGCAGTTTCTGTGAGAGGGGGCATAGGGTGGACGTCAGGGCCTGCCCTCCGGGTGGCTGGCAATCTTGCTTGCCACCCCCGCACCCCCAGCAGCACACCTACCTCGAAGTGAGAGACCATGGCATCCATGAGCTCCTCGCAGAACGGAGGGTTGGCCTCAAAGGAACCACTCAGTGGGGAGAAGTCCAGGCAGGGACTGGGGACAGAGGTGAGCATTCGAAGTCCCACCAGGACCCAGTCCTTCAACCAAAAACAGGTGCCACCCCCACCACTAGGCAGCCACGTTGAAGAGGTGGCCCCGGTCAGGCCAGAAGCCACCCTTTACCCTTAATTTGTGCTAGGACAAGGTTGAATGGATAAGCACAGAAAGGCTCAGGCTTGCTGGCTCAAGTCCACCGAGCTGGTTAGTGGAGGAACTGGAGCTCAAATCGAGTTCTGACCCGCTGCCACCTCAGCAGAAGCCACCCCTAGGAAGTCTCCAGCTGCGGAGCCTTCCCTCCTGCTGGCCTGGCCACATCTTCCTACTGGAGACAGCATCATTTTTCATCCGTGCTCCTCTCCCCCACCACTCCCATTTAGTCTGTGAAGTCTCAGATCTGTATTACCACCTTTCATTCCTCTCAGGGCCTGGAACCTATTCCAGGTTCCTACTCCATTAGGTGGAGTAGGTGTTTCTACTCCAAACCTGGGCTAATTCACTGAGAAACACACAGGCTCCCAGAGGTTCAGCGACACGTCCAAGCTGCTGAGGGGTGAAGGCAGAGACTACACCCAAGACTGCCCGACTCCAAAGCCCTAAAGCATTAGGAAGCAGCTGGCCAAGGTGGGACCTGTGCTCTGGAGAACAGCTTCCCGGGCCTGGGCTGGAGGGGGCCCAGCAGCCCCTGGCTCTCACCCGCGGGAGCCAAAGTAGCCATCTGTGTCGGGGAAGGCAGAGCAGTACTGGCGGAAGTAGCAGTTGAGGGGTGAGGCGAAGCACTCAAAACTGACACCAAAGAGACGGTGGAGGGCCTCGAAGACGTGCACGGGCAGCGATCCCTGCAGGCCTGTCCCCTCGTAGAGGCCCACGCCAAACATCATCTGCAGAGTGGCCACAGCGTCAGGGGCTCGGCCTCCCCACTCCCTCCAGAGGAGCCCCCACCACTGTTCCGGGCCTGTACCTGGTACCGTCGGAGAAGACACCAGACCCGGGGCAGGAACCTCTCAAAGGCAGAGTCATCGATGCAGCTGTAGCGGTAAAGGAGCCACTGTGGGACAGAAAGCAGTGGGCTTCAGCAGTGCTCCCTCACTCCCTCATCACTGGCGGCCTCTGGGTCAAGAAAGATCTGGCCCTCACTCCTCCCATTGTGGGGACCTGCCTCCCCCTGCCCCCAGCTCTTACCAGCTTGCTGAAGTAGTTCCGGCTGACCTTGACCATCTCTCCCTTATACCGGATGCAGACCACGTTATTCTCCATATGCATCTCCACGCTGGGCATGGGGGGTGCAGACACGGCCAGCCGTACTGGGTAGCAGTACACCAGGCGGGGCTCCACCTCGGGGGCCTCCCCCTCCTCTGTGGGCACAGAGAGCAGTGAGGGGCCACCCTGCCCGGCTCTGCCAGTTCTCACCCCGGACAGCCTCCATGCCTACTACATGCCGGGTGCTTCACACACGCATCCCAGTAACCAAGGAGGTAAGTCTCATCCCATGGAGCAGTAAACTGCAGCTCAGTTCAGTAACAAAGCAAACAGCCTGGCAATTGGCGGTGGCAAGAACTGGTGGCCTGTGTTGACATGCTCTGTACTCACACAGGCCCCATTGTGCCATGCCTCAGGGCCTGGTAGGTACGCAGACTCCAATCTGTGGGTCTTGCTGCCGTGCAGAAGTATGAGAGCTGCACCGCCTTCATCATCATAGTTACAGTATCTTATTTAGAGATCCTTTTTAGGCCAAGCACTTTGAGTTACCACTGAATCCTCATCTGATCCTATGGCCAGGTATCATACCTCAGTCTGGGGAAACTGAGGCTTGCAGAGACTGGATGTAAACGCAGGTCTACCTAACTACTCACCCCCTGGCCTGTCTTTCTCTCCCACCTTCTGGCTCTCCCCCTCATCACTTCTCCCTGTTTCCTAGAGGAGTGCTGAGAACCCCTAGCCAAAGGACAGAGCAGGTCCTGCCCCAGACACTGCTGGGAAAAATGGGCTTCCCCAAACCAGCCTGTGGCCTTGAGGCTTAGCCACACTTGTCCTTTCAATCAGGGCTGGGTAGACAGAGGTGAAGGCATCACAGCTGGCCCCCTGCCACCTGGCCCCCTACCTGGGATGTTGTTCTCCTTGAGGATGGCAAGGTGCTTCTCTCGGATCCGTTTGACGTACTCCAGGGAGATGTGGTAGATCTTACTGCAGATGCCTTCCACAGAGTCTTTGGCCGCGGCTGAGACGTGGGGGCCACACTGCCTCCGCAGATGCTCCAGGCGATCCTGGAGGAGACACTCCTGATCAGGGCTCTCAAGGGCTGGATTCCAGCAGTCCTCATTTTGAAACTGGCTCTGCTACTTACTAACTGTGTCACTTGGACAAATCCCTTGGTGTCCTGAATCTTATTCCTCGACTGTTAAGGGAACACAAAATACTTACCTAACAAGGCAGTTTGATTACTAACTGTGATCAGTCCCGTTAAGGGCTTACCAAGCCCCTGACGTAGAATAAGTATCCCATAAATGCCAGCACTTACTGTCAGAGTTACACTGTGCCAGATCCCATGATACTTGCTGGGGAAACAGACAAACCAGGCACAGTCCTCGCTTATAAAGCATTTATAGTCTATTAGGGAGACAGACCATTACAAAGTGGGGTCCTTGGTCATTGCAGATTTGAAATCTGAGCTTTTAGCGACTTGCAAGGATAACTGTAGGCATTTGTAATTTTGTTGAATCACAGTGTGAAAGTGATGAGTGAAAATGAGTCACTCTGGCTAGTGAGTACACCTACCTTTGTCACTCTCTACGTGTCAAGTACACAGTTACTAGCGTGAAGTGCGAAACCTTGTCTCTTGTGAAAAATGGTCCTGAAAAGAAAGCCCATTGCTAGTGCTGGTGGAGAGTTAAAGGAAGTGATGGGTTTGGGCCAGAGAACAGAACTGTTTTGGACACATTCAAGTAGGGAACTGGATCTGGTGGTAGCTCTTAACTGTGATATAAGCACACACACCCAAGAAAAGGCAGTTGTCAATCTGTTTCCAAAAATCTACTCAAGGGAGATGTTGAACATCCATTAAGTTGAAAGGGCAGCTACTTAATGGTGTGTGGCCAAGCACAAGATTCCATTAAGAACCTTATTGGAAATGTTCCTTGGGAGAAAGCCAGGAGCCTAGACAAACATCTCCAGTTTGGGGACCGATAAGTGTCAGAGGTCTGCTGTACTGCACAAGAACAGGCTGCTGTGGGGCCCTGCCCAGCCTGGGCAGGCAGAGTGGGCCTCATGGAGGAAGTGGCCACAGAGCTTTTCCACTGGCCTCCTTGACCAGGGCTACTCACCATGTAGTCCTCCTTGGAGGCTGAGTGGTCCTTCCGCAGCCAGCTGAAGGTGTCCTCCACATTCCACTTAACCACCTTCCTGCTGTCGGGGGATGCACTCCTGCCAGTTGAGGCACAGAAAGGGTAGGCTGTTTAAGTGTCTGCTCCACCCTCCTCCCATCCTACTTCCACTGGCATCTGGGATCAACCCCTGGGTATACATCGCAGCCCTTGTTCCACCTTTGGGAGCCGGCCCCACTTCTGTCACCAAAAGCAATGACAGAGCCCTGAAGAGTGGGCCAGATGGCCTATGACCTCCCACACTCTGATCACAGACTCATCTTGCTAGGTGCAGGAGAGAGACAAACCTGGATTCGATGAGCCGCCTGGCAGCCTCTGCATATTTAAAAAGCAGGCGCTTGGCTTCCTCCCGGAACTTGATTCGGGACAACCTGGGTTACAGAGTGGGCAGAGTTAGAACCTTCTACACAGGACTGGACACACAAAGCAAATGGCCCTGGGTCAGCCCAGCTGCGAGGTTGCACCTGATGGGAATGTCATTCATGATTTCACGAAACATGGAAGGCGACACGACTGGTTCGCAGTTGCTCGGCAACAGAGGGTCAGAGCCTTTGTCCACGACCTTGCGCTCCAGCATCCAGCGGTTGAAAGATTCCCGAGGTGGCTCAATACCTGCAGGACAGGAGAGCTGATGAAGGTCTGGATTTAGTTAGTGGACTCCCCACAGGCCTGGCACCAGGAGGCATCACGTGGGCATTAGAGGTACACAGTCAACAAGACAGCCCATTCTGAGAAGCGCTAGTTTTATAAAAGGTGTGTTAATAAGCGTTACAAAGGGTAAAAAAGGGAGACGGAGGGATTCTATATTTCAGCAAAGTTAAGCAGGTTTATTTACTAACTAAATTAATAAAAGCTGTAGTTTATTGAGCACTTTCCATCCCACTTACTCCTTGTAGTAATCCTGTGAGGTACAGGTAATTTCCTTTTTATGTCCTTTCATGATACATAAAAAAGCTCCAACAGTGCTTGGGAATAGGAAGCACTCTGGAAGTGTTAATGATTATTTTCGTGGTTCTGTTGTTACTGATCCCAGCCATCTTTTACGTAGGCACTGTTATCGTCCCTATCTTAAAGATGAGGAAACTTAAGTGCAGAGAGGTTAAGCCATGAGCCCAAGATCACAGAGCCAGCACTTAGTGGAGATGGGACTCCAAGAGGCCTGTCCCCTCCACAGTGCACGCTCTCAACCACTGGGCTCCACTGTGCCATTCCTCAAGTCCACCTGGCCAACCCTGGCTCTTGCTAAAGGTGGATGGAAATAAAGGAGGCCGAGGCCAGGAGGCTGTTACCCTCTCGCTGCTGGCACAGCTCCCGGTAGTGCTGCCGAAGCTTCAGGATGAGCTGGGAGCGGAGCAGTTCCACCTCAGGATGTGGGGGCAGCACCTCTGAAGGTCCCCGGTGCTTGATGACAGCATTGGTCTGGATGTCCAGGTCCCAGTAGACCCTTGGAGCACAGATGGAGCAATGAGAAAAGTAAAGAAAAGGGAAGGAGGGGTGCCCTGCCTGCCACCACATCCCACAGTCCGATCAACCATGGGCCCCCAAGCCAGTCACCAGGGACTCACTCAGTGGGTCGGAGGAGAGCTGCCTGCTGTTTATCTTCAGGGGACGTCCCCCAAATCTTCAGCGTTGGGGTTCCTGGGATGCTGGGGGAGCTGGGCACCGATGGGCCCATGGGTGTCACGGGGATTTCAATCTAGAGCAACAGAGTCAAAGGCATCAGGTCAGGACAGCTGGCGTATGGTTCCAACACCATGTGCACCTGATGATCTGTGCCCCAGGCCCCCTCCTGACCAACCTGCCGATGCCCAGCCCTTGCAGGGAACCTGCTGGCTGCCTGCCTGGGCTGGCCGCTTACCAGCCAGTTCCTGAGAACCCACAGACACTCACCTTGGGCTTCTTCACACCATTGCCGCTTGGCTGCTCTTCCAAGAGCTGCCGCTTTCGGGGCTTGTTCTCAGCTGGGGGGGTTTCCACCAAACTTGAGTCTTGGGGCAGTGGGGTTGCATTCAGCCCCAAAGGGTCCGACTGGTGGAGGGAGACCAGCAGAGTTGCAACCAGGGCCAGCGGCTCAGGAGTCCCAGTACTGCAGAATCCTGATGCCCTCCCACCCCCTGCTCCTACTCCTTGGAGAAGAGCAGAGGGAGCTGGGATGCAGAAAGAACACTGGGCTCCACTCCTGCCTGCTACTTGCAACTGTGGGACTTTGGGAGGAGTTACTTCCCTTCCTAACCCTCACCTTCAAAACGGCTAAGCCCTACCTCACCATTGAGAAGATTATTAAATGAGTCAATGAATATGACCAACTTAACACGACATCTGGCATGAGATCAGCACTCAGTGCACGTTAATGTCTTTTCCTTAAGTACCAGAAAGTAAGTCAGGAATAAAGGAAAAACTCAAGAATGCTTGTTTTTTAAAGAGCAAGGCCCTGTGAAGGGAACTCCTTTGGTGACACAGAGTATGAGTGTGATGGTAAGCAGTGTGGCCCTAATATCACATCAGTGCAAGTCCTGCTCTGCCTCTTACTGGCCTGAGGTCTTGGGCCAGTCATTTCCCCTCTCTGAGCCTCAGCATCTTCGTCTGCAAGATGGGGACTGCACCCAGAAAAAAAAGTCTGCCCCAACTGACAGGATCCAAAAGCCCAGTTCCCGACAGCCACCTGTGCTTGTGCTTCCCCTATCACAGTGACATTCCAGTCCCTAGAATGCGCTTCTCCTCCCCTCTTACCACTTTCACTTGGCTAACCTTCTCACCTTAAACGCTAACTCACAGAGAAACTGTCCCTGTCCCCACCAGTTCCCCAGCCTGGTCAGGATCCCTGCTGCACTCTAACCCCACTGTGTGGGCAGGTGCCACACTGTGATCCCACTGGCCCCCTCCAGTAGACCGTGTGCCCACGAGAGGGCAAGGGCAGGACCAGGTCTATCTTGCTCACAACTGCATCTCAAGCACAGTGCCCAAAACGTAGTACAAGTTCAATACCACACGCTATTATAATCGTCTGTTTACGTGTCAATCTTCCCTATTTGAGCGTAGGTTCCATGAGGGCAGGGATTTTGTCTGTCTTGCTTGTCACAGTACCCCCAGGTCCTGACGCAAGGCTAGGCACCTGACAGCTGCTCAGGGTACATTTGGGGAAGGCCCAGATGCCAGAAGCTGCTCCGAGACCCCCGCCCTAGTCCAGCACTCACAATCACATCATGCTGGCCCAGCACAGGCATCTCCCAGAGGGACTGGTTGGTGAATCGGTTGAAGTAGTAGGGGCGGTTTTCCCTCCTGCTCCAGCACTTCTCCCAGCCCGCATGCACCAGCTCCTCTGCAAACAAGCGTAGAACCCAGCCAGGGTCAGGGCTGCTCCTGGGGCACCCTTCCTGCCCCACCACCCCACCACTGCCCCTCGCCAGTACCTGGGAGGTCCTGCACCAGGCGGATGGGCTTTGGAGAGCAGGGCTGGCTCTGACTGGAGGTGCCCGGGGAGTGACTCAGCAGAGACGCTTCCTCCCGGGGGCTGCCGTGATTCTCATTGGCCATCTCAGCACCCACAAAGGACCTGCCACACAGAGGACCAAAGGGTGTCAGGGCGAGCAAGGCAGGAGGTCAGCTCCAGCCCCCACCCCCCACCACCAATTACAATCCACAGAGGGCCTCAGTGACCACTTGCAGACGTGGAGAAATCCATCCAGTCCTGTCCTGGAGGGTCGGCATGCCACCAAAGAAGGGACCCTGGGATCTCAGTTGCAGGCCCCTCAACAGTAAAATGGGTGCACTCCTGTTGCTCCTTCTGCCTAAAATACTCCTCCAATTCTCTGCCTGACAGGCCACTAGGTTCCCATCCTCCAGGAAGCCACCTTCGACTCTCCCCAAGCTAGGTGGTCAGAGCCCCTCCTCAAGCCATGAACACCTCACTGTAGCACTCAGTCTGGCCTACCACCTCAGTTTGTCTCCGTTAGACTGTCAGAACTCCCAGGACTAGGAAGAGTGTCCAGTTCGGCACTCTCCAGTGCTCAGTATGGTACCTGGACCCAACAGGTGCTCTATTCATTCTGAAAATGTTTACAAAGCGCCAAGAGTGACAAACGAGACAGAACAGGGTCTGCCCTTGAGATGCCATTCCCACAATAAGGAATAGTAACTCCTCCTCCTTCCTGTTCCTACCCAGGAAAATCTAACAGGAACAAACCACTGCCCAGGAAGGGACATGTCATCTAATTGGATGCTTCATTCTATACTACAGAGCAGGAAGCAATCTGGTGCTAAAAGAACCAATGGGACTGAAAAGGAATGTCTAGTGCTGCCTTCGGCAGCACACATACTAAAATAGGAATAGCTAATTCAGTCTATCCTAATCCCCAGGTGAAAATTTACTTTAAATACCAGGAAAGAGAGTTCCTTCAGCTCTGTATTCCCTATACCCCAACCCAAAGCACACCCAGCACACGCCTCAGTGGCCAAAGTGGTTCCCAACCTGGCTATCAGACTCCTAGGGTGCCAAACAAGATCGGATTGGTGACCCTGAAGTTGTTTCCAATATGTCACAACACGCAAAAGAAACCAAACATTTACCCACAAAAAGACCACAAAGGCACCATAACATCAGTTATCTTTGCTTGCTGATATTTTATCAACTCATTGTGGTCACAGTGATTATCCCATGCTGATCAGAAGCTCTGACTGGCTGTTGATGACATCATAGGAATCATCGGGACACTGATTTTATTGTACACTCATAGACGTCTTTGTTAACTTAGAAAAGGAAAAGTGAATGGTTACTTCATCGGTACAGTCTGGCAGCTAAAAATGCGGGAAGCAAGAGGACACACACAACAAAAGGGGACCAGGATAACAGAACCGTTTGGAACCACTGACCAAGGAGAGAAAAAACTGTAGCTGCCTTGGTTCTCTGGGGAGAAGGGATTCTTGGTGCCTTGGGGGCTGAGCTCATAGGTCTCAAGGCTGAACGAGGTCCCTCTTTTTCTCACCCTCTGGGGTCTGCAACGCTAGCATGAGAGGGTTTTCTTCTCCAGCCGGAGGGACCCCACGTCACAGGGTCCCACAGAGGCAGGGGGAAGCCCGCAGGAAGGCTCAGCACAGGTGGGTGGGCTGGTCAGCAGTGGAGTGGACTGGGCCCCAGGGGATTCCTTGCATCAGCAACTGCAGAGCAAACAGAAAAGAGAGTCATAGACCTGTGAAATGCTGCAAAGCAGGACAACAGCAATAAGGGCAATGAGACAGAGCAAGATGGGAGCCCTCAGGACAAGGCAGTACACACTGTGGGAGATCTGTGGACTCAGGGGATGAAAATGGTACTTCTCAAGCTTTCCAACCAACGAGTTCACCTTCAAGGACTTGCAGCCTGCACAGCCACACAGGGCCCAGTGTTGAGCAGGGCCCTAAGCATGGTTTAATGCTCTGCTGTCAACGTCTTGTAATTTTTAATATTTCTAATAAGGTGCCCACATTTTCACCTTGCACACTGGACCCTGCAAATCGTGTAGCTGGTGCTGCCAACCAAAGTATCCCTAAGATAACAGAAAAGTGAACAAATATATATATCACAGATTGAGGGGGGCCACAATCCCAAGCCACTAACAGTGAGTGAAAAACATACTTCTTCTAAATCAGGTCTTTAAAAAAAAAAAAAAACCTTGCAAATGCATTATGTAACAGTGTTTTCATCCTTATTGGAAAATACTTTCCCCAAGAAATAGTGTGCGATACTGACGCACCAGGCAGATACTGCACAGGAATCACAAGCAGCAGGGCTTAGTGAGGCCAAACAGGGAGGCTGCAGCGCTTCCCAAACCAGGTGTGCATCAGAACCATGGGGGGGGGGGTTGCAAAAAAAAATTCAGGTGCTGCCCCAATGGTGTAGTGGTTAAGTTCACTTGCTCCACTTCAGTGGCCAGCGGGGTTCACAGGTTCAGATCCCAGGCGTGTACCTACACACTGCTTGTGAAGCCATGCTGTGGCAGCATCCCACATAAAGTAGAGGAAGATGGGCATGGATATTAGCCCAGGGTGAATCTTCCTAACCAAAACAAAAGCTAAAAAAAATAAATAAACCTTCAGACTCCTGTCCCTCGCTCCACATGTTGAGTCAGAAATGGGGAGGGGAGATACACAAGAAATGGTCCTTTTTAAACACACCCCAATAATGGGATTGGGAAATGGGATGACTAATTTTTTTCACTTTACACCGTTTCAAACCTTTACCAATTTTTTACGATTAAAACAATTTTTTTAATTCCCCAGGTATGCAGGAGGTCAGCTACGTAAGTATCAGCTCTGGGTCTGGATGGACCTGGGTTCCAGAAATTTCTGCTGCTTTCAGACTTACAAACGCAATCACTCAACCTCTACGGTCTCTCCGGTAGAGTCTAGCAGAGTGTACTCTCAGTAAGAGATAACTGCTATTATTAAGATGACATTATTTATCCTGCCGCTTCCCGGCCCCCACGCATACCGCAGTCTGACAGCGCCGAACAGCTTAAGGATAACCTGTATCTGCGCAACCAGAAGAACCCACCAGAAGGAAGCGAGTCCGATTCCGGGATTGGAGGAGAACGGGGCGGGATCATCTCAGTAATACACCAATCAGAATCCTCCAGCCCAGTAGGGAGGAGTCAAAGAACTTGCGAAGTGCGCAGGCGCGGGGGCGCGCGAAGGCAGAGCGACAGCCGGAGCGCGCGCACCTTCCCCTCCCCCCAAGCCCAGCAGGGGCGGGCTGTTAGGCGCGCGCGCGCCGGCCCATCTCTCGGGCTCCGCCCCCCGCCCCGCCGCGCGCTCCCGCCCCCGGGCTGAGGCGACTCAGAGTCGGAGCCCGACACAAAGGCGGTGGCGGCGGCAGCAGCGGAGCGGCCCTAGAGGCCGCTCCGCCCGCGCTCTCCGGGCCTACCTCCCTCACCCAGGCCACCAGCCCGGCCGCCCACCCGCGGGCCTAAGATGGCGGCGGCGGCAGAGACGGGGCAAGCGGCGGCCCCGAGCGGAAAGCGCCAGAGGAGCTACCGCCGCCTGGCTTCGGATCCCCGGACCCTGGCGCGGCTCGCGGCGGGACGGTGGCTTCCTGGGGCTCTTACCTGCCCGAAGCGGACTTGAGGGGACGCGGCCACACGTTCTGCTCGACCGCCCGTTTTGCCGCCTCCGCCTCGCCCTCCCCAGCGCCGCTGCCGCCATCTTGTGTCCCGGGCCGGGACTCCGCGCAGCGCATGCGCTGGTACCGCCTCTGAGGGATCGTGCCGCTGCCGTGCCGCCATCTTGAGTGTGGCAGGGGCGGCCGGCTCTTCAGACCCTGCTTGCTTTCGGCCCCTTCCCCTTCCCCCCGTCCTTCCTTGTTGTTCCATGCGAGTGTAAGAAGGGGGAGGCAGTTTTGCGGGCCCTGGGGTGTGGACTGAGGAAGGAACGAACTCACAAGCACGCTCCCTGCCTCAGTTTCCCCCACGAGCACCCCCGCTGCGGCCGGAGGACCTCGGTGGGCGGTGCGCCGGCAGGGTCGCACTGAGAGTGCGCACCAGGGGGCGCGGGGCGGGCTTGGAACCTGCGGGAGCTCGGCTCCGTCGCCGACCTGGGGCGGAATCTTGGTGACGTAGGCTCTGGACGTAGCGGGGTCCTGGGTCCTACCCCTGGCGCCGCTGTGCCACTTTCGGCCAGTCGCTTGCTCTCTCTGGGCCTCTCTGTCTAGAATGTTTCCCAGGCATTTCCCGTATCCAGGCTGCATGCAAATTGAGCGGTCTCCCGTAATGAGGCTGCACAAGCTATAAGTGCTTTTGAGAAGAAGAAATTTAAAACGGTAGTGGGAGACATACAGTAAAGATGGCTTTTGGCAAAGTTGGGAAACGAAATGCATCAGAGGGGCTTTCCAACACTCACATATCTATGGCTACTAGTTGCAGTGCACAGCATCACTGAGACCTCAAACCCCGTGCCCGACTCCCTGCAGGATTCTTGGGAGGGGACGACTCACTAGCTCCACCTCCCTGTGGCCTCCCGAGTAAACAGACCTCGCAGTGGCGTCTGGAGAGGAAGGCAAGCTTGGCACCTGCTGTTGGACCTGCGCGTCCCGGGTGGAGGCAGAGGCTCTGGTGTCCGTGGTGCCTGGCGCCGTGCAGCTTGGTGGGGGTGGAGGAATGTCCCCAAACCGGAGGCAGGAGTAGGAACGGTAAATTAAGAACTAGGGTTCTCTTCAGGCCGACCAGGTTCAAACCCCTGCTCCTCCAGCCGCTTTAAGCTTTAGTTTTCCCTAGTGGAAGATAAGTCCGCCTATCTCATAAAGGTTTGGTGAGAATTAACTGGGATGATGCTTGTCAAGTACTCGGCGCTTTAAGTGCCTGGCGCTTAATAAATGTGGGCTATTCCCACCTCACAGGGTGTGAGGATTGCTCCAGGTAGGGCTGAGCCTTGCAGAAATGAACCAGCTCCACGCAGGCGCAGCAGGTGCCGCCCATCCTGCCCGCAGAGCACACAGTCCGCTTGGGAGGCTTGGCAAGAAGTCGGATGCCTGGTCCCCACCTCAGACCTGCGGAGGAGGGCTAGCTTCCCCCTTTGCCTAGGGCGGTCTCGATTTATGTCTGTTGCCCTGGCATAAGTATTAATGTTGCCTCCTTTCTCAAACATGCCCTGGTTTGGACAATAAATTATGTAGTCACTCTAGACTTACAGAGTGCCCAGTTTTACAAGCTCCCCAGCCAGTTCTTAACACTGGAGTGTAAAAACTACGTAGTGATTGTTATCTGTTCTTGCTTTTGTGTTTTCAAAGTATTTGCTCATTCGTTGTTCAGTTCTTCTCATTGACCAAAGCACCAAGCATCCCAACTGCCCTTCTTGTTTTACAGTGTAGTGCTCTGCAAGAATCTGAGAGTAGGAATTTTCTGAAGTCTACACGGAGGCTGGGGGCAGGGGGCAGGGGTGAGTAATTGTCCAGGTTCACACAGCCATGAAGTAACAGAATTGGGATTTTAAGCCCAGGGTTCCGAATGCCAAAACCCAAGCCTGGTTCCAGAAAACCACTCTGCTTCCCTCACCTGTGGAGAAGGGAATCTGGACTCTGGGGGAGTGACTTGTCTGAGCTCACATGGTGGTCCTGGACATTTCCACTTCAATATCTTGCAGATTTCTCTAACTCAGAGGGCTGAACACTGCGCTTCACTTTTTTTTTTTTTTTTTTTTTTATGAGGAAGGTCAGCTCTGAGCTAATATCCATGCCAATCCTCTTTTTGCTGAGGAAGACTGGCCCTGGGCTAACATCCGTGCCCATCTTCCTCTACTTTATGTGGGACGCTGCCACAGCGTGGGCTGACAAGCGGTGTGTCGGTGCGCGCCTGGGATCCGAACCCCGGCCGCCAGCAGCGGAGCACGTGCACTTAACCTTTGTGCCCCAGGGCTGGCCCCTGCTCTTCACCTTTTTCATCTGCCTCCCCAAAACTGTTCCTCCCAATATATTCCTCATCTCCTCCTTCTCACTTTCCACATGTAGTCAAAACCAACCTCTTTTCTCCAACCTCATGTCCACTACCTTAGAGCAAGCCCTGTTATTTTTTAAACCTTTTTATTGTTAAGAATAGCACACATACAGAAAAGTGCACAAAACAGAAATGTAAAACGATTTGTCGCAGTGAACACCTGGGCAAACATCACTCAGGCCAAGGTATTGTCAAGGACAGAGTAATCACTGTTCCCACTAATTTGTGATAATCACTTTATTGCTTTTATTGTTTTACCACCTAAGCATGCATCCTTGAACACTGTAGTTTCGTTTTGCCTATTCCTTGAACTTTTTTTGTGTGTGTGTGAGGAAGATTAGCCCTGAGCTGACATCTGGTGCCAATCCTCTTTTTGCTAAGGAAGACTGGCCCTGGGCTAATGTCTGTGCCCATCTTCCTCTACTTTATATTTGGGACGCCACCACAGCCTGGCTTGATATGCGGTGCATAGGTCTGCGCCTGGGATCCAAACCCACAAACCCTGGGCCGCTGGAGCGGAGCGTGCAAATTTAACCACCAGGCCAGCCCCTGTTCCTTGAACTTTATATAAATGGAATTGTGCAGTCCTGTTTCGGGTTGGCCTTCTTTTGCTCCACGTTGCACTCGGAAGACTCATCCATGTGGTTGCATATAGCTACGGTTAGTTCATTTTCATTGCTGTATTCTCTCTTCCGGTGTATATGGATCTATTCCACTGTTGGGAGATATTTGCAGCCCCTCACCCCCTACCTCTTTTCTGATTTATTACAGTGGTCTCCAAACTGGTCTTCTGGTCCTCCAGGCTTGCTTGTCTCCTAGTCCGTAATCCACCCTGCAGTCACAGGGATCTCTTTAAGTCTGGTCATATCGCAAATCTGATCAAGTCACCCTGAGCGTAAAACCCATGAATGTCTCCCCATTGGCTACAGGATAAAGTCCCAAACCCTTTACTTGGCTTGTAAGACCATAATTATAATGAGAGCTACCATAGCAGAGCGTTTACTATGGGCTGTGCGTTCATGTTATCCATTTGTGTACATTTATGTACATTCATGTTATTCATGATCTGGACCTTCAAACCATCTCCCCGTCTGGGCCCAGCCATCTTGAACTACATGTAATTTCCCTAACTGTGCTGGGTTCCCTCTTGAAGCTGGGCCATTTCTCTCACTCTTCCTCCCCTCTTTGCCTAACTCAGCCTTCAAGTCTTAGCTTAGATGTCACCTCCACCAGGCAGCATTCCCTGAACTCACCTCCACCCAGGCTAGGTCAGGTGCCCTCTTCTGTATTCCCACAGCAGCCTGTGCTCAGTGTTTGTCAGTTTCCTTCATCCACCAGGCTACGGACTGCTTAAGGGCAGGGCTGGGGCTTGTTCACCCCTGTCGTCCCTATGCCCAGTGCTGTGCCTGACCCTCTGTAAATATTTGTTGACTGTCGACAGACCGCACTGGGTTGAAGTCTGGGTGACTTTTTCAGGTATCCCATTTCGATTCTGGGCTCTGGTTTCTGTGGTGGGAACACCAAGGCAGCGCCCTTTGAGATGCCAAGAAAAGCATGAGCCGCATGCTGTGGCAGAGTCCCTGCCAGCAGCCTGGAGTCCTCTGCTCCCAGCCTGGGGGGAGCAGGTCGAGCAAAGATCCTGGGACTTTCAGGCATGCCATCAACTTTTCTGAAGGAAGAAACCTTGACAGACAGCAGCGATGGGTTGGCAGACATGACTGGCGTAAGTAGGGCCTCCAGCATACCTGGTCCTGGCTGGGAGCCTGCTGTCAGGGCCTCTAAGGACCCCAGCCTCAACTCAAACAAAGCCCTGCCTCCGTGTTAAAGCAGAAATGTAAACCTACAGACTCAGGTTGCCACAGACCTTAACCCCTTTGTTTTTTTTTTTGTGCTACAGCAAGAAGCTGCTGAGAAGGGACCACACATTTCAACCCCTGAGGTCCTGGCGGTTGGGGAAGGGAGGCTCCAACACAATCCTGGTCCAAGTTGCCCCCAAGCCAGGCCGGGCCTGAGCTGCCCTTAGACCCTCTTCTGCAGTTTAAATAACACTAAGCCAATTTGCAAGGCGAATGGGCCTGGCCCCAGAAGAGCTATGGAAGGGAGGCTTCCACCCCAAACTGTGGTTTCCACAGGGAGTGGCTCTCTGCCATTCTGGGGCCAGATGAGAGAAGCCGTTTAGGCCAGGAATAGATGAGGGGAATGGGGCGTCTCCTCTGGTCTTCCCGGCCCTGTGAGTGTCTGATGTGGTGTCATCCTCCCGTCCATTTCTTCACTCAGCTGGGCCCAATTATGTGTTGAGGGCTGTCCTAGAACCTTGAAAACCAGCGATAAGACAGGCTCTTTGTCCTCAGGGAGCCCACAGAGGAGTGGGGGAGGCAGACACGTAAAAAAAACCCTCTGCTACAGGGAGACAGGGGCTCTATTGGGATGACCAGGGGGTGGGCGTGCAAAGGAGAAGTCTTCAGAAGAGATGACAATGAGCTGAATCCTGTTGGGAGAATAGGATTTTCTAGGTGGGCAAGGAAAGAGGAAGGATACAGCCTGTGCCAATGCCTGGTGGTGTGGAAAGGTATAATTTGTTGTTAGTGCCGTCGAGTTGATTCCGACTCCTAGTGACCCTGTGTACAGCAGAGTGGAACACTGCCCGGTCTGTTTGCACCATCCTCTCATCTTCTGGAGCTATATCAGACAATGCTCCACTGCTATTCATAGGGTTTTCGTGGCCAATTTTTTCAGGAGTGGGTGGCCAGGTCCTTCTTCCTAGTCTGTCTTAGTCTAGAAGCTGGGTGACTCTGCTGGTATTTGAAATACCGGTGGCATAGCTTTTAGCATCACAGCAACACGCAGCTGCCACAGTATGACCACGGAAGACAGGTGGTGTGGTTCCCTGACCGGGAAACGAACCTAGGATCGCAAGTGAGCGCGCCAAATCTTAACCACTAGACCACCAGGGCCAGCCAAAAGGTATGGTATGTTTGAAGAATAGTCAGCCTGAGCCCTGCCAGGGAACAGGGGAGATGCGGGCAGAACCGGAGACTTGGAACCCCAATTCAGTCCCTGTTTTGTGTTAGCACTCAGCATCCCCAGGTGGTATTTGGGTCATCTCAGGATGGGGGTGAGGGGGCACCTGTGGTGGTCCCCTCTACCTTCCCACCCATTTCCTCTGATGCCCATTTCTCGACTTTGGGCAAAGTGGCCAAGGGCCAGGATGTTTACCCCCGTATGGGCTGAGTCTGCAGAACTAAATCCCAGACTTCTCCAAAAAAGAAACTGGGGTGACAGCTGGCAGCTTCCTGTAAGTCTGAGATCAGAGGAAAATTTGACCTAGAGAGGAGGAGGGGAGGACACCAGTTGAGCCCGGGGCCCAGCAGAGGGGTTCCTAGGACACCTGGCTTCTAACCCAGAGATCTCAACCCTGGCTGGGAAAAACTTTTCACAGCTTTATTGGGGTATAATTCACATACCACAAGATTCACCTGTTTCAAATATACAATTCAATGATTTTTAGTAAATTTACACAGTTGTGCAACCATCACACAACTCAGTTTTAGAACATTTCATCACCCCAAAGAGATCTCTCATGTTTGCAGTCAACACCTCTTCCCACACCGCAGTTCTAGGTAACCACTATTCTACTTCTGTCTATATAGATTTGCCTTTTCTGGACCTTTCCCATAAATGGAATCATGCAAAATGTAGTCTTTATGTCTTGGTTCTTTCACTTTGCATAATGTTTTTGAGATTCATCCATGTCGTAGTGTGTATCAGTCGTTCATTCTTTTTTGTGTGTGTGTGTGAGGAAGATTAGCCCTGAGCTAATATCTATTGCCAATCCTCCTCTTTTTGCTGAGAAAGATTCGCCCTGAGCTAACATCCATGCCCATCTTCCTCTACTTTATATGTGGGACACCTGCCACAGCATGGCTTGATAAGCGGTGTGTAGGTCCACACCGGGATCCAAATCTGTGAACCCTGGGCTGCCGAAGCAGAGTGTGCGAACTTAACTACTAGGCTGTTGGGCCAGCCCCAAGTCGTTCACTTTTTTTTATTGCTGAACAGTATTCCATTTTACAGATATACCACGTTTTGTTTATCTGTTTATCAGTTGTTGGACATTTAGATTGTTTTCACTTTTTGGCTATTCTGAATAGTGCTGCTATGAACATTCATGTACAAGTGTTGGTGTGAACGTACATGAATGTCTAGGAGTGGCATTGCTGTATAACAAATGTATGTTTAACTTTATAAGAAACTGCCAAATGTTTTCCAAGGTGGCTGCACCATTTTACATTCCTAGCAGCAATGTATGAGGGTTCTAGTTCCTCCATATCCTTGCCATTACTTGTTATTGTCAGTCTTTTTTATTATATTCTGCCAAGGATCTTCTTTGAAAACACCCACCGATGCCTAGGCTCCACCCCAAACCAACTAAATCAGAATCTTGGGGTTTGGAGCCCAGAAATAGGTATTTAAAGCAAAACAAAACAAAACAACAACCTCCCTACTTTTTTGTGTGTGTGTGTGAGGAAGATCGGCCCTGAGCTAACATCCATGCTAATCCTCCTCTTTTTGCTGAGGAAGACCGGCTTTGAGCTAACATCTATTGCCAATCCTCCTCCTTTTTTTCCCCAAAGCCCCAGTAGATAGTTGTATGTCATAGCTGCACATCCTTCTAGTTGCTGTATGTGGGACGCGGCCTCAGCATGGCCGGAGAAACGGTGCGTCGGTGCGCACCCAGGATCCGAACCCGGGCAGTCAGTAGCGGAGCGTGCGCACTTAACCGCCAAGCCACGGGGCCGGCCCCAACACCCTCCCTACTTTAAAAGCTGCTAACGTGCAGAAGGGTTGAGAAGCAGTGGTGTAACTTTAGGCCTGACGTTCTGTCCCACAGGGCCCTGGGAGGAAGCTCAAACTGGCCAGCAGCCTCTGCCACACCAGGAAACATGGGCTTGGGGGAGGGAAACAAAACGCCCCCGCCCCGCAGGAAAGCACGCGTACAGTCCGGGGGCAGATGGGACTATTGGACGAAAGGGCCTGGGAGTGGATTGGGTCAAGGAGTCCGGATTTTACCACAGCCAGCTGAGATCCTGAGAGGTCACCTCCCACGACCTCAGGGACTGTCCAGGCCTCTGAAGAGATTAGGAAAGTATGACATTCCTGGCTGCAGACCAGCTCCAGATAACCCTGGGGAAATGTGAGGACATGGGTGGTGCCAGCAGGAGGCATTGGGAGCTCAAAGGCTCTGGGGGGGAATTAGGCCAGGGCCACACAGTCCAGGATGCAGTCTTCTCCTTTTGAAGGGTCTGCAGGCGGTGATAACCACCCACTTTCCCTGTGCTGGGCACGGGGGATACAGCCATGAATAAGTGTCAGGCTCCTACCCCCATGGAGCTGATAGTCTACTGGAAGAAACACACAGTAAAGAATTAAACAGAATGACAGGTAATGATGGGGAGGGGGCCTCTCAGTGGGAGTGACATTTGAGTAGAGAGCTGAGTGAATGAGGGCAGCTAACTATGCAAAGGTCTGTGCACTGACATATCTGGCAGAGGGAAGAGTTCATGGAAAGCTTGAGGCTGAGTGAGCTGGTGTGTTCCAAACCATGGTAGAAGATGGAGTTGGAGAGGAAGGTAGGCAGGAGCTGGATCACCGAGAATCTTTCGAGGATCAACGCCAGAGTCCGGGTTTTATTCTGTGTGCAATGGGGAGCGAATGGAGGGTTTTGAGCAGGAGAGTAAAATGCTGTGATTTCTGTTTTTTAGAGATCACTGTGGTTAGTGCAGGGAGACTAGACCTATAGGGGCATAGTGAGGCAGGGAGATGAGGCCAGTTGTCCAGGTAAAAGATGGAAATGGCTTGGACTAGTGTTGGTGCAAATGGAGAGAAGTGTATAGAGGTGGGACATCTTTTGGCGTTAGAGACACCAGGATTTGCTGACATGGGGTAGAGGGAGAAAAGCGAGTAAAGGATGACTCCTACGTTTTGGACTTGAGCATCTGGGTGAAGGATGGTGCCATGAGCTGAGACGGAGAAGACTGAGAGAGGAGCAGAATTTGCTACCAGAGGTGGGGGGTGCTAAATATAGATTGAACTGGGAGGAAGAGCGGAGGGAGGCTGGAGGGCTGTGATGTCCTTTCCCAGCTGGGGAGTCGGCAATCCTTGTTAGATCAAAGCCTGTGTATGTTGGGCCCCCCTCAAAGCCTGTGTATCAGAGCATCTCGGAAAAATGCAAGATGCTGGAATGTGTTGGGTGCTTCTAGCAACCTTTAGGAAGGCCCTGCAAAAAAGAGACAAGGTTAAGCTGAAGATGGTGGCCCAATCTTATTATCAAAAGGAAAGGTCACTACCTCTTGTTGCCCCCTCCCTTCAGTTACTTTGAAATTTTATTACTGGTTTGTGAACTCCAGACATCTAGACAGCCCTGCTACAGCTCCTCCACTCCTTCCTCTAAACAGTGAGAGGCTGGGAAGCCTGTGCTGAGTGACTAATGAAAGCAAGACAGGAGGCTTAGAGGACCGTGGAGAAAAAGGCACCCATGAGTCAGAGTCAGCTAGCAGATTGCAAAAGGCAAAGAAACTGGAAAGGAGGGTGAAGCGTGAAGAAAACAAAGAGGAAAGCAACCAGAGAGGACGAGTGAGGTGCTCGAGGTCAACATCTGAGCTGAGCTGGAGAGGGACCAGGGACAGGGGGGCAGAGGACCCGGGAGCTGGGGAAGTAACACCCCATGAGAAGCTTTGGAATCCTTGAGTTTCAAACCTAGAAGGGCCTTCAGGGACCAGGTGGCCGGCTCCTTCCGCAGAGAAAGGAACTGGTCTGCAAGGAGAAAATGGAAAAGAAAAGGAGAAACTAAAAGACCAGGCCTCCAAGTTTTAGAATCTACAGAAAGGCAGTCAACAGCTCCACCCTGGCTGAACTCAGAAAGCCCCAGGCCTTGATTTCTCTTCATCCCACTTGGTAAATGTCTGGCCCCCCTGGGGGCGGTTCTGTCCAGCTGCTTTCTGGAAACAGGTGGTCCTTCCACCTGTTTGGGGAGATGTAATCAGAGTCTCCTAGTCTGACGTCTCTTCCCCACCCCCACCCCTCCCCTCATTCCAACTGGGTCCCCATCACATGTTCGCAGGCACACCCATGTTGACCAGCACAGGCACACGCTGCAGTGCTCATGGGCTCAGGCAGAGCGAGAGGGAGGGGTCATTTCCTGAGGGGTAGCTTGAGGGGTGTTGGGGTGGGGAATGGTCAGGAGGGGAGATGGGCTGATGCAGCTTCTCCAAGCCACGCAAGGATCCAAGGAAAACACAGCTGGAGACAGGGAGAGGAAGGGGGGAGCCAGGCTCCTCGTGTTGACATCTTGGGCAGAAATCCAACTTGGTATCCTGTGGTCAGTGGGGCCTGTGTTTACTTACTGGGACCAGTTACTTCCCCCTGCTCTACCTCAGTTTCCCAATCTGCAAAACAGGGGCAATAATAGCTACCTCAAGGGATTGCTGTGAGGATTAAATGGGATCATTCAGAAAGAGAGACAATAGAGTGGAGTGGTGAAGAGCACGGGCTTGGGAGCCAGACTGACTTGAGCTAATTACTTCACCTCTCTGGGCCTCAGTTTCCTCATCTGTAAAATGGGGGTGATGATGCCTATCTTAGAGGATGTGATGAGGTGTAAGTGAGTTAGTATTTGTAAAGCACTTTTTGTTTGTTAAACAACTAGCTAATACAAATAACCCGAGACATTGATTGAGACCTTCAGTGTGCCAAGTACTAGGTTTAGCACCTTATATACTTTAGCACATTAAAATCTCACTGCCACCCAGAGAGGTAGGCAGGTACTAGATCATTCCCATTTTATAGATATGGAAACTGAGGCTCATAAAGAGATTGCCTCTAGAACAGGAGTTGGCAAACTATGATCCATGGGCCAAATTCAGCAAGCAGCCTGTTCATTTAAGTATTGTTTATGGGTGCTTCCAGGCTACAAGGGTAGAGTTGAACAGCTATGACAGAGACGGTAGGGCCTGCAAAGCCTAAAATATGTACTATTTGGCCCTTTCCAGGAACAGATTGCTGACCGCTGCTCTAGAAAATGGCAGAAGCAGGATCTGAACCAGGACTGTCCGATTCTGAAGCGCTTATCTGCTTTGCTATCCCGATTTTTGGCAATATCACTGTGCTACGTGCCCAACAGACTAGAAAAGCATTTTTTTCCTGTCCCTTTGAGTGCTGGGAAGTCTCCGCTTCCCTCTTCAAAGCCAGAAGTGAAAGTGGAAATGGATTTGGGGATTCTAATCTCTCCGCCCTTCAAATCAAGGGTGAGGACTCGGGCAGGCTGCGAAAGCCCCTCCTGGGCTGCACATCTGCCAGTATCACTCTGAGGTGGGAGGGTTGGGCGCACAAGTTTTGGGAGAAAGGGGAAACCCATGTGACGGAGAGGGGCTGGCTGACTGGGCAAGTCCCTGCGATCAAGGCCAGCGATCAAGGCCAGCGATCGCACATTCATGTCCCCCAGCCCAGGTCAGGGCTGTATTTAGAGTCAGCTGGACTGAGACTAACACGGTGCAGAAGGGGATAAAGACTCCTGGGTGATGTAGGTATTGCATGCTCCCCAGGGACATTTGAGGGCTCCTAACCAGTTCAGTCACTCAGCAAACATGTATTCAGTACCTACACTGTGCCAGGCTCTGGGAATAAGTGGTGAACCAGATCCCAGCTCTCATGGAGGCAGACCATGTCTCCATTAACCAATAACTTAATAAACCAATATTAAATAGTAATAAGATCTATAAAGAAAATAAACCAGGCTGATGTGATTGAGACTATCTACTAGGTAGGCAGTGAAGGGCTCTCTGGAGAAGTGCCATTTAAGCTGAGACCAAAATGACAAGCAGCCAGCTGTGGGAAGATCAGGTGGAAAAGCATTCCAAGCAGAGGGAACAGTAAGTGCAAAGGCCCTGAGGAGGAAGACTTTAATTTGCGTGTACAAGGAACCAAAAGGCCAGTGTGGCCTTTCATCCTGCTGAATGAAAAAGGGTGAGAGTGGTGGGAGATGAGACAGGGGTAGGCCCTATCGCAGGCCTGGAAATCAGGGCCTGGAGGCAGGAGTTTATTCCAAGTGTGATGAAAAGCCACTGGATGATGGCTAATGATACTGATGATTGTAGCTAACATTTTAGGAGCCCTTATTAAATGCCAGGTGCTTATTAAGCCCTTTCAATGTATTAACTTCTTTAATCCTCACAAGCAATCCAGACGAGGAAACAGAGGCCCCGAGAGGTTGAACCACTGGCCCAAGTTCACATAGCTACATTTAAAGCTCCCTGGGGCTGCTGTGGGGACAGTGAATTACAGGGACAAGACCCTGTCGGAGGCAACAATGATATAAAGACAGAGCTTGCATTTAAGTTAAGAGAATGAGAGAAAACATCCACTAGGTTTTCTGCTTGAGCCAACTCCAGGGAGGGTTACTAGAGTTCAAAGGCATTTAGGCACTTCCTCCTGTGGATATCCTTAGCACTGTCTCTGTTCCTCTCCTACACCCTTTCTGCCTTGTTCGCTTGTGGTTTGTGCCCCTAATCATAACAGCTAGCATTTTGGGATGCTAATGATGTGCCATGCACCACATACTACATCAATTTAATTTATTCTTGCAATAATCTTCTTGTTTCCATTTAGGATGAGGAAATTGAGGCTCAGGGCTGCTTAAGTAAGGGGTCTAAGAATTGGATGCAAGAATTGACAGCCTAGGATTTAACCCTGGTCTGTCAGACACAGGAGTCTAAGCACTTAACTACTGGGCTATAAGCACTCACCTCCCACACTTCCACGAACATTCTATGGGTTCCCCCATAGCAGCCACAATATGGTCTTACCTCTAGTTT